>NC_069501.1:797350408-797650408 GCF_027579735.1 Bombina bombina | reverse complement strand
TTTATTCACTTAGGAGTGATTTCTTAGGCCTCACAGCTCCGGAATAGAGTGGGAGGAGCCTAATTTCGCGCCTCAGATGCGCAGTTAGAATTACAGAGAAGTTCATGCTGCTTCACATGGAGGGTCCTGCTGCTGTTTGAGGGCCTTAAAGAAGCTATATTCCCCCAAATCTGATCCCTAAGGGCAGGTAGGGCCACAGCAAGGCTGTGGCAAGGTGCTGTAGTAATTTTAACCGGGTGTTGGCTTTAGGCTGCTCCGGTTTGGGCATTAAGGGGTTAATCGTTCTGCAACTTGTGGTGCAATCTTATTAAGGCTTTAGGTACATACTGTGAAAATTTCAAAAGGATTGCTGCATTTTTCACTGTTTTGTAAAATTGTGTGCTCTTTTTATCTCTTAAAGGCACAGTAACGTTTTTTCAAATTGTGTTTTTTATTTGATTAAAGTGATTTCCAAGCCTGTTTGTGTATACTACTAGTCTGTTAAACATGTCTGACACTAAGGAAAATCCTTGTTCAATGTGTTAAGAAGCCATGGTGGAACCCCCTCTCAGAATGTGTCCCACTTGTACGGATATGTCTATACACTTTAAAGATCATATTGTTGCACTTAAGAATGTGGCCCAAGATGATTCTCAGACTGAAGGTAACAAGGGTAGCCCGTCTGCCTCTCCCCAAGTGTCACAACCAGTTACGCCCGTGCAAGCGACGCCTAGTACCTCTAGTGCGTCTAACCCTTTTACATTACAAGACTTAGCGGCAGTCATGGATAATTCTCTTACAGCCTTCTTATCTAAACTGCCCGTGTTACCTGCAAAGCGTGATAGCTCTGTTTTAAGAACAGATTATGAGCATTCTGACGCTTTGGTAGCCGTTTCCGATATACCCTCACAACGCTCTGAAGTGGGAGCGAAGGAGTTGATGTCTGAGAGAGAAGTCTTGGATTCAGGAAGGGTTCCTCCTCAGACAGATTCAGATACATTGGCTTTTAAATTTAAACTAGAACACCTCCGCGTTTTGCTTAGGGAGGTATTACCTACTCTGGATGATTGCGACCCTTTGGTGATCCCAGAGAAATTGTGTAAAATGGACAAGTACCTAGAGGTCCCTGTTTACACGGATGCGTTTCCGGTCCCTAAGAGGATTGCGGATATCATTACTAGGGAGTGGGATAGACCAGGTGTTCCCTTTGTTCCCCCTCCTGTTTTTAAGAAAATGTTCCCCATATCTGATCCTGTGAGAGACTCGTGGCAGACGGTCCCTAAGGTGGAGGGGGCTGTTTCTTCACTTGCTAAAAGCACAACCATACCAATTGAAGACAGTTGTGCTTTTAAAGACCATATGGATAAGAAGTTAGAGGGTTTACTTAAGAAAGCCGCTTTCTGGTTTGAGGCGCTGGAAGATTCGCTCCAGACGGAGACCTCATATGAGGAAATTATGGATAGAATTAAGGCTCTAAAGCTAGATAATTCTTTTATCACTGATGCCGCTTTCCAGATAGCGAAGTTAGCGGCAAAAAATTCAGGTTTCGCTATTTTGGCGCGCAGGGCGCTATGGCTAAAGTCCTGGTCGGCCGATGTGTCGTCTAAATCCAAGCTTTTGAACATCCCTTTCAAAGGAAAGACTCTCTTCGGGCCTGAATTGAAAGAGATTATTTCAGAAATCACCGGGGGAAAAGGCCATGCTCTCCCTCAGGACAAGTCCTTTAAGACAAAGAACAAAGCTAATTTTCGTTCCTTTCGTAATTTCAGGAACGGCCCCGCTTCATCCTCTCCGGCTGCAAAGCAAGAGGGTAACGCTTCACAGCCCAAGGCAACCTGGAAGCCTTACCAGGGCTGGAATAAGGGTAAACAGGCCAAGAAGCCTGCAGCTGCTACCAAGACAGCATGAAGGGGTAGCCCCCGATCCGGGACCGGATCTAGTAGGGGCAGACTCTCTCTCTTCGCTCAGGCCTGGGCAAGAGATGTACATGATCCTTGGGCGTTGGATATCACTCACACAGAGATTGTATTGACCTTTCTGAGGTCTCACGGGTGGAAGGTGAACATCAAAAAGAGTTCTCTTTCCCCTCTCACAAGGGTTCCCTTCCTAGTGACTCTAATAGACTCGGTAGGAATGAAAATATTTCTGACGGAGGTCAGAAAATTAAAACTTGTAACTACTTGCCGAGTTCTTCATTCCATTCCCCGGCCATCTGTGGCTCAGTGCATGGAGACAATCGGATTAATGGTAGCGGCAATAGACATAGTGCCTTTTGCTCGGATACACCTCAGTCCACTGCAACTATGCATGCTCAAACAGTGGAATGGGGATTATGCAGATTTGTCTCCTCAAATTCAGTTGGACCAGGAGACCAGAGATTCTCTTCTCTGGTGGTTGTCTCAGGATCACCTGTCTCAGGGAATATGTTTCCGCAGACCAGAGTGGATCATTGTAACGACCGACGCCAGTCTGTTAGGCTGGGGTGCGGTCTGGGACTCCCTGAAAGCTCAGGGCATATGGTCTCGGGAAGAAAAGCTTCTCCCGATAAACAGTCTGGAACTAAGGGCGATATTCAACACTCTTCAGGCATGGCCTCAACTAGCTGCGGCCAAGTTCATCAGATTTCAGTCGGACAACATCACGACTGTAGCTTACGTCAATCATCAGGGGGGAACAAAGAGTTCCCTAGCGATGACGGAAGTAACCAAAATAATAAGGTGGGCGGAGGATCACTCCTGCCAGCTCTCAGCAATTCACATCCCAGGAGTAGACAACTGGGAGGCTGATTTCCTAAGTCGTCAGACTTTTCACCCGGGGGAGTGGGAACTCCACCCGGAGGTGTTTGCCCAGCTGACTCAACTATGGGGCACTCCAGAGTTGGATCTGATGGCGTCCCGTCAGAACACCAAACTTCCTCTCTACGGGTCCAGGTCCCGGGACCCCAAGGCGATATTGATAGATGCTCTAGCAGCGCCTTGGTCCTTCAATCTGGCTTATGTTTTTCCACCACTTCCCCTTCTCCCTCGTCTGGTTGCCAGAATCAAGCAGGAGAAGGCTTCGGTGATTATGATAGCACCTGCGTGGCCACGCAGGACTTGGTATGCAGACCTAGTGGACATGTCATCTGTCCCACCATGGACACTGCCAATGAGGCAGGATCTTCTAATACAGGGTCCGTTCAAGCATCCAAATCTAGTTTTGCTACGTCTCACTGCTTGGAGATTGAACGCTTAATTCTATCAAAGCGTGGTTTCTCTGAGTCAGTTATAGATACTCTGATTCAGGCTAGAAAGCCGGTCACCAGGAAAATCTACCATAAGATATGGCGGAAATATCTGGGTTGGTGTGAATCCAAGGGTTACTCATGGAGTAAGATTAGGATTCCCAGGATATTGTCTTTCCTCCAAGAAGGATTGGAGAAAGGATTGTCAGCTAGTTCCTTAAAGGGACAGATATCTGCTCTGTCTATCCTTTTACACAAGCGTCTGGCAGAGGTACCAGACGTTCAAGTGTTTGCTCAGGCTTTAGTCAGAATCAAGCCTGTCTATAAACCTGTCGCTCCGCCATGGAGTCTAAATCTAGTTCTTTCAGTTCTTCAAGGGGTTCCGTTTGAACCTTTACATTCCATAGATATTAAGTTGTTATCTTGGAAAGTTTTTTGTTTTTGGTAGCTATCTCTTCTGCTCGAAGAGTTTCAGAATTATCTGCCTTACAGTGTGATTCACCTTACCTGGTGTTCCACGCAGATAAGGTAGTTTTGCGTACCAAGCCTGGTTTTCTTCCTAAAGTTGTTTCTAACAAGAATATTAACCAGGAAACAGTTGTTCCTTCTCTGTGTCCTAATCCTTCTTCGAAGAAGGAACGTCTGTTACACAATCTTGATGTAGTTCGTGCTTTAAAGTTCTATTTACAAGCAACTAAGGATTTCAGACAAACATCCTCTTTGTTTGTTATCTATTCTGGTAAGAGGAAAGGTCAGAAAGCGACTGCTACCTCTTTCCTTTTGGCTGAAAAGCATCATCCGTTTGGCCTATGAAACTGCTGGCCAGCAGCCTCCTGAAACAATTACTGCTCATTCTACTAGAGCAGTGGCTTCCACATGGGCTTTTAAAAATGAGGCTTCTGTTGAACAGATTAAAGGATGAATCCGTGGACTGGATTCACCGCAAGAGAAAGTAATTTATCAGGTAAGCATAATTCTGTTTTTGTGGACACATTGGGGCCGATTTATTAAGGGCCGAATGGCCCCAGGTGCCCCTGTTTCCGCGCGAGCCTTCAGGCTTTCCAGAAACAGCAGTTATGAACAAGTGGTCTTAAGACTGCCTCTGAGGCTGCAGTCGGCAATCTGCATAATCCTATACGATTGGACGCAAATCTGCAGGGGGTGGTATTGCACAAGCAGTTCACCAGAACTGCTTGTGCAATGTTAAATGCAGACAGCATATGCTGTCGGCATTCAGCAATGTCTTGCGGACATGATACGCTACAACTTATCATGTCGGACAGACATTGATAAATCGGTCCCATTGTGTGAACCCAGCTACGTCCCGTATCCTATCACCTATAGGTTGTCCGGTATTTTTTTAAAGCACAGGTGGCAACCCTAATCGCGGGGGCTTCACGTTTTGCATGGTGATGTGATGCGCAATGACGTGATGACGTCACTGTGCAACTTTATTGAAAAATGACAGTATAAGGGAATGGGGGCATGCTGCTTAAAAGCCTGTATCTCAGGCAGCTACGAACCCCCAAGACCCAACGTTGGAAAAGTAATCGCCGAACCTTTCCAACGGTATAAGTCTTGGGCATCTGAAAGAAAAAAAAAAAAAGTTTAAATAAAATATATTTAAAAAACAAACAACCCCCCCCCTCAAATCCAGCTTAGCACCCAGGTGGGAAATTGCTTAGCACTCAAAGGGTTAAAGAGCTTGTTTTAAGGAACACTGTCATCGTGTTGAAACTTTCGTTATGATTATTTAAGTCTGGGCTTCCTGTTGTCCTTTATAAGGACATCAGCATTATTGGTTTTAAGCCTTAAACAGTGTTCTCCACAGACAATTTTGCCAGCTAGGTAGCCGTATGAAGTAGCCAGGTGGAGCAGTTTAATACTTAACATTTATAAACCACTGAAAATTGTATAATAATGCAACTTAAAGGGACACTGAACCCAATTTTTTTCTTTCGTGATTCAGATAGAGCATGCAGTTTTAAGCAACTTTCTAATTTACTCCTATTATCAAATTTTATTCATTCTCTTTGTATCTTTATTTGAAATGCAAGAATGTAAGTTTAGATGCCGGCCCATTTTTGGTGAACAACCTTGGTTGTTCTTGCTGATTGGTGGATACATTCATCCACCAATAAAAAAAGTGCTGTCCAGCTTAGATGCATTCTTTTTCAAATAAAGACAGCAAGAGAATGAATAAAAATTGATAATAGGAGTAAATTAGAAAGTTGCTTAAAATTGTATGCTCTATCTGAATTGAGAAAGAGAAAAAAAATTGGATTCAGTGTCCCTTTAAGCTACCCAAATTAATTACCTCATTTAACATAAAGTGATTAAGTAATAATTTTAACTTAATGTTGGTTTAAATTTGAAATTTTTAGCTTAATATTGGCTTAAATAGGTCCTGGGGAGTACACTGCTTATAATTGGAATTTAAAGGGTCATTTGTACTGTAAAGTTTTTCTTCTCTTAAGTTATAGTGATCCATTTTACATGCTGAAGTATATTACATTGCTCACAAATAGCTAATTTACCTTTTTATTTTGTTATTTGAAATAGATTTTTTTGCCTGTTGAAATGGCCACCTATGCAGATAATATGATAATATTGTAATAATAATAATATGATAATATTGTAACATTGATGTTTTCACAATTACTTGTTATGCCAGCCAAATACTGTTCATTGTATTGTAAATTGCACCTTTTTAGGTGTATACACCTTTGTGTATACAGAGTTAGGATAATGAGGCCTTGGTGTGTAGAGAGAAACGATAAGGAAGACTGTTGTTCCTGCAAGCTTAGCCCATTGAAATGTTCTTAAGAACAATAGGTGATAGTCTTGAAAAATGAACCTAAAGGAGCGATTTCTGACTTAAAGGCACAGTCTAGGCCAAAATAAACGTTCATGATTCAGATAGAGCATGTAATTTTAAACAATTTTCCAATTTACTTTTATCACCAATTTTGCTTTGTTCTCTTGGTATTCTTAGTTGAAAGCTTAACCTAGGAGGTTCATATGCTAATTTCTTAGACCTTGAAGCCCACCTCTTTCAGAATGCATTTTAACAGTTTTTCACTACTAGAGGGTGTTAGTTCACATATTTCATATAGATAACACTGTGCTCGTGCACGTGAAGTAATCTGGGAGCAGGCACTGATTGGCTAGACTGCAAGTCTGTCAATAGAAATGAAAAAAGGGGCAGTTTGCAGAGGCTTAGATACAAGATAATCACAGAGGTTAAAAGTATATTAACATAACTGTGTTGGTTATGCAAAACTCGGAAATGGGTAATAAAGGGATTATCTATCTTTTAAAACAATAAAAATGCTGGTGTAGACTGTCCCTTTAATACTCCTGCAGCTGCTATAACAAGTCAATTGAAACATATTTAGGGGAAAACAATGGTAAAGCACAGTGTACCTTCTAAACTAGCCTTTCTTCTTATTCATTCTAACAGCACATGAAGCATGAGAAGATTTGCATCCTTTGGGTTGATATTAAACCCCTGCTTAAAAACAAGCTATTGCACAGTGAAACTCTCCTACTCCACCTGCTTCAGTTTGCCCCCTGTTTTAAGTTTCTTCTTGGAAGCAGTTGGTTCTTTATTTTCCCATATTTCTAATTTTAGACTTGTTCTCTTTTTCACTGCGCCACCTACACTGTTGGGGCACATACATTTCCTATATATGTAGGCCTCTGTGATAAGACAATATATTAACATTCTCAATAGATTAGAGTGTGTAGATTTCTCCCACACACACAGTTTGTATGGTGGGGCCTGTGATGAGTAATCGCACAACTATCACACTTTCTAACCCTTCCCTATCCTATAGAGTTCTCTTAAACTAGTACAGGGTGCAGGATTTTCCTACATATCATTCCCATGCAATTGTAATTGAAGAAAGAGTGAGCTGCTTACCATACTCTGGCCTCTATTTATCAAGCCGTCAACCGCAAATACGCTGGAATTCTGCAGTGTATTTATGGCAAGGCTGATTTGCCATAGTTATCAAGCCCTACAGACCGGCAAAAGTAGAATCTAGTGATGTAACATATGATCCGCCGGACTCAGTCCGACACAGATCGATGGTTACGCCACTCCAGATGTTCCGAACGCAAGTTTGGCACAATCTGACTACTTTTGGAAGTTATCAAAGAACAACCAGGTACGCTCGCCACTATTCCGGCCCAGCGTACCTGGTTTTCAATCCGCCGCCCTGGAGGCGACGGATCCCGTAGGAGTCGATGGGAGTCTGACGGCAGCGAGAGCTCATGTTCGCTGCTGCCCGATATCCCATTGATTCCTATGGGAAGTGTCTGCACCTAACATCCTAACATGTACCCCTAATCTGCCCCCCCTACACTGCCGCCACCTACGTTATACTTATTAACCCCTAAACTGCTGCCCGACACCGCCGCAACTATAATAAATTTATTAACCCCTAAACCCGCCGCCTCCTACATTATACCTATTAACCCCTAATCTGCCGCCCCCTATACCGCCTCCACCACCTACATAAAGTTATTAACCCCTATCCTGCCGATCCCGGACCCCGCCGCAAATAAATTGTTTAACCGCTAAACCGCTGCTCCCAGAGCCCACCGCCACCTACATTACATTTATTAACCTCTAATCTGTCCCCCCACACCGCTGCCACTTACATTATATCTATTAACCCCTAAACCTAAGCCTAACCCTAACACCCCCCTAACTTAAATATTATTTAAATTAATCCTATTTAAAACTAAATACTTACCTATAAAATAAACCCTAAGATAGCTACAATATAACTAATAATTTACATTGTAGCTATTTTAGGGTTTATTTTTATTTTACAGGCAACTTTGTATTTATTTAACTAGGTACAATAGCTATTAAATAGTTATGAACTATTTAATAGCTACCTAGCTAAAATAAATACAAAATGACCTGTAAAATAAATCCTAACCTAAGTTACAATTACACCTAACACTATACTACAATTAAATAGATTAAATTAATTCAATACAATTACCTACAATTAAATAAAAATAACTAAAATTAACTAAAGTACAAAAAAACCCCTTAAAATTACAGAAAATAAAAAAAAATTACAAGAAGTTTAAACTAATTACACCTAATCTAAGCCCCCTAATAAAATAAAAAATCCCCCCAAAATAATAATTCCCTACCCTAAAATAAATTACAAAAATAGCCCTTAAAAGGGCCTTTTGCGGGGCATTGCCCCAAAATAATCGGCTCTTTTACCTGAAAAAAAAAGAAATACAACCCCCCCAACATTAAAACCCACCACTCACACACCCAACCCTACTCTAAAACCCACCCAATCCCCCCTTAAAAAAACCTAACTCTATCCCCTTGAAGATCACCCTACCTTGAGCCGTCTTCACCCAGCCGGGCAGAAGTCTTCATCCTATCCGGCCAGAAGTCTTCATCAAATCCGGGCAGAAGAGGTCCTCCAAGCAGCTGTTCCGATTAGCCAATAGAATGCAAGGTCAATCCTATTGGCTGATTGGATCAGCCAATCGGATTGAACTTCAATCCGATTGGCTGATTGCATCAGCCAATTGGATATTTCCTACCTTAATTCCGATTGGCTGATAGAATCCTATCAGCCAATCGGAATTGAAGTGGCGCCATCTTGGATGACATTTAAAGGAGCCTTCATTCAGTGTTAGGACGTCGTTTGAAGAGGATGGCTCTGCGTCGGCTGGATTGAAGATGGACCGCTCCGCTCCGGATGGATGAAGATAGAGGATGCTGCTTAGATGAAGACTTCTGCCGCTTGGAGGACCACTTCTGCCTGGATTCGATGAAGACTTCTGCCCGGCTGGGTGAAGACGGCTCAAGGTAGGGTGATCTTCAAGGGGGTAGTGTTAGGTTTTTTTAAGGGGGGTTTGGGTGGGTTTTAGAGTAGGGTTGGGTGTGTGGGTGGTGGGTTTTAATGTTGTGGGGGGTTGTATTTCTTTTTTTTTTCAGGTAAAAGAGCTGATTACTTTTTTTTTTTTATTTAATTGTAGGTAATTGTATTTAATTAATTTAATTTATTTAATTGTAGTATAGTGTTAGGTGTAATTGTAACTTAGGTTAGGATTTATTTTACAGGTAATTTTGTATTTATTTATAGTTAATAACTATTTAATAGCTATTGTACCTAGTTACAGTTGCCTGTAAAATAAAAATAAACCCTAAGATAGATACAAATGTAACTATTAGGTATATTGTAGCTATCTTAGTGTTTATTTTATAGGTAAATATTTAGTTTTAAATAGGAATAATAATTTAGGTAATAATATTAAATTTATTTAGATGTATTTAAACTATATTTCTCCAACATAGGTGTGTCCGGTCCACGGCGTCATCCTTACTTGTGGGATATTCTCTTCCCCAACAGGAATGGCAAAGAGCCCAGCAAAGCTGGTCACATGATCCCTCCTAGGCTCCGCCTTCCCCAGTCATTCTCTTTGCCGTTGCACAGGCAACATCTCCACGGAGATGGCTCAGAGTTTTTTGGTGTTTAAATGTAGTTTTTATTCTTCTATCAAGAGTTTGTTATTTTAAAATAGTGCTGGTATGTACTATTTACTCTGAAACAGAAAAGAGATGAAGATTTCTGTTTGTAAGAGGAAAATGATTTTAGCAACCGTTACTAAAATCGATGGCTGTTTCCACACAGGACTGTTGAGAGGAATTAACTTCAGTTGGGGGAAACAGTGAGCAGACTTTGGCTGCTTGAGGTATGACACATTTCTAACAAGACTTGGTAATGCTGGAAGCTGTCATTTTCCCTATGGGATCCGGTAAGCCATTTTCTTAATTTTTCAATATAAGAATAAAAGGGCTTCACAAGGGCTTTAAAGACTGGTAGACATTTTTCTGGGCCAAAACGATTACTTTATAAGCATATTTAATGGTTTATAACTTTGGAGAGTTATTTTAATCTTGGGAATTTTATTAAAAAAACGGCAGGCACTGTATTGGACACCTTTTTCACTGGGGGCCTTTTCTAGTCATAGGCAGAGCCTCATTTTCGCGCCACTAATGCGCAGTTGTTTTTGAGAAGCAAGGCATGCAGATGCATGTGTGAGGAGCTCAGATCCACTGAAAAAGCTTATTGAAGGCGTCATTTGGTATCGTATTCCCCTCTGGGCTTGGTTGGGTCTCAGCAAAACAGATACCAGGGACTGTATAGGGGATAAATGTAAAAAACGGCTCCGGTTCCGTTATTTTAAGAGTTAAAGCTTTCAAATTTGGTGTGCAATACTTTTAAGGCTTTATGACACTGTGGTGAAATTTTGGTGAATTTTGAACATTTCCTTCATACTTTTGCGTATATTCAGTAAAAAAGTGTGTTCAGTTTAAAATTTAAAGAGACAGTAACGTTTTTTGTGCTTTGTTATCAAGTTTATGCCTATTAACATGTCTGAACTATCAGATAGACGATGTTCTGTATGTTCGGAAGCCAAGGTTCCTCTCCATTTAAATATATGTGATGAATGTGACAAACAAAGTAGGGACAATGATGCCACTGATAATAATGTTGCCCAAAATGATTCCTTAAGTGAGGGGAGTAAGCATGGTACTGCATCATCTCCTTCTATGTCTACACCAGTCTTGCCCACTCAGGAGGTCCCTAGTGAATCTAGTGCGCCAATCCTCCTTACTATGCAACAATTAACGGCTGTAATGGATAATTCTATTAAAAACATTTTAGCCAAAATGCCCACTTATCAGCGAAAGTGCGACTGCTCTGTTTTAGATACTGAAGAGCATGAGGACGCTGATGATAATGGTTCTGACATGCCCTTACACCAGTCTGAAGGGGCTAGGGAGGTTTGGTCTGAGGGAGAAATTTCAGATTCAGGAAAAAATTTCTCAACAAGCTGAACCTGACGTTATTACATTTAAATTTAAATTGGAACATCTCCGCGCTCTGCTTAAGGAGGTGTTATCTACTCTGGATGATTGTGACAATTTGGTCATTCCAGAGAAATTATGTAAGATGGACAGGTTCCTAGAGGTCCCGGTGCCCCCCGAAGCTTTTCTTATACCCAAGCGGGTGGCGGACATTGTAAATAAAGAATGGGAAAGGCCCGGCATACCTTTTGTCCCTCCCCCTATATTTAAGAAATTATTTCCTATGGTCGACCCCAGGAAGGACTTATGGCAGACAGTCCCCAAGGTCGACGGGGGCGGTTTCTACTCTAAACAAACGCACCACTATCCCTATAGAAGATAGTTGTGCTTTCAAAGATCCTATGGATAAAAAATTAGAGGGTTTGCTTAAAAAAGATGTTTGTTCAGCAAGGTTACCTTCTACAACCAATTTCATGCATTGTTCCTGTCACTACAGCAGCGTGTTTCTGGTTCGAGGAACTAGAAAAGTCGCTCAATCAAGCATCCTCTTATGAGGAGGTTATGGACAGAGTTCAAGCACTTAAGTTGGCTAACTCTTTTACCTTAGACGCCACTTTGCAATTAGCTAGATTAGCGGCGAAAAATTCAGGTTTTGCTGTTGTGGCGCGCAGAGCGCTTTGGCTGAAGTCTTGGTCAGCGGATGTGTCCTCCAAGAACAGATTGCTTAACATCCCTTTCAAGGGGAAAACGCTGTTTGGCCCTGACTTGAAAGAGATTATTTCAGACATCACTGGGGGAAAGGGCCACGCCCTTCCTCAGGATAGGTCGTTTAAGGCTAAAAATAAAACAAATTTTCGTCCCTTTCGCAGAAACGGACCAGCCTCGAATTCTACATCCTCTAAGCAAGAGGGTAATTCTTCTCAAACCAAGCCAGCCTGGAGACCGATGCAAGGCTGGAACAAAGGTAAGCAGGCCAAGAAGCCCGCTACCGCTACCAAGACAGCATGAGATGCTGGCCCCCGATCCGGGACCGGATCTGGTGGGGGGCAGACTCTCTCTCTTCGCTCAGGCTTGGGCAAGAGATGTTCAGGATCCTTGGGCGCTAGAAATAGTTTCTCAAGGTTATCTCCTGGAATTCAAGGAACTACCCCCAAGGGGAAGGTTCCACAGGTCTCAATTGTCTTCAGACCAAATAAAAAGACAGGCGTTCTTACATTGTGTAGAAGACCTGTTAAAAATGGGAGTGATTCATCCTGTTCCATTAGGAGAACAAGGGATGGGGTTTTACTCCAATCTGTTCATAGTTCCCAAAAAAGAGGGAACATTCAGACCAATTTTGGATCTCAAGATCCTAAACAAATTTCTCAAGGTCCCATCGTTCAAGATGGAAACCATTCGGACAATTCTTCCTACCATCCAGGAAGGTCAATTCATGACCACGGTGGATTTAAAGGATGCGTATCTACATATTCCTATCCACAAGGAACATCATCGGTTCCTAAGATTCGCCTTTCTGGACAAGCATTACCAGTTTGTGGCACTTCCATTCGGACTAGCCACTGCTCCAAGAATTTTCACAAAGGTACTAGGGTCCCTTCTAGCGGTGCTAAGGCCAAGGGGCATTGCAGTAGTACCCTACTTGGACGACATACTGATTCAAGCGTCGTCTCTACCACAAGCAAAGGCTCATACGGACATTGTCCTAGCCTTTCTCAGATCTCACGGGTGGAAAGTGAACGTAGAAAAAAGTTCTCTATTCCCGTCAACAAGAGTTCCCTTCTTGGGAACAATAATAGACTCCTTGGAAATGAAGATTTTTCTGACAGAAGCCAGAAAATCAAAACTTCTAAGCTCTTGTCAAGTACTTTATTCTGTTCTTCTTCCTTCCATAGCGCAGTGCATGGAAGTAATAGGTTTGATGGTTGCGGCAATGGACATAGTTCCTTTTGCGCAAATTCATCTAAGACCATTACAACTGTGCATGCTCAGACAGTGGAATGGGGATTATACAGATTTGTCCCCGACGATCCAAGTAGATCAGAGGACCAGAGATTCACTCCGTTGGTGGCTGACCCTGGACAACCTGTCCCAAGGGATGAGCTTCAGAAGACCAGAGTGGGTCATTGTAACGACCAACGCCAGCCTGGTGGGCTGGGGCGCGGTCTGGAAACACCTGAAGGCTCAGGGTCTATGGTCTCGGGAAGAATCTCTTCTCCCGATAAACATTCTGGAACTGAGAGCGATATTCAATGCTCTCAAGGCTTGGCCTCAACTAGCAAAGGCCAAATTCATAAGGTTTCAATCAGACAACATGACGACTGTTGCATATATCAACCATCAGGGGGGAACAAGGAGTTCCCTGGCGATGGAAGAAGTGACCAAAGTAATTCAATGGGCGGAGCTTCACTCCTGCCACTTGTCTGCAATCCACATACCAGGAGTGGAAAATTGGGAAGCGGATTTTCTGAGTCGTCAGACATTTCATCCGGGGGAGTGGGAACTCCATCCGGAAATCTTTGCCCAAATAACTCAATTATGGGGCATTCCAGACATGGATCTGATGGCGTCTCGTCAGAACTTCAAGGTTCCTTGCTACGGGTCCAGATCCAGGGATCCCAAGGCGACTCTAGTAGATGCACTAGTAGCGCCCTGGACCTTCAACCTAGCTTATGTGTTCCCACCGTTTCCTCTCATTCCCAGGCTGGTAGCCAGGATCAATCAAGAGAGGGCTTCGGTGATCTTGATAGCTCCTGCGTGGCCACGCAGAACTTGGTATGCAGACCTGGTGAATATGTCATCGGCTCCACCATGGAAGCTACCTTTTGAGACGGGACCTTCTTGTTCAAGGTCCGTTCGAACATCCGAATCTGGCATCACTCCAACTGACTGCTTGGAGATTGAACGCTTGATTTTATCAAAGCGTGGGTTCTCAGATTCTGTCATTGATACTCTTATTCAGGCTAGAAAGCCTGTAACTAGGAAAATTTACCATAAAGTATGGAAGAAATATATCTGTTGGTGCGAATCGAAAGGATTCCCATGGAACAGGGTAAAAATTCCTAAGATTCTATCCTTTCTACAAGAGGGTTTGGAGAAAGGATTATCTGCAAGTTCTTTGAAGGGACAGATTTCTGCTTTATCTGTTTTACTTCACAAGAAGCTGGCGGCTGTGCCAGATGTTCAGGCTTTTGTTCAGGCTCTGGTTAGAATCAAGCCTGTTTACAAACCTTTGACTCCTCCTTGGAGTCTCAATTTAGTTCTTTCAGTTCTTCAAGGGGTTCCGTTTGAACCCTTACATTCCGTAGATATTAAGTTATTATCTTGGAAAGTTTTATTTTTGGTTGCAATTTCTTCTGCTAGAAGAGTTTCAGAGTTATCTGCTCTGCAGTGTTCTCCTCCTTATCTGGTGTTCCATGCAGATAAGGTGGTTTTGCGTACTAAACCTGGTTTTCTTCCGAAAGTTGTTTCTAATAAAAATATTAACCAGGAGATAGTTGTGCCTTCTTTGTGTCCCGAATCCAGTTTCAAAGAAGGAACGTTTGTTGCACAATTTGGATGTAGTTCGTGCTCTAAAATTCTATTTAGAGGCTACAAAGGATTTCAGACAAACATCTTCCTTGTTTGTTGTTTATTCTGGTAAAAGGAGAGGTCAAAAAGCAACTTCTACCTCTCTCTCTTTTTGGCTTAAAAGCATCATCAGATTGGCTTATGAGACTGCCGGACGGCAGCCTCCTGAAAGAATCACAGCTCATTCCACTAGGGCTGTGGCTTCCACATGGGCCTTCAAGAACGAGGCTTCTGTTGATCAGATATGTAAGGCAGCGACTTGGTCTTCACTGCACACTTTTACCAAATTTTACAAATTTGATACTTTTGCTTCTTCTGAGGCTATTTTTGGGAGAAAGGTTTTGCAAGCCGTGGTGCCTTCCATCTAGGTGACCTGATTTGCTCCCTCCCATCATCCGTGTCCTAAAGCTTTGGTATTGGTTCCCACAAGTAAGGATGACGCCGTGGACCGGACAAACCTATGTTGGAGAAAACAGAATTTATGTTTACCTGATAAATTACTTTCTCCAACGGTGTGTCCGGTCCACGGCCCGCCCTGGTTTTTTAATCAGGTGTGATGATTTAATTTCTCTAACTACAGTCACCACGGTATCATATGATTTCTCCTATGCAAATATTCCTCCTTTACGTCGGTCGAATGACTGGGGAAGGCGGAGCCTAGGAGGGATCATGTGACCAGCTTTGCTGGGGCTCTTTGCCATTTCCTGTTGGGGAAGAGAATATCCCACAAGTAAGGATGACGCCGTGGAGCCGGACACACCGTTGGAGAAAGTAATTTATCAGGTAAACATAAATTCTGTTTTAAGTTAGGGGGGTGTTAGGGTTAGGGTTAGACTTAGGTTTAGGGGTTAATTCATTTAATATAGTGGCGGCAGTGTAGGGGGGGGCAGATTAGGGTTGATAAATGTAATGTAGGTGGCGGCGGGGCTCCGGGTGCAGCGGTTTAGGGGTTAAACAATTTATTTAGTTGCGGCGGGGTCCGGGATCGGCAGGATAGTGGTTAATAACTTTATGTAGGTGGTGGCGATATAGGGGGCGGCAGATTAGGGGTTAATAGATATAACGTAGGTGGCGGCTGGGTCCGGGAGCGGCGGTTTAGGGTTAATATTTAGTTGCGGCGAGGTCCAGGAGCGGCGGTTTAGGGTTAATATATTTATTAGAGTTGCGGCGGGCTCCGGGTGCGGCGGTTTTAGGGGTTAAAACAATTTATTTAGTTGCGGCGGGGGTCCGGATCGGCAGGATAGTGGTTAATAACTTTATGTAGGTGGTGGCGATATAGGGGGCGGCAGATTAGGGGTTAATAGGTATAATGTAGGTGGCGGCGGGGTCCGGGAGCGGCGGTTTAGGGTTAATATATTTATTAGAGTTGCGGCAGGGTCCGGGAGCGGCGGTTTAGGGGTTAATATTTAGTTGCGGCGGGGTCCAGGAGCGGCGGTTTAGGGGTTAATATTTAGTTGCGGCGGGGTCCGGGAGCGGCGTTTTAGGGATTAATATATTTATTAGAGTTGCGGCGGGGTCCGGGAGCGACGGTTTAGGGGCTAATATTTAGTTGCGGCGGGGTCCAGGAGCGGCGGTTTAGGGGGTAAAACAGTATAGTATAGTGTGGGTGCTTAGTGACAGGCTAGCAAGAAAGCTGCAAATAAGCCGAGATCGATGACTGTTAGTTAACAGTCCGCTGCTCATCGCACCGTACTTGGTGCGCGGCTTTTTGACAGCTTTCTTGATAAATTTGGCGAACGTATTCAGGTCCGCAGCGGCGATGTTAGGCGAGCGTATTGGGGGCCGGCGAACGCAGGAAAGTAGACAGCTTGTTAAATAGAGGCCTCTGTCTCACTTCACCAGGCTGCCTTTTTCTCTCTCGTCAGTCATGTATGTTTGCTATCTCTTGTGGATATAGATACAACAGGCTGCAGTTTCATATTTTGATCATCAGGAGGTGTACTCTGTTACTTGGCTTCATTGTGTTTCTTTTCACACAGCATATTTAGGGTGCGTACAGTGTGCTGCATTTAGCAGTCGTTTATCTTCCATTTTTTTTCCTCTTACAACTGTGTACAGCTCTCTAGGCTTTCATGTGCCAGCTTTACATGGCTATAGTCTTTCTCCAGCTGTGCTCCTTGCAGGGGAAAATCTGATCTTTTTTTTGGGACCGCTAACCTGTTTTCCTTCCATACAGTTTCTGCTCTATATTGTAGTTCCAACAACACATATGATTGCATATACTGTCCTTTTCAGTAATCCTCATACTATTTGATCAGCTTATCTTATTTAGAATCAACTTATGGAAGGAAATGCACCTCCACTGATAGTTGGTTATCTATATCCAGACTAAATAAAGGTCCATAAAAAAAACAAACAAAAAAAAAACTAGCAAGGATTAAAATAATCGAATGTACTTTTTAATACATTCCCATGTTGTTGTACTTTTTTTTTTTTTTTTTTTAATTTTTTTTTTTTTTTTTTTTATATTAAAAATCTTACTTTAAACTTGGTAAAATAGCCCAACAATGAGGTCTTTCCAAACACCCCAGAAATGGCTGTTTGTTTTTTTCCTACTTTCCGCCGTCCAATCAGCATAGGCTTTGTGATCAGACAAAAGAGCATGCTGTCAATGTAACACAAGTAACGCAGTTATAAAGTTAATTATGTAATGAATATTGATTCAAGCCCACTAAAATGAGAAATATATGTTTAACGGTATATTAATAATACATATATAATTTTAGTTTAATAATAGAAGCAATACAATTTGCCCTTGTACATATTAAAATAAGTATACCTCTAATATATATGCTTTTAATCTAAAACA
Organism: Bombina bombina; assembly: GCF_027579735.1. Taxonomy (NCBI): domain Eukaryota; kingdom Metazoa; phylum Chordata; class Amphibia; order Anura; family Bombinatoridae; genus Bombina; species Bombina bombina. The sequence goes on along the minus strand of NC_069501.1, from coordinate 797,632,966 downwards.
GTTAGCTGAGGAGAATGGAACACAGCTTGGACATATCCAAAAAAACAGCATGATCCAAAATGAAAATAAAGGAACAATTGTAGGTTTACAATAAGTAAATAAATCGTATATGTATGAATAAGAGGAGCACCGGGGTCTTAAAACTTAGCGTTGCATCAACACAACAGCAATGGTGCAATAGCAGTGGTCGAGCTCTAGCATGTCACTGGATAACCCAGCCAGGGAGGTAACTGGCGGTGACTATTGAAGAAAGGAGAAGTAGAGAGGAATGGAAAATGCAAGTGTGAGCTAACAGTGAAGAATAGGTATGCTTATTATTGGTGAAGTTCCAACACAGTCCCTACACAAGCCAATTCCTGAAGACTGGTCTCCATAGGTGTTACGTGAATGTGAGATGCTTTTGGAAGTGTTCTTGGTTTGTTAGATTACAAGGCAAATATTTCATACTGTGGAAAGTTTTATATATTGTATACGGGAATAATAGATTTAACCAGGGGATTGAATACAAAATCTTTAATATTTATGAATATAAATTACCTACCACATACCTAAACAATAGACTCTTTAGTTGCCAAAATCATTTTGTTAAAGTTTGTATAAATGAATAAATAAAATCCACTGTCAAGCTCAAAAACAAAAAAAGGATATCAATTATTTCACTACCTGAAGCTTCTTTTTATGCAGAGTGTTGTCGGCTCTCAGGACACATCAAAGGTTGCTATAACAACCATAGTTGATTGGCTCACTCGTGCACGTGGGCCGGTTCGGGATTTGACTGACATTTTACAGCCAACACTGCTTTTCCTAAGCTGTGTTAAATTATAGATGCTTCGACTTACATGTCGGTCGTATAACTCTAAACACAATTGGAAGCTAAATTGCGGTTTTTAATGGGCAGTGGAACCAATATAACATCGTAAGAACAATATCTTTGAAATAATTACTTGTAAATTGATAAGATAACATTTTAAAGACAATATTTAAGGTTAGAGAGCTAGGGTGGTGTGTATTGTACCTGTGAAGACGTTTTGTGTCATGCAAACCTCTCCTGACTCTCTAAGAAGGTGTGGTGTTAGAATACTGTTGCACGGGTCCTCATAAAACGTGCCACTGAAAAAACGTAATATTTTTATAAAAAAAGCTTCTATTTGAAATGAAATGCACCCATGCACATTTTTAATGTTGACCTTTCTATCCCTTTAACACACTAAGGCTACTGTTGCTACCTTTTGAAATAGATAACACCATGAGTGATTCCTGAAAGCATAATAATCCTTTGGTACTTCTGGTGATATCGGCAGATCATCCTATAGTTTCTACATCTGCTCTTTAAAGGGATATGAAAACACAATTTTTTCTTCCATGATTCAGACGAGCACTCAATTTTGAAATAGATTTCCAAATTGCTTCTATTAAATTTGCTTCATCTCTTGGTATCCATTGTTAAAGCTGCAGCAATGCACTACTGAGACGAGTCATGTATGTCCAACCACCAGTGGCCAGCTAGCTGTTAGTAATGCATTGCTGCTTGTAAACCTACCTAGATATGTTTTTTGACAAAGGATACCAAGAGAAACGAAGTAGATTAGATAATAGAAGCAAACCAGTAAAGTTTTGTTGTTTTTTTTTTTTCAGCTAATTTGCATGCTCTATTGAATCATGAAAGTTTGCTTTTTAACTTTACTGTCCTTTACCCTTAATTACACAAGGAAATTACTTTGGATCATTCTCACATCCTTAGAGAGACTCTTCCGAACCACTGGCTATAAACAAAAAACTTTTCCATGTTTATTTCGAAACATATATTACAGTTTAGGAAAAAACTACCAGTGGTGAGATCCCAGAGTCTCTATTTTGGCAACTTACCACTATTTCACTTATGCATAAGGCATCCTTTCAAAATGCCTTATGCAATTTTAAGTAACTTTCAAATTTACTCCTATCAATTTTTATTCGTTCTCTTGGTATCTTTATTTGAAAAGCAGAAATAAAAGCTTAGGAGCTGACCCATTTTTGGTTTAACCCCCTAAGTAGCGCTTGCTGATTGGTGGCTACATTTAGCCCATGCATGGTAAAAGCTATGGTTTAAGGCCGGCCAGATGACCATTTTAATGTCTAGGAAATTGTTGTATGGTATGAACCTTAAAGGAACGGTTTACTCAAACTTTTCTCCCCCTTTAATTTGGTCCCAATGCTCCACTTTACCTGCTGGAGTGCATTAAATTGTTTACAAGTATTTCCATTAACCTTATATTGGCATTTTAATTAGTTTATTTAGCCTTTGGTATCCCTACCCATCCTGAAAGTTTTTGGCCACGAGGCCAATCTTTGTTAACACAGCCAGTAGAAGAAATTAGACTCCCAGTGGGGTATAGAAGAGATAAGGTAATAAAATGTTAATTTTCCATTGTTCTCTCCAAGTATTGGTGATTGGTTTATGAACAGATTATAAGGGTAAAGAAGCAGGTATATGTACACAATGTGATAAAAGTAATGAGAATCTGATTATATCCCTACAAGCTCAACCCATTTTATTAGCATGTGGGCTTCAAAACACAAAACCAGCTAATTCATATAAACAAATAATCTTAAAAAAAGCAAATCTCATACATTTTATACTATCTGCAGCTGGTCAAAAAAGTTATTGGAAACACATTAAGGGAAAACAATTTTATAGTGTACTGCCCCTTTAAACTTTCCATAAAGAATTCCAGAGTGAAAGAATTTCTTTCTCTATAATACAGGACATGGGAACCATCATTTTCTCCAACATAGGTGTGTCCGGTCCACGGCGTCATCCTTACTTGTGGGGATATTCTCTTCCCACACAGGAAATGGCAAAGAGCCCCAGCAAAGCTGGTCACATGATCCCTCTAGGCTCCGCCTACCCCAGTCATTCTCTTTGCCGTTGTACAGGCAACATCTCCACGGAGATGGCTTAGAGTTTTTTAGTGTTTAACTGTAGTTTTTATTATTCAATCAAGAGTTTGTTATTTTAAAATAGTGCTGGTATGTACTATTTACTAAAACCTCCCTTAAGTCCGTAGAGACCAAGCCTAAGGAAGTCTTAACACTTTGTGGTTTTTCCTCAAAGCCTATTTCTGTAATGCATGGCTGAATTTTGTTGTTTGCACAGCTATAAAACATTTACCCAGTTTCTCACTATTCTCTTTAAGCCCTCTTTCTCTTGTTAAGTGTATCCAGTCCACGGATCATCCATTACTTATGGGATATTCTCCTTCCCAACAGGAAGTTGCAAGAGTTTCACACCCACAGCAGAGCTGCTATATAGCTCCTCCCCTAACTGCCATATCCAGTCATTCTCTTGCAACTCTCAACATAGATGGAGGTCGTAAGAGGAGTGTGGTGTTTTATACTTAGTTTATTTCTTCAATCAAAAGTTTGTTATTTTTAAACAGTACCCGGAGTGTACTGTTTTATCTCAGGCAGTATTTAGATGAAGAATCTGCCTGCGTTTTCTATGATCTTAGCAGAAGTAACTAAGATCCATTGCTGTTCCCTCACATATTCTGAGGAGTGAGGTAACTTCAGAGGGGGAATGGCCTTGCAGGTTTTCCTGCAATAAGGTATGTGCAGTTAATATTTTTTCTAGGGATGGAATTTGCTACGAAAATGCTGCTGATACCCGGAAAGTAAATGTAAGTAAGCCTTAAATGCAGTGATAGCGACTGTATAGGCTTATTAATAGAGATACATACTCTTATAAAGTGTAATTTAAAACGCTTTGCTGGCATGTTTAATCGTTTTTTATATATGTTTGGTTGATAAACTTATTGGGGCCCTAGTTTTTTCAACATGGCTGGCTTAAATTTTGCTTAGAAACAGTTTCCTGAGGCTTTCCACTGTTGTAATATGAGTGGGAGGGGCTATTTTAGAGCTTTTTTGCGCAGTTAAAATTACAAATGAATCATCCAGCTTCCCTCAGCAGTCCCATGAATACTACAGGACATCTCTAAAGGGCTAAAAAGGCTTCCAAAATCGTTTATAGGAAGGTAATCCACAGCACAGCTGTGGCAGTTTGTTGTGTCTGTTAAAAAACGTCTGTGGTTTTTTTTTATCTGTTTTTTGCATTAAGGGGTTAATCATCCATTTGCAAGTGGGTGCAATGCTCTGTTAACTTATTACATATACTGTAAAAATTTCGTTTGATTTACTGCCTTTTTTCACTGTTTTTCAAATTTTGACAAAATTTGTTTCTCTTAAAGGCACAGTAACGTTTTTTATATTTGCTTGTTAACTTGATTTAAAGTGTTTTCCAAGCTTACTAGTCTCATTACTAGGTCTGTACAAACATGTCTGACATAGAGGAAGCTCCTTGTTCATTATGTTTAAAAGCCATGGTGGAAACCCCATCTTAGAATGTGTACCAGATGTACTGATTTCATGTTAAGCAATAAAGATCATTTTTTTGTCTTTAAAAACATTATCACCAGAGGATTCTGTCGAGGGGGAAGTTATGCCGACTAACTCTCCCCACATGTCAGACCCTTTGACTCCCGTTTCAGGGACTCACGCTCGAATGGCGCCAAGTACATCAAGGCGCCCATAGCGTTTATTTTACCAGATGGGATTCTGTCAAGGGGGAAGTTATGCCGACTAACTCTCCCCACGTGTCAGACTCTTCGACTCCCCGCATCAGGGACTCGCGCTCAAATGGCGCCAAGTACATCAGGGCGCTCATAGCCGTTATTTTACAAGACATGGCGAAAGTTATGAATACTCTGGCAGCGGTATTAGTCAGACTACCTGAAATTAAAGGAAAGCAAGATAGCTCTGGGGGTAGATACAGAGCATACAGATGCAGTCAAGAACCATGTCTGATACTCGCCTCACAATATGCAGAAAGCTGAGGCGAGCTTCAGTCTGTGGGTGATATTTTTGACTCAGGGAAGATGATTTAACCTGATTCCGATATTTCTCATTTAAAATTTATGCTTGAGATCCTCCACTTGTTGCTCAGGAGGTTTTAGCGGCTCTGACTGACTGTGTTACAATCACAGTGCCAGAGAAATTGTGTAGACTGAATAAATACTATGCAGTGCCGGTGTGTAGTGATGTTTTTCCAATACCCTAAAGAGGTTTACAGAAATTATTAATAAGGAATGTTGATAGACCAGGTGTGCCGTTCTCTTCCCCTCCCTATTTTAGAAAAAATGTTTCTAACAGATGCCACCACACGGGACTAATGGCAGACAGTTCCTAAGGTGGAGAGAAGAGTTTCTACTCTAGCTAAGCGTACCACTATCCTGTCGAGGACAGTTGTGCCTTTTTTAGATCCAATGGATAAAAAATTAGAGGGTTACCTTAGGAAAATGTTAATCAACAAGGTTTTATCCTGCAGCCCCTTGCATGCATTGCTCCTGTCACTTGCTGCTGGTTGGAGTCTCTGTGATGAGGCTTTACAGGTAGCGTAGATCCATTGGATGAATATACTTTTCAAGCTTAGAGCACTTAAGCTAGCCAATTCCTTTGTTTCTGATGCCTTTGTTCATTTGAACTAAACTAACGGCTAAGAATTCTGTTTTTTACTATACTGGCGCGCAGAGCGCTATGGCTTATATCATGGTCAGCTGTCGTGACTTTAATAATAAGCTACTTAACTTCCCTTCAAGGGGCAGACCCTATTGGGGCTGGTTCTGAAGGAGATCATTGCTAATATCACTGGAGGAAAAGTTTCATACCCCTTCCTCAGGACAGGTCCCAAATCAAGGGCCAAAAAAGTCTAATTTTCGTGTCTTTCGAAACTTCAAGGCAGGTGTGGCATCAACTTCCTCTAAGGCAAATCAAGAGGAAACATTTTGCTCAGTCCATGACGGTCTGGAGACAACCGGACCTGGAACAAAGATACAGAGGCCAAAGGAGCCCTGCTGCTGCCTCTTAGACAGCATGAAGGAACGTCCCCTACCGGTAACGGATCCTGTAGGGGGGCACAGACTTTCATTTTTCGCCCAGGCGTGGGCAAGAGATGCCCAGGATCCCTGGGCATTGGAAATTATATCCCAGAGATATCTTTTGGATTTCAAAGCTTCCCCTCTGAAAAAGGGGAGATTTTACCTTTCACAATTATCTGCACACCAGATAAAGAAAGAGGCATTCTTACATTGTGTACGAGACCCATCCAGTTCCAAGACAGGAACAGGGACAGAGTTTTTCTCAAATCTGTTTGTGGTTCCCAAGGAGAGGGAACCTTCAGACCTATTTTGGATTTAAAGATCTTAAACAAATTCCTTAGAATTCCATCATTTAAGATGGAAACTATTTGTACCATCTTAACTATGATCCAGGAGAGTCAATAGAGGACTACAATGGATTTGAAGGATGCTTATCCTCACATAACGATGCATAAGGATCACCATCGTTTTTCAGGTTTGCCTTTCTAGACAGGCATTACCAGTTTGTTGCTCTTTCCTTTGGGTTAACTACAGCCCCAAGAATCTCTATGGAGGTTCTGGGGTCGCTTTGGCGGTCCTTAGGCCGCGGGGCATAGAAGTGGCCCCTTATTTAGGCGTCGAACATCCAAATTGCCAAGTCTCATACGGATGTAGGACTGGCATTTCTGAGATCGCAGGGGTGGAAAGTGAACAAGGAAAGAGTTCTCTATCCCCAATCTCAAGGGTTTCCTTCCTAGGGACTCTGATAGATTCTGCAGAAATGAAAATTTACCTGAATGAGTCCAAGTTGTCAAAGTTTCTAAATTACTGCCGTGTTCTTCATTCCATCCGTGCCCTTCTGTGGCTCGGTACATGAATGTAATCAGCCTAATGGTAGCGGCAAGGGACATAGTACCGTTTGCACATCTACATTTCAGACCGCTGCAACTATGCCTGCTCAGTCAATGGAACAGGGATTACACAGATTTGTCCCCTTCTTAAATCTGGACCAAGAGGCCAGAGATTCTCTTCTCTGGTGGCTATCTCGGGTCCATCTGTCCAAGGGTATGACTTTCCGCAGGTCAGATGGGACAGTTGTTACAACAGATGCCAGCCTTTTAGGTTGGGATACAGTCTGGAACTCCCTGAAGACTCAGGGATAGTGGACTCAGGAGGAGACCCTCCTTCTAATAAATATTCTGGAACTGGGAGCGATATTCCATGCTCTTCAGGCTTGGCCTCAGTTAGCAACTCTGAGGTACATCAGATTCAGTCGGACAATATCACGACACTGGCTTACATCAACCATCAAGGGGGAACAGAAGTTCCCTAGCGATGTTAGAAGTCTTAAAATAATTCACTGGACAGAGACTCTCTCTTATCTATCAGCTCTCCATATCCCAGGTGTTGAGAACTGGGAGGTGGATTTTCTAAGTCGTCAGACTTTTCTCCCGGGGAAGTGGGAATTCCCTCCGGAGGTCTTTACACAAGATCAAGCAGGAGAGTGCTTTGGTGTTTTTAACAGCACCTGCGTGGCCACGCAGGACCTGGTATGCAGATCTGGTGGACATGTCATTCTTTCCATCATGGTCTCTGCTTCTGAGACAGGACCCTCTACCTCAGGGTCCTTTCAACCATCTAAATTAAACTTCTCTGAGATGGACTGCCTGGAGACTGAACGCTTGAGGTTATCAAAGCATGGCTTCTCAGAGTCAGTCATTGATACCTTAATACAGGCATGAAAGCCTGTCACTTGGAAAATTTAACATAGATATAGCATAAATATCTTATTGATATGAATCCAAGGGTTACTCATGGAGTAAAGTCAGGATTCCCAGGATACTATCTTTTATCCAAGATGATTTTGAGAAAAGGGTTGTCAGCTAGTTCCTTAAAAGGACAGATTCCTACTCTGTCTATTCTTTTGCACAAGCGTCTGGCAGATACTCCAGACGTTCAGGCATTTTGTCAGGCTTTGGTTAGAACCAAGCCTGTGTTTAAACCTGTTGCTCCGCCATGGAGCTTAAACCTGATTATTAAGGTTCTTCAAGGAGTTCCGTTTGAACCTCTTCATTCTATAGATATCAAACTTTTTATCTTGGAAAGTTCCTTTTTGGTAGATATTTCCTCGGCTCGTAGAGTGTCAGAGTTATCTGCTTTACAATGTGATTCTCCTTATCTGGTCCTCCGTACGGATAAGGTAGTCCTGCGTATCAAAACTGGGTTTTTTACCTAAGGTGGTATCTAACAAGAATATCACTCAAGAGAGTGTTGTTCCATTCTTGTATCCTAATCCTTCTTCAAAGATGGAACGTCTATTACACAATTTGGACGTGGTTCGTGCTTTAAAGTTTTACTTACAAGCTACCTCAGATTTTCATCAAACATTTACTTTGTTTGTTGTCTACTCTGGACAGAGGAGAGGTCAAAAGACTTCAGCAACCTCTCTTTTTTTTTTGGTTAAAAGCATAATTCGTTTAGCTTATGAGACTTCTGGACAGCAGCCTCCTGAAGGGATTACAGCTCATTCTACTAGAGCTGTGGCTTTCACTTGGGCCTTTTGAAAATGAGGCTTCTGTTGAACAGATTTACAAGACGGCGTCTTGGTCTGCGCTTCATACTTTGCTTCTTCGGAGGCTATTTCTGGGAGAAAGGATTTTTTTTTTTTTCAGGCAGTGGTACCTTTCGTTTAAGTACCTGCCTTGTCCCTCCCTTTATCCGTGTACTTTAACTTTGGTATTGGTAAGTAATGGATGATCCGTGGACTGGATACACTTAACAAGAGAAAACATAATTTATGCTTACCTGATAAATTTATTTCTCTTGTAGTGTATCCAGTCCACGGCCCGCCCTGTCATTTTAAGGCAGGTAATTTTTTCATTTAAACTTCAGTCACCAGTGCACCCTATGGTTTTTCCTTTCTCTGCATGTTTTCGGTCGAATGACTGGATATGGCAGTTAGGGGAGGAGCTATATAGCAGCTCTGCTGTGGGTGAACTCTTGCAACTTCCTGTTGGGAAGGAGAATATCCCATAAGTAATGGATGATCCGTGGACTGGATACACTACAAGAGAAATAAATTTATCAGGTAAGCATAAATTATGTTTTTCCTTAACTCTCTAAGTTGGCAATGTGATGAGATGCAACTTGTAGATGGCCTTTAATTTTGTAAACATAGTTGTGTGATTCTCAGCCCAGTCTTGGGCAACACCTACTTGTCATCCACTACATAATCCATTCTTGACCACTAAACAAGATCAAGTAACATTGTTCATCTGTCTTTTCCTATATCAGGATGTCTTCTCATCGTTCTTTTTCTTCTTCTTGATTTTCCATACTTTACTGCCTTCTCTATTTTGAGCCCCTAATTTGGTCAAACACACTACAAGTCCAAAGCTATTTTTAATAATTTGTGCATTTGTGTAGGACATGCTAACATCTTTAAGGGCATGCAGTTCAGATAACGATCATGCTCTTAGCAGCTGGTGAGCAAGTAGTGGAGTTTTTCATCACTTTTTTGTACTATATTATTTTAACGGGAAAGTCTAGTCAAAAATAAACTTTCACTATTCAGATAGGGCATGCTATTTTAAACAACTTTCCAATTTAATGTGTGTGTTTTTTTTAAAAGATACGTTTATTGAGACTTTTAAAAAATAAACACAAATCAATACAACAATACGAGTCTACATAGATGTGGATCCATAAGTTAGAGTGAAAAGTAAATCTTAAACAGTAATGCAAATATTAATATCTTGTAGCAAACATATGTTCTTTTAAACAACAAGTAAGAATAAACAGTGGGATAACTTGTATGTAAGTGGAGTGTCTCTCTTTTATATTATTGAGAGGAGTTTTATATAGTTATATCTATGTTTTATGAGGAGTTGGACTAGGGCGTCCGGTCCTTGTGATCTGAGTGATTATTGGGCTTCAATATAGTTTTCGGGTAGAGAATATATTCAGAGGTAGGGGGGAAAAGGGGGGGGTGAAGGAGAGGGAGGGGTTGCTAGTATTTTGGGGGGTTCCGTAATGTTAGGACTCAGTCTAGATAAAGAGTAAGCCATAGGTACCAGATTCTAAGATGGAGGTCAGCTTTATCTAGGACTCTGAAGGAGTACTGTTCCATCAATCTAATATGTTTGACAATGGACAGGACTTGTGTGAAGGATGGTGGTGTTTTACTTCTCCAAGTTCTGGCTATAGCCAACTTCGTGGCCATGAAGAGAAAAATGGTTAGTGCTTCTGCAGGAGCTTCCAAATTAGGGACTGGCATGTGCAGAAGAGCAATCTTTGGAAGGTAAGGGGGCCTAATATTGAGGTTGTTGAGTGTACTGAACAGCTTCCTCCAAAGAGGTTGGATTCTGGGGCAGGACCACCAGATGTGTAGATGAGTTCCTGGTAAGCCGCACAATCTCCAACAAAGAGGGGAGTGAGAGTTGTAAATTTTATGCAAGGAGGTAGGAACTAAATGCCCCACCTGACTGTGATTTTATAATACAGTGCCCATAGGGTGGCACAGTGTAGTAATTTTATAGTTATCATAATTCTATGGCACCAGATACTGGTGTCAACAGTAAATCCTATCTCTGTCTGTCTCCCATGCACGATGTTGTGAGATTTTGTGGTGTGGCTGTGTATTGGATAGTAGGTTATAATGGAGGGAAAGGGGATGTTTAATAATGTGAGCTGTGTTCCATGTGTGTTCCCATAATAATGATTTCCGGAGGGCCCTTCTGGGGTAGCCCCAAGAACGGAGCCAGGAACTGATACAAAAGGCTTCAAACTGTAGTCTTGGGGGTATTTGAAATTTAATACAGAGCTGTGGGTGAGGGATCCAAGTATCAGATTCATAGAAGTCAGTGACAGTTTTAATTTGTAGAGTCTGCCATAAGTCTGGATGTGCATCCGGAAGAGAGAACAAAACTGCTGCTAAGGTTAGGGTGGGGGACAATGGTGGGATTATGTCTTATGTGGTCCCAGAATTGGAAAGCGTCTTGCAAAATGGGGTGTGAGTCCCCTATGTTCTGTCTATGGTGGGAGGGTATCCACAGGAGATCGGGTAGGGTTAGATTTGGGGGTAGCAGCGAGGTCTCTACATGGTACCATCCCAGGGTATTTTCTTTATTATTCCAACATAGCAAGTGAGATAGTCTGGCAGCATTAAAGTATGTGATAAGGTTGGGAAGAGCCAGTCCTCCCTGAGTATATGGTCTCTCTAATGTGTGTCTAGCAGTTCTAGGTCGTCTGTCCTTCCAGACATAAGTATTAACAAGACTCTGTAGTTTATTTAGTGTAGATCTTGGAAGGTTATAAGAGATACATCTAAAAAGGTAGGTAATCTTGGGGAATGTTTTTTGTATGAGTTTAAGTTTCCGGGTCGATATATTAATGGGGAGAGCCTCTGTCTTATCTATATTTAGCTTGTAGTAGCTCATGGCGCTAAAGGTCTCAGTAGTCTTAAACACTTTTGTCAGGGAGGTTATCGGGGAAGTCAGAAAAAGGGTTATGTCGTCCGCATATAGGGATATTTTATGTGAGTGGTTTCCAAGTGTCATGCCTCTTATGAGATGATCTATCCTTATTGCTTGTGCCAATGGCAAGGGCAAAGAAGAGCGGGGATAGGGGGCGACCCTGTCTAGTACCGTTCGTTATGGAAAATGCCTCTGATTTGAAGCCGACTCCTTTTATTCGGGCCGAGGGCCAAGAATATAGAGCTTGAATTGCTTTAATGAAAGGAGCTGGGAAATTAAAGATCTTCATTGTCTCCCACATATAAGCCCACCTAACTCTATCAAAGGCCTTCTCTGCATCTAGGGATAAGAAAGGGTTCCCATTCCTAGAGGCTATACTGAATAAATCTAAAATGTGTCTAGTGGCGTCTGGGCCTTCTCTGTTAGGGATAAATCCCACTTGGTCAGAGTGGATTATTGGGTTAAGGACTTTTGAAAGTCTATTGGCTATTAATTTGGCAATATAGACACATAGTTTTGTGTCTATATTGAGGAGGGAGATAGGTCGATAACTGCTACATTGTTCAGGGTCTTTCCCTGGTTTGAGTATCGTGACAACTGTAGCCTTGAGGAACTCCGAACTAAACGATCCCTTTTGCATTGATTCTTGGAATGTTCTACAGAGAATGGGGGCTAGAATGGTTTGGTAGGTTTTGTAAAATAGAGCTGTGTAGCCGCCTGGGCCTGGAGATTTCCCCAGTTTTAGCGATTTAATTACATTAAGTACTTCCTGTGTCGTAATTTGTGTTAAGTTAGCGGCAAGTTCTGGGTTTAGTGTGGGTAATTGAAGGTTGTTGAGGTAGTTAGAGATGTCTGTCGAGGGAGGGGGTTGTGTATCTAGATCTGCTTCTATGTTGTATAATTCCTGATAGAAGCTCTTAAAGGCATGGCCTATGTCCCTTGGGGCATAAAGGGAGTGACCTACCTTACTCTTAATGGCCAAGAACCTAGGTTGTGCAGTACGGTGTCACAGTTTCTTGGCTAAGAGAGATGAGGCTTTGTTACCAAAATGATAATATAGTTTTTTTTATACTTTTCTAAGGTAGTATGTGTTCTTTGTAGTTCTGCATCTTGTATCTGTTTATTTATCTCTAGTAGTTGATCATTTAGTTTGGTGGAGTATGCCTTATTGAGCTGTTGTCTCACGATCCTAGATTGGGTGATGAGCGAGGAGAGGGTAGTGTCTGCCTCAATTAAATATCCTCTCAGTACAGCTTTAAGTGTAGCCCATAGGTTCTCTGTCTGAAGGTCATCGTTGAGTTCTAAGAAACTGGCAATTTTCCCTTGTATATCTAATTTTGTGGGAGGATCTGTTAACATGTAGTCTTTGAGTCGTCATGGAGGGGGAGAGGAGTAGGAAGAGCGTGAGTTGAGACATGTATAGGTCGTCATGGTCAGACCAAGAGATTGGAGCTATTTTAATGTGAGATGTTTTGTCTAATAGACTAGAAGGCATGAAGAAGTAATCTATTCGGGTGTGCGATTTATGTGGAGAAGAGTAAAAAGTATAATCTCTCTCCTGTGGATGTAATGATCTCCACACGTCATATAAGTCATACTGGCAGATGAGTGACCTAAAGGCCCTGGACAGAGAGTTTATGGATCTGTCCAACGTGGAGATCTTAGGGCTCATTCTATCTATGTTATGATCCCAAATGAGATTGAAGTCGCCCCCTATAATCGGGTCTCCCTATTTTACTTCCGATATTGAACGTAGGGCCTGAGGAAACGTAATTGTCTATTGTTTGGGGCGTATAGGTTTGCAAGGGTGACAAGTTGGGAGTTTAGTTTACAGACTATTATAATAAATCTAGCTTGGGGGTCGATTTCAACATGTATTGGATCATAGCTTACGTTTTTACTAAGAAGGATGGCGACCCCTCTGGATTTTGATGTGAAGGACGCTTCTATGGCTACAGGGAATCTCCTAGATGTGCGGGGGGGGGGTGAGAGTGTCCAATGAGTTTCCTGAAGGAAAGCAACGTCTATTTTATTTCTCTGCAGAAGGTTGAGAAGAAGGCTGCGCTTCGTGGGGGAGTTAAGTCCTTGCGTATTTAGGGAGAGAATACGGAGGTTTTCCATATTTTAGGGGATCCAAAAGGGAGGTGGGATGCTGGTAAAAAAGGGGGGAAGGGAGGGACCCTACCTATGGATACTGGAGAATTATAAGACTGAATGTATCTCTTTGTTTGATCGAAGAGCCTATACGGATGTAAAGATATACCTAGGGTTATATAGTTAGGGTAGTGTGGGAGAGGTGAAAGGGTGCAGCGGGCAAGAGCCGCTTAAATTGGAAGAAGTAGGTAAAGAACCCGTAACGGGGGGGGGGGGGGCGTAGTTATGGCGGGCTTATTCAAGGGCAATAAAAATGTCTATTTTAGAGGGAACTAGTTCACCCGACAGACACTCAAGGTGTCTGCAAAGAGTATGAGTAGAGGGAGTTGGGGGGGATAAATAGGGTGCTAGGGTAGTGATACCCTCCAGGATGATGTTAAGAAGATATGAGGTTAAGGAACTCGCAAGAATAAGTCTTTTTTCCGAGAGATAGTTTATATTAATTGTGATAACTGTGGGGTTCTAATAGGGGCTCTTCAAATAAGTATAATGAACTATGGGCATAGAAGTGGAGATTGAGTGTCGGGGCTAGAGTGAACTGAGTGAAGTGTTTGGGTGTGTCACCTTTGGGGGGTATATTGCTAGTGTTAGTAGTAGTTGTGGTGTAACCAACCTAGAGAGGGTGGATGTGGATGAAGAAAAAGAGAGAGAATATGTAGTAATTATATAAGGGGGGGGGAGCATCTGTTTAAGGTTATCTGTAGATCTGTGTTAGTGTAGTGCTGTGAGGTGTGAGGAAAAGGATACATCTTCATCTCCTCTCTATATGTTACTCAGGGCTGTGGGGCTGAGGCATCACAAATGTAAAGTATATAATTACTAACAATTGAATATAATAACAAACTCAACGATATAGATTATTCGACAGTTAACCACTTCCATTATATCATGGGTGCAGGGGTCCTTGTGTGCCAGATATATGGGGATGTGTATAATATTACAAAACGGATGGAGGGACAGAGGTCTGGGCTGTGGCTATGGGATAGGGAGACAGTAGTAACAGTAATTAACAAGTAAGAGCATTTAAGGGGGAACGATAACTTTATTATCTCTCCCAAGTGCTTGCATTAATAAGCTATGGGTCTGTGTAGGAGAATTAGAGGGAATATCTGGGGGGAAGGGGGGGGAAGGACCAGGGTTATGTAGTACCCCTAAAGTTAGTTTAAAGAAACTGGGTGTGGAGGTGGTAACTCATTATCTTGAAGGCAATATATAAGAAAACATTTTGCTTTAAACATCCAACCTAGGAACAAACAACAATAAACATCATTTAATAACGGTTTATAATGCAAAGCATGTTGGTTGCCTCCGTCTCAGCCTGTGTGTAGATTGTTCTTTCGTGGAGGGAGTAGAATCATCTGCTAAATCTCTAGGGGAGAGCAGAGTTAAAGCGTCCCTACAAAAGTACCCGTTTGTAAGCTTGCATATTGCCTGCATGGCAACGTTACCTTCCATAGGTAAGCAAGGTAATGTGGCTGGTCTACGGAGCTCTAAAAGGGTAAGGTGTGTACCCGTGTGTAAGCTCTCGTCGACTTTATGATATGGCCTGCAAGATGCTATTGGGATGAGTACCGAACTAAAGATTATCAGGTCGGATTAGTCTTGTCACTTTGAATGTTGTTCAGCCGAGGGGGAACGTGGATTCCAATCTGAAGCTGAAGCGTTGAGGGACTCTGAGGTGTCTTTAGGTTTGCGGTTTGGCTCCTGAGGGGGAGAGAGGTCTAGGGTGCGAAGTAGCTTCATTCCTTATTCGGGTGAAGAGATGACATAGGATCTGTCTTGATGCTGTAAGAATATTTTCACGGGGAATCCCATCTGTATTTGACCTTGTGATGGCGAAGGACTCGGGTAAATTGCTGGAAAGATCTTCTCTTCGCTAGAGTATGTTGAGAGAGATCTGGGAATATCTGTACATTTTGGTACGGGTCTTTAAGAGATTTATTAGCAAAGGATGCTCTGAGAATTTTCTCTGGTTGTATAATAATGTAACCTCAAGATGATATCTCTGGGAGTGTCCATGGGAGAGTTTCGGGGGCGTAGGGCTCTATGGGCTCTATCAGTAAATCCTGTGACTGAAACGTGCCCAATAGTTCTTTAAAGGGACAGTCTAGTCCCAAAAAAACTTTCATGATTCAGATAGGGCATGTAATTTTAAACAATTTTCCAATTTACTTTTATCACCAATTTTGCTTTGTTCTCTTGGTATTCTTAGTTGAAAGCTTAACTTAGGAGGTTCATATGCTAATTTCTTAGACCTTGAAGGCCGCCTCTTAAGAATGCATTTTAACAGGTTTTTCACCACTAGAGGGTGTTAGTTCATGTTTTTCATATAGATAACACTGCTTGTGCACGTGAAGTTACCTGGGAGCCATCACTGATTGGCTAAACTGCAAGTCTGTCAAAAGAACAAATAAAAGGGCAGTCTGCAGAGGCTTAGATACAAGATAATCACAGAGGTAAAAAATATATAAATATAACTGTGTTGGTTATGCAAAACTAGGGAATGGGTAAACAAGGGATTATCAATCTTTTAAAACAATGATTCTGGTGTAGACTGTCCCTTTAAATAATCCATGGAGATGGTCTGTGAGGTCTGTTGTACTGACCGACTCCGGAATGCCTCGAATTCTCAAGTTGTTACGGCACGATCTGTCTTCAAGATCTGCCAATTTGCTCTCCAAATCTGTAATCTGTTCTGCAAGATTTTGGGAATAGGAGAGAAGGTTGGAGTGGTCTACAGAGAGGTCTTCGTGTTTCTTTTCCAAAGTTTTGGTGCGTTCACCTACAGATGAAATGTCTCGCTTCAATTCAGCCACTGACTGTCGAAATTCCTGACGTAAAGAAGTGTAATGAGTGTCCATCTTATCCGATAGAGCTTGAATAGTGTCTAAAAACGTTGACTGGGAAAGAGTGGAGCCATCCTTTGCGGAGAATATCTGTTTTGGAGAGTCTACTGAGGGATGTGGTTGAATCTCTGGAGTCGTCCTCCGAGAGCTCCTGATCTGATGTATGTTTACTGTGGAAATGATCTGTTTAAAGTTCTCTTGGGTTTTTTCTGAAGTTTTTGTTTTCTCCTCATTACGTTTGCCATTGTAGAATAGTTATTTGAAGATTTTAGTGTCTGGGGATAGGTATGGGGATAGTTCAAAGGGGAATCCTCAATTAGAAAAGCGCCTGGACGGCACACCCCTGCACCTCCTACCTATGTGCCTTTAGCCCTGCATTATTTTGTAATCTAGGTTAGGCTGGAATAGATACAGGTGTGTTTGGTGTTAAAGGAGTGTGGGAGGGCACTTAGAAATGTATAATTAATTGTCGGGGACAGGCAAGAATGCCTCCTTCATAAGACTCCTGTGAATGACCTCCCTCCTAGAGAAGTGCCCCCTATTGGGCGAAGTGGAAAAAAGGGAAGCGGTTATGACCCGCTGACCATACCGGGCAGTGGGAAAGGGAGGAGGGAGTCTGAGATTGTGAGCCTTGTGCTGTGACTTTTAAGGCTTTAACTGTCAATTTATTGTGAGATGCTGACTCTCTGCGGCCCAATTATGTATAACCCCTAAGTGCTTTGGGCTTAAGCCTAGATACTGTAGCTAGGATTGTTGCTTTACTAGGCCCCAATAGTATAATAAAATGATTAGGGTTCTGTGCTGACTGTGCTGTAGTATTTATGTATTTGTTCTCAGTGGGCCCTCTTGTAGCAATCTTGCTACAACCCACTATAACATAATAGGCCACATTAAGATGATATGTAATCAAAATGAGAATTAACCGCTTCTTATAGATGGAAAGCATCTGTTAGTATATGTATATCTGCTGCGATTAGAGTAGGGGTCAGACTTGTCCAGTCAAACCTCTATGTGCTTTTGGCAGTCGGGGCCAGGAGCTCCCTGAAAACACATCCGGTGCTTATGGGTGCTGGCTCCGCCCCCCCCAGCTACAGATATTTTAATGAGGCCGAGTTTTACGTTGTTCACTTTGTCTTCTGCCTGTAGTGGTCTTAAAGCAAAAACTGTCTTTGTTAGGGCATAAAAGTAGTAGTGTGTGGTTATTCGTGTCTTCTTACATCTACACCAGTTGTACTGTCACTTATATGACCATGGTGTGAGTGTGCAACTCCGATGTGATTAATTGTTCACTCTGTGCTTCACCAATGCTCTAAATGCCCCTAAATAACTGTGACACCCAGGCTCTGTCATAAGCGCAATCTATAGTTAGTCCAGAGAAATTCCGGTACAAGCCTTAGCCATTTTATCTGCTGCTGATCTTGCTCCCTTATGAAAGTAGTCGGTACACGTCTTGATAAGGGTGAACAGCAAAATGGCGGATTTTCGCGCCTTTTACCTTCAGCTTGTTTCTTTCATGTAATTGGCAAGAGTCCATGAGCTAGTGACGTATGGGATATACATTCCTACCAGGAGAGGCAAAGTTTCCCAAACCTCAAAATGCCTATAAATACACCCCTCACCACACCCACAATTTTACAAACTTTGTGCTAGATTTTTACGTTGATATGCGCTTCGCAGCAGGCTGAAGCCCGCTAATATGATAACGGAGCTCCTCCGATATGCGACCAGTTTGCTCAGCAGTTAACTCCGCCCCATTCCAATTTAATGTTATCAATGTTGCTTTGTTTTTTGGTATTCTTAGTTGAAAGCTAAACCTAGGTAGGCTCATATGATCATTTCTGAGCCCTTGAAGGCAGCCTCTTATCTGTATCCATTTTGATTTTTTTTTTAAACTAGAGGGCATTAGTTCATGTGTGTCATACAGATAACATTATGCTCACGCCCGTGAAGTTATCTAGGAGTACAGGGTAATCACAGAGGTAAAAAGTATATTAATATAACTGTTAGTTATTCAAAACTGGGGAATGGGTAATAAAGGGATTATCTATCTTTTTTTAAACAATTAAAATTCTGGTGTAGATTGTCCCTTTTTAATGAACAAATACCCCTTCCCAGTCCCGCCCTTTGTCATAAACCCTATCCCTTTTGATTCTACCACAAAACATTTTCTTCATTAATTTATCTTGGTTTCATAAACATTAACTCTTAAATATTTTATTTATTATTTATCATTTTCATGTGTTTTGTTTTGCAAACTAGCAAGGGATAATAGTTAACTCAAAAGTGCTACTTATTCATTTATTTTGTATTGAACTCAAATGTAGCACTAAGCAATAGGTGCTGCCATGTTCTAACCTATCTTTTCTTTAACCCATTAATGACAAAGGACGTTTCAGGCACGTCCTACAAAAAACTGTCGTTAATGACCAAGGACAAGTCTGGCACGTCCGGGAATATGAGCGCTGGTAGCGATCGTGATCGTTTCCAGCCGCTCTCAGGGTATTGAAGCGATGCCTCGATATTGAGGCATTGTGCAATACCCACCGGTCAGTAACGGTGCTGATCGTTGGTGGCGTGGGAGGGGTAGGAGGGAGGCGGATGGGCAGCCTATTGCTGGAGGGGGGCGGGAGTTTTTGAAAAGGTTAACTTTTTTTTTTTTTTAAATTTGATCGCATTTGGCGGTGAAATGGTGGCATGAAATATACCAAAATGAGCCTAGATCAATACTTTGGGTTGTCTATAAAATATACATATATATATATATATACATGTAAAGGGTTATTCAGGGATTCCTGACAAATATCAGGGTTACAAAGCGACTTTCGCTAATTTAAAAAAAAAAAAAAAAAAAAGGGTTTGGAAATAGCAAAGTGCTACTTGTACTTATTGCCATATAACTTGCAAATAAAGCAAAGAACATGTAAAAGGGCGCACACTTCTCTAAGCGTAGTAGGCTAAAAAAGGATAGAGATTTATTAGTAAACCAACAATTGCAAACTCATACATTAAAGCCTCAAACAACTATGAGGTATGATAAAAGCACTCATATATGGGTATATAGGAAATCTCACGGATCAGAAGCAATGTCCCAGGAGAATCTCCACAGATGTATCAGTTTGTCTTATAATTCAGCTGGGCGAATCACGTAAATGAACCGTTCTCCAATGTATCATAAAAGTTACTCTTGGTGAAGCACTTTCAAAAAACTCAGCCAATTGCACAAAGCAGGCGCTCAAATGTTCAGCCAGCTAGCGATCAGCTACTTGCTTGTGGTGTGTAGACAGTGGGCGTGGCCTAACGTGTTTCGTAGGGGAACTCCCTACTTCAACAGTTTTTTCATCATATTTTATTAAAAAAAAATTATAGTAAATTGATATGATGAAAATATTGGTATCTTTAGAAAGTACATTTAATGGCAAGAAAAACAGTATATTATATGTGTGGGTACAGTAAATGAGTAAGTGGAAAATTACATCTAACACAAAAACCGCAGGAATGTAAAAACAGCTCTGGTCCTTAATGGTAAGAAAATTTAAAAAAATGGTCTGGTCACTAAGGGGTTAACTAATCTAATCTCTGCCAATTTAGGGACACCAATAAATAAATCACTAGTGTGTTAAAAAAAATTGACACAGCGATTTTTTAAGTCTGCAATTCTAGCATGATTTGGAAAGCCAACAATTTTCAGAATTACATTCCAGAAAAAGAGAAAATTAATAATAAAGGATTTTTCAATTATTATCAAGTTATTAAGCATTGTTTTATTACAATTACAAATTGTTTTATATTTGTTTAAAAGATAAGACAAAGAGGCTAATTAAGATATGCACAATTTCACTTTAATATATTTATAATAAAATTATGGATATTGTGTAGGTGTAGGCATATTATAGAATTTTGCAGATGCTGCTTTGTGTGTTCGTTTAATTTTTGTGTGTTTCTGTCTGCAAGTTTAATGAGCACGCATTGCATACATTGGTTTAAAGGATATGCGTATATACACTTGCATGCAAACTTTCTGGATATATTTTTCCAAAATAGAGCTAGCAGGTGCCTTTTTGGTCTCACCCTATTGATTTCCTGACACACCTGTACATTTTTGGCATTATCCATTCAAATAACTGATTTTATTGTTTGTAATAGCTTGTTTTTGCTTTAGATCTCATGCCAAAATTTGAAGCTGTCCCTTGGGTGATTTAATGAAAAAACAATAGCTTGTCATACACTGTGCCTGTGCTCCTTTTTTTTTTTTTTTTTTTTTTAAATGAACATAAACATTTTTTATTATCATATAAGAAAGGGAACGTTACCACTTTTTTTTAATTTTTTATAATGAAACAGAACTTCTGTGCTGAGATTTGTGTGTATGTATGTGTGTGTGTGTGTATGTATGTGTGTATATATATGTATGTATGTGTGTGTATTAGGAAAGCACCGAAATTTCGGCCGCAGAACGCAAAATGGCGTTTTTGGTTTTCGTTGTTTTTTTGCCTTTTATTTTTGGTAAAATTATTGTGTAGCATATTTCAAATTTGAGGCCAACCTAGAGCTGATGTTTGAGTTCATTACTTGACTTACTGTTTTGCATATAATAGTAGTTTTCTAGGACTACACTTTATTTTGATAATTGATAAAAAAACAAAAAAACGGTTAAATCTGACTCTGTTACACAGAATTAAATAAAGAATAATACTAGTGATGCACCAAAATTTGGGCCGCCGAAAATGTGCAATTCCAATTTCGGCCCAAAGAAGACCAAAATGGCTAAAATTGTACAGCCCTCCCCTGTTCTATTGAGTTACATGTCTATACTTAGCATAAGGTGAGCAGCACAGCACTGGCATGGTACACAGAGCACACACATAAGTACCATGGCATGAAGATACTTGAAACCAGCAGTGCCCTTTTTTTTTTGTAGAAGGAAACCAAAGTTCTGAATACAGTATTCAAAGGGGGATAAGTAACAGGTTTATAAACACTTGATATTATGAGACACAGCCCTAAGCACACAAAGTGAATATGTATAAGCCTTATATACAGTGCTCATACATCAGCCTCTTGTGTGTAGACATTCTATTCGCCTGAGGCAAATATGCGTGCACACTATATATGCATAAGCCCCAAGCTCGCACACAGTTGGTACAAATTAGCACCCAACAGACAGTGTATACAAAAAAGCACAGTAACTTTCTATAACCACCTTGCACGTAAGGTCGTAGCTAAGTCCGGTGGTCCTGGTGATAGGTGACAGGCAGTCTCCATTTGGGGCTCCGGACATATAATCTGACAGGTCAGTGTGAGACCCGAACTGGGAACTAGGCAGAGATACGATGAGAGACGATCAGGTGCAGCCACGCCCATCGCACGGATAACTACACCCCTGCATGCTTTCTTATCTGTTATCTACAATGCAGCCTGAAGTGCAAGATCTCACACCTCACTCTGGCCTGAATACTATAGAGCAGGGCAATGTAACCAGCCCCCACTGCTAACATTCCTACAAATACTAGAAGCTATTTTAACCCCTTCACTGCAGAGGGAATGACCACCTATACGCCCTCACATCTGCACTCCTTAAAACCCCAAAAAGCGGTCGCAGCACTCAGTCCTTCACTAGTGGCTACCCTAAAATCACCCTAAAATCACTCACCGCATTTTCAAAGGGACTGACAGGGGCTGTCGTGGAGGGAAATCCAAAATTTTAAGTTCTATATCCTGACACTATCACAGCTTCCCCACCACACTGTCCACCCACAAGCCCAATTGAAGTGATCCAACCTAAAAGCCACAAAAAACGCACTATCAAATCAAGAAAATCTTTGTGTGATCCCTATTAGAAGACACGCTGTCTCCAAAGTACAGAGCAAAAACTCAGAATCCCAAGACTGTCCTATCAGAGCAATCCTATGCAATGCCAGATCAATAAAGAACAAAACAGCTAATATTTCCGACCTTATTGAAACATGCGAATAAGCATGCATCACAGAATCATGGTTAGATGAAAATGCAGGGCCTATTCTAGAGGCAGCTATTCCAGACAATTACAGTGTTCCACCGCCCGAGACAAGATCGCAAGGGAGGCGGAGTTATGATCTGTGCAAAATCATCCTTAAATCCCAGACCAATATCAGTCCACAAAACCCAATCTTTTGAATGTGTAGCTGCCAGCCTCTCAATAGAGAGAGGATTCCGAATACTGCTAATATACATACCCCCAGGAGATGGGAAGAGATTTCTTCAGGAACTCCCAGACCTTTTGGCTGGCTTAATCCTTGAACACCCCAGATGGCTTATATTAGGAGACTTCAACACTTGGATCGACAACACCCTATCCCTGCTTGGGCAGGATCTCCTCAGCTTGATGAGTACACTCTGCTTTACACAAATTGTTTCCACTCCCACCCACAGAAAAGGTCATACACTTGATCTACTGTTTCAGTCTGGACGTGTCACCAGTAACTGTAAACCCAGTTACCTGGTCAGACCACCACTCCATTTCACTTTTCCATTGTTTAACAATCAACCAGACACCAGCCTCAGAACCTGGTCAAACACCGCTCATTAAAAGGAGTGACACCACTGGATGTAGCATCACATATGGATCTAAGTGATGGGCACCTGCGAAGACCCCAGCTCGTTAGTCCGACTCTACAACAAAACCATGAGAGACACCCTAGAAAGCATTGCACCATCTCGCATACGCACTGTGCAAACCCACAACAATGCACCGTGGTTTGATAGCTCCATCAGAGAAATGAAAAGAACAGGACTTAAGCTCGAGAGAAAGTGGCACAGAACACATGATCCATAGGATAAAGCCGATATACCAAACATCTAAATAAATATCAATCCAAGATAACTCAGAAAAAATCTTCATTTTTATCACGCGAAATTGCACTCTCCCACAATAGACCCAGGCAACTGTTTCGCACAGTAGAAAGGGTCTGCAAACCAGCATGCATGCTTAGCCCTACCAACTTTTCTCAGGATAATGTGATGCATTTGCGAACTTCAGAGACGAGATTTCCTCAATCCGAACCGCTATCACAGCAGGCCAAACAGTTACACACCAGAACCACTACAATGGAATGCCAGATTGCCACAGTTTATGGGCCACTTTTACAAATGTGGATATAAAAGGAGTTAAAAACACCATACAAAAGTTGCACCCTACTACGTGTGACTTAGACCCTGCTCCAACTCCGCTCATATCTGGATGCATTGAAACACTCGCCCCAGTCCTCACAAAAATAGTGCAGTGTTCACTAAAAACAGGAGACTTCCCAGATCCTCTAAAAGAAGCTGTGGTAAGACCACTCCTAAAGAAACCTTTATTAGACCCAGACTGCATGACTAATTACAGACCAGTATCCAACCTCCCATTTCTGGGGAAAGTAATTGAAAAAGTAGTGGCAACTCAACTGGAAGCCCATCTATCACGCCTAAACATATTCGATCCTTTACAGTCAGGCTTCAGATGCCGCCACAGCACTGAAACAGCGCTAGTCCGAGTGCTAAATGATCTCCTCATGGCAAGAGACAAAGTTGATTACTCCATTCTAATCCTCCTGGATCTCTCAGCTGCATTTGACACCATTGACCATAGTATTCTAATAGAGAGCTTGCAGTACATCTGTGGTCTAGGAGGCACAGTCCTTAACTGGTTTAAATCTTTCCTCGCTGGTAGATCAGAGAGTAATATCAGGATCAAGCTCATCAGCACCAACAGAACTGGCCTGCAGAGTTCCACAAGGATCTATCCTGTCTCCCATGCTATTCGCAATTTACTTACTACCACTGACGGACATCATTAACCGACATGGCCTAAGGTATCATTGTTACGCTGATGACACACATCTCTACTTCTCCTTTGCTCCAGATACTACAGACCCAGCATGCCGTATAAACAATTGCGTAACAGACCTCATAGAATGGATGAATGCTAGCTGTCTCAAAATGAACCCGGACAAAACAGAGTTTCTCTTGGTGATTGACGCTGGACTATCTTTTAAACAGCAGATTTCCTCCGTAATAAAATCTGCCTACTTTCATCTGAAAAACATAGCCAGGATACAACACTTAATTCCACCGAATGATATGCCAACATTAATCCATGCATTTGTATCCTCTAGGCTAGATTACTGCAATGCACTTTACTTGGGCCTCCCAAAAAAAGAACTCCATCGCCTTCAGACAGTACAAAACGCAGCAGCCAGACTATTGACCAATCAAACTCGCTCCTGCCACATAACACCTGTTCTCCACGCCCTGCATTGACTTCCAATTAAAAGGCGAACATATTTTAAAATTGGCCTGCTGACCTTCAAAGCCTTAAACAACCAAGGCCCACAGTACCTGAAAGAGCTCCTGACACCCTACATCCCATCCCGTTCACTTAGGTCAGCCAACACATCCCTCCTCTCAGTGCCAAGAATAAGGACAAACTCAGGCTCCAGAGCATTCCACCACGCTGCCCCTACTTTCTGGAACTCTTTACCGTGCGCAATCAGAGAGGCACCGTCCTTACAGACTTTTAAAAAAAAGCTAAAGACCCACCTCTTCCATCAGGCATTCAGTCCACTTATCTGACCTTCAGAAACTCCCAACTTTTATGTCTTATGTTGGTATATTTGTAAAGTGCTTTGAGTCTCACAGGGAGAAAAGCGCTATATAAATCGCAAATTATTATTATTATATAAAATCAAAACACATGTTCACCTTGTATTGTTGTCTGGCTATAACCACGCTCTCCCTTGTAGAGCTCCACCAGTTTCAGTGCAGATCACACCCTACGGTATAAGTGACCACGCTCATTTGTTGGAGTTTTCCCGTCTACAAGCTCTCTCAGCTACACACACCCACTGAAGTTAAAAAAGAAAAAAAAACTATTTTGGTTTTCGGCCAGGGGCATCCTGAATTTTCGGTATCGGTTTCTGTCCAGAATTTTCATTTTGGTGCATCCCTAGTGTGTATATATGTTAACAGATAGAGTAGTCAGACAAGCAGAGTTCAGCAGCAGTATATCAATCCAGCAAATCAGGGGTATAACAGGCAGAGTAGTCAGACAGGCAGGGTTCAAACACAGTAAGGCAATAAAGCAATAATGATCTATCACACCCAGGAGCACACAAAGTAACACCTATACTTGGACACTGTGCAGTGATAGATTGTTTTGATTAGGCTTACATAGGCGCAGGATTCGCGCAACAGAAGTCCAGGCCGGCATCAGTGAGAGAGGAGCGTGTAGCAATGACGTCGGCACTGCACCCATCCGGACCTGACACAGCCCCTGGCAACGAGCAGGGAAGGAGACGCTGCGCCCCTAGCAACGGCTAGAGCGGCGCGGCGTGACAATTTAAGCCTTTGGCTGGGGTTTCTTTGCCTCCTCCTGGTGGCCAGGTTCTTAATTCCCGTGAAGCCGTAGACTTTCCACCCCACGATGGAAATTAAATTATCACTTAAGAATAATTTGGGTTTTTTTAAGAAAGTTTTAAATTCATAAAGTAATCTGGACAACAGTCTATAATAGTGTTATTCTTACGGCATAACAAACTAGTTTTTCTTTCATTTATTGAGGACAACTAAAAAAGCTGAGATCACTCTACCTTGGAAGCAATCATTTTATCAACTAAGAGTCGACGTTTCTACATAGGTCATATAGAATTTTTCCTGCTCAGTTATAATTTTATCATTTTTTTTTTAAATATTTTTAAGATAAAGGCATAATACAACAAAGTACAAACGTGTTGATTTGGATGAACACAGCACATATTACAAAAGATATACAGTTATACACGTTAATACAAGCAGGTTACCTCATTTTTATAAATGGTTATACCAGTAGCCCCTAGAGAAACGCACATATATAAACGCAAGAGAAAATAAAAATTGGCCTAAATCAAGTGAAATGGCCTCTCTTGGACCACATAAGATTTAAACTTGAAAACAATAAGGGTATTAACAAGGGCAAGGACACAGAAATGGCCACTCTTGGACCCTGTATACTTAGTATAGTGCAGCCTTATGAACTCAGAGAACGCCACTAATATTAATCTCTTAATGTATATAGATGTGGTAAATAAGGAAATTGTAACTGCCGGGACCAGCTTCAGTAAAAATAACCTATGGCATTAAAACAAGTGTACATAAGTGCACATAAGGAGGGTAACAACTGTTGGCCAACAATATCTACTTCTCCAAAGAATAAGTTGTCACCCAACTACTAAAACTGAGACATTACATGACATAGTCAATTCTAAAAATAGCCTACAATTATCTTGTAAAGCAAAATATACATGTCAGCCGCATCAGTTCTCAGATATAAATTATAGCATATACTGTTATTAAACCTAATGTAGTACAATGTAAAAAAAGGAAGGGGACATTTCACCTCTTATTACATGGTGTGGTTTTGCTAGGGTTTTAAAGACAGGGTATGGTAAAAATATATAAGAATGCCTAGAGTGTGTATTCCATTTATAGGGAGGCCCTACACATTGTACCCCTATAAACAAAGAGCCAGACAAGATCTCCAAGAATGTGGGAGTTGTTTAAAGTACAAGCCTCCATAATAGTAAATCTAACAGTAGGTATAAACACTTACAATTAGCAGTTTCATTGAAGAAATAAAGAATTTATTTTTTATACACCACTATCTCGGCCGCTGACAGGGGGGCAACATCCTCATACTATAATAGGGTGAAACAAACGTGAAGAGAGTGTAGACATAATGCTATGACAGCTGCTCCTCTTAGGTACACTAATGCCTGTCCGGTCTCTAAACTTAATGATTTATGTGCTCTATCATATTGATACGCCACAAAAGTATATATCCTAATTCTTAAAGGGACAGTATACTGTAAAATAGTTATTCCCTTAATGTGTTTACAATTGCTTTTTTTACCAACTGCAAAGTAAAAAATGTATGAAAATTAGCTTTTAAGGTTTATTTCTGTATTTTAAAGATCTGATTTTGTGTTTTGAAGCCACAGCCTAATAAAATAGGTTGAGCTTGTAGGTATAATCAGATCTCATTACTGTATCACATTGTGTACATATGCCTGCTTCTTTATCTTATATCTGTCCTTAAAACAATCACCAATACTTTGAGAGAACAATGGAAAATCAACATTGTATTACCTTATCTCAGCTTTATCACACTGGGAGTGTAATTTCTTCTGCTGGCTGTGTTTACAAAGCTTATCTATAGCTGGTACGCGCGGCCACAAACTTTCAGAATAGGTGGGGATACCACATGCTAAATTAACAATTTCAAATGCCAATATAAGGGTAAAGGAGCTACTTGTAAACAATTTAATACACTCCAGCAGGTAAAGTGGATCATTAGGAACAAATTAAAGGGGAGAACATTTTTGAGTAAACTGTCCCTTTAACATATAAAAAAAAAATATAATCCAAACTAGCTGAAATATTGGAAGACAGAGGTTCACACTGTCGTTAGTGGACAAAAAGTGAAATAAGAAGTCTAGATCCATAAACATTACAATCTCTGAGGGTAGTCGGAAATATTAAACTAGGAAGGAGTCATATTAATACCTAAAATATGGGAAAAAAACAGAAGCAACACGTTTTTATACATGGCTATTTCATTAGGCTTATGAAATTGCATACGTTTCTCCCAAGCAGGAAACCTCCAATGAGCCAATAAGGAAAGGGCAATCTCACATAAAGCAAACATGAAGTGTTCTTACAACTTTTTTTTATTATCAAAATGTCCCTTTAAAATATTGTTATAGGGGTTTCAATTTTGTAGCATCAAGCAAGTTTAATTGTAAAGAACTGAACTAAATTTTCGCATGGCAGAAGTAAACATTTACAATGAAAGGACAAAGTGCTTTTATGTGAAACAGCTGGAAACAAAGTATCATGGAGAGCCCCATTTAACTGTAAGCAAGCCAAGTGCATTTGAACATTTTGTTAATATTTCCGTCTTTTGTCTTAAATTTTTAATATTTTTAATAAATGAATTTGTCAACATATCTACAAAAAAATAAATATTTTGTGTTATTCAGGATTTGTTTTGCAAACATTCAGATCTTGCCCAACCTTTACTAATGCACGAAAGATACAGCAGAAAAGGTCGGAATTATATATTTTGTTTTAAGATACAATCTTTTAGGAAATATGTAAAAGTGGACATTTTCTAAAAGCAAAGTAATTTTAAAGTATTTTTTGGCAAAACATTAGTGTGTAAGGGAACTAGCAAAGATTGAATACAATTGTATAACTGATCACAAGTCACCTATTAACTTCCTATACCATAACACAGTTCTACCTCAAATCAAAACTCCTATTCTAATCTTCATTATTGAGAAGCCACAAAAATAATTTAATATTTTATTGTAAAAAAGTAGTTGTTCAGAATTAGAAATTGTGCGAATTATCATTGCTGACCTTGAAGGGATATAGAGGAAACTCTGCGATAATGAAATCCAAAGTTTAGAAAATATGCATTAAAACCCAAGAACAAAGAAAGATTAGATCAATAATGTTAAACATGTATTTATCATTCCCTTTCCCATAGAAACATTTGTTTTTTTTCCTTTTCTTTTTGTAAGATGAATAGGACTATTCAAAGAATTCAGGGATAGCATAGTCGGGTTTGTATTTTAACATTGTTCAATTTATTATAAAGTTGTTATAGATGTAGAGGGCAAAATTGCGCTTTCCTGAGCGCAATATTTGAGGTCCACTCGTAATACCAGCGCTTCCATAGGCTCTAACAGGAGCCTTGTTCTCATGCCGATAGTCACGGCAGAGAACCTAGCGCTGCAAAGTGGGTAAGTAGCGCAGCGATGGGCAGCAAAGTTTAAATATATATTTATATAAATAAATTCCAGCTAGAACGAATCCTCCCACCAGGTGCAGCTACCTGGTTTTTTTTATCTGATGAAAGGGACTTGAGCTCCCTGATACGTCATCTATTAAAGCTGACCTTTTTCATGCAAATCCTGAGAGTGCAATATTTATTGGAACTATTTATATAAATATATTTTTGTGTTTATTTGTTCACATATTAAGACATAAATATATGTATATAAGAATATACTTATGTTTAGAGTAATAACACAGAACCCATATACCTCAATGTAAAGGCACTTTGGAAACAACCAAAACACCATGCAACATAGGGGAGGAGTTTGGGGGCCATTTTGAGGATCGATACGGCACACAGAAAGGGAAAAAAATAAATATATTTTTAGTAATGGATCAAGGTGCTGAAGGATACCGGGGGGGAGAAGCTTTCAGAAAATGTTTGTCACAGGTGTAGACTGTCTCTTTAACCATTTTTCATTTGCTTCAATTCCAAAGTGAGTTACAGCGGACTGTTGATAACTTAGGAAACATAGATGAGAAGTAGCTAATTTTTTTATTAGGCAAATTTTAAATTGCATGATTCATATTTCTATGCAATAGCAGCCATCTTTTCAAATCTTTGCTGTAGCAGACGCGTTGAAATTCTCTCTTCATTTTAGTTCATTTTAATGGTGTCACCAGAGCAAGCACACAGTTGCAGTTTTAAAAAGAATATAAAAAACCTTGCATGTGATTGCCATTTTATAGTTTAAACTCCCATTATTTACTTTTAATGTAGCTTCTTAGTCTCCATTGATTTATATGGTATTCATAAGCTCTAAGCTCATGGATTTAAAGACAAGTTCGAGGTGCGAACAATCAAGTTGACTACTTGATAGTTTGGAAATATTGCGTATAAATGATTGTGGCAGGCGAAAGATGAGCGAAGATGAGTGAAATTGAACCGTGGCGATTAAGATTCGATCATGGCGAGCTAAGTAGCTTTTTTAGACTCATGGCAGCTTAAAGGGACACTGAACCCAATTTTTTCTTTCATGATTCAGATGGAGCATGCAATTTTAAGCAATTTTCTAATTTACTCCTATTATATTTTTTTCTTCATTTTCTTGCTATCTTTATTTGAAAAAGAAGGCATCTGAGCTAAGGAGCCAGCAAATTTTTGGTTCAGGACCATGGACAGCACTTGTTTATTGGTGCTGTCCAATCAACAAGGACAACTTTGTTCACCAAACTTTGTTCACCAAAAATGGGCCGGCATCTAAACTTACATTCTTGCTTTTCAAATAAAGATAGCAAGAGAATGAAGAAAAATTGATAATAGGAGTAAATTAGAAAGTTGCTTAAAATTGCATGCTCTATCTGAATCACAAAATAAAAAATTTGGGTTCAGTGTCCCTTTAATGACTTAAGTGAAAATTGCATCTAAAATTATGCAGAGTTTACACAAATTTAAACTTGAAGCTTTGATAAATGGAGCCCGGTGACCGTATGTCAAGCATAATAGGATTTTTTTTTCTCACCCCCATGGAATGAGAATATTTCGGGGTCCTTGAACCTTTTAATTTCTGTTCATTTATATATTTGTTCATTTTGACAGCAATTTCAGGGGTATAGAAAAGTGAGTTTTTATGAGGTGCACTCAGCATGTGCAAGCACAAAATACATGTATATGCTGCCTAACACCATATTGGTGGAAGTTTTACCTGCATTTGAAAAGGTTTTTGTTGTTTCATTTTCTGTAGACGTTTGAAATTACCATTTTCTTCATAAATGGAAAGAGTCCACAGCTGCATTCATTACTTTTGGGAATTCAGAACCTGGCCACCAGGAGGAGGCAAAGACACCCCAGCCAAAGGCTTAAATACTCCTCCCACTTCCCTCATCCCCCAGTCATTCTTTGCCTTTCATCCCAGCAGGTTGGCAGAGAAGTGTCAGAAGTTTTCGATAGTCTCTCAGTGAGAGCATGGGTGAAAATTAGTCTGGAGATGCAGGGAGAGTCTTTCTGCGAAACCATCCCGACTTATTTTAACAGCTCCACAAGCAATCGGCGTTGACGAGTTTCGCTGCCTGTTTATTTTTCTCAAGTCCATGGCAGAAGCAACGATACTATCTTTCACACTTGAAGGGCCATGTTCCTGCTCCACGGCATAGATTCCGGTAAGATTGTTTCATTTTACTTTCATTATGTATTTATTGTAATTACAACGGTTTATCCGAGAGGGGCTGCAACCTTTCTGGGATAACTTTAACATAGGGTCTCAGTAAGGCTCCTTTTTGTATCTTGGAATCAAGGGTTAATATCTCCTGAGGGGGGTTATTGAACAGGGGGGTTATAATCATGTTTGTTGTGTGATTCTGTCTGCTACTGTGTAGTGTTGCTTCGGCTCATGGCTATTTTGGAACATAACGGCCTATGTCTAGTGACGCAGCCTTTAAGGTCGGACACACTTTTGCATGAACTGCACGGTTGAACTTGTGACTCAATATCTGTGTTCCTGACCGTGTGGCGACTGAGAAATCCTGGTCCGCTGGTGTCTGGTTTTCTGGAGGTGGTGAGTGCCCCAGCCATTGGGGGTGTAAGGTGCCGTTTAGATTTTTCTTATTGGTACATTTTTTATTCAGTGTCCCAGTTATGGAGGATTCTGATTTTTTTGAGATGGATGTCTCTGATTCAGACTCTACTTCTTGCGTAGAATATGAATTGGTCCGGGTGATACATGCCCATCAGTTATGTTCCGAATGCTGTTTTAGAGTGCTCTATTCCTCAGGATCGGGGAATCGGGTGCCCACTGAACCATCTGCCTCTGGGGATTCTATTTCCCACAAAACGAGTTCCCTACCACCAACTCTTACTATGCATGCAGGTAACCCAAACGCTACTTATCCTTCTATGGAGTGTGGCCTGTTCCCATCGGCGGTTACTACATGGTTCCGCATGACCATATTTTTGGTGCTGACGCATCTGCACCTCCTGAGTGTGCTTACGATATTGTCCGTGTTCTGTTAACCGGGGCTCGTCAGGCGTGGGATCGCCTGGCCCAGTTTAGCCCTCTGGGGGAGTGACTGCACCTGAGGCCTCAGGGGGTCAACCTTTGGGGCCGTTGTTTTCTTTTGTTCCGGCGGAGGTATGTTGCACCTTTTGTTAGACTGGCACGCTTTCGTACTCTACTAAGGCACGTTTTTGGCGTTGCTGGAGGATCCCACTCTTAATAGGTCTGGGGATTCTCAGTCTTAAACAAAAATGTGGATAATAGTGCGCTGGCATTATGTATAAGGTATCAAACTCCTTACTATAAAATTTAGATCCTTCAATCTAAAATATGAACTAGTAAAAGGAAGTGGGGTAGTAAGGGCGCTATCAGCTAAAGATACCTATGGTTGGGAAAATAGAGAACAAACTAAAGTGTGCACTTGTAAGCTACTATAAGTGAATAAATTCATACAAACATTAGTGGACCCTAGTGCAAAACAATGAAATATATAGTGAATCTTTCTGACAAGAAACAATGTGATATATCAGATAAATATGTGTCAACTAAAATAGCTGTTTGACCATAGAAAGGTACTTCAAATGAAATTCTATACAGGCTATTAAGTGGTTAAAAATATATATTTAATAAAGTGGTAATTAATAGATACAAATAAATCCTAATGTAAATATTTATATAGATGTGTATATATATATATATATATATATTAAACTATCTTCATATAGACACTGATTTTAGATGAGATCAGATGCGTGATATGACCCAGATAAATATGTCATTAATGTAGAGGTAAAAAATATATATAAACTGATGATTCCAATTATAGAAGAAACGTTTCTTATGTTCCCTTATGAGACATATAATGTTGAACAGACTTAAAAATTATATTAAACAGACTTAAAAATATATACCAATAAAAGCTTTCAAACCAATTTTTTGGATTCAGTCTCTGAAATTCATAAGAATAATAAAAAGTTTGTAGGATAAAAGTTCATAGCGACTTGCTAAAATTCAGGGTAGTGAAGTGGTGCAATATTAAATCTCAAAGATCAAGCCCTTTTTGAGGCTGTTATATAGTAGCTTTCAGGATTGTGCCTTGAAAGGATTATGGAGACTAGCCTTTCTTTCTACTCTCTTTCAGGTGACTCTGTTCTCGTTCTCATTTCCCTTAGTGTTGCCCTTGGAGCCTTTGGGCTCTAGAGAAATTGTGTGATTTTGTTGCAGCCTAGCACCTTGCTGGGGGGGGTTGACTTTTGGCTAAGGGTGTTCTCTTCCCTTTGGGCTGGGAATTACAAGTGAGTCCTGTACCCGTTCTCCAGGCTTCCCGGTTCTCATCCCCTGTGAGGTCTGATTGCTTCAGACGGGGTATCTTGTGTTGCCTGGGGGTGTCGTTCGTTCTAGGACGATTTTGGATCTCGGGTCCAGGGTTCTTGTCTTGAATCCTTCTTGGATGTCTGGATACTTATGATCCTGTGGACTGGTTCGGGACGACCCAGTTTTTTCAGGGACCCTATGTTGCGACATAGGGGCTAGCTCATTGGGTTTGCAAGCAGGAAGGCCAGAGTTCACATCCACCTTCGGGTACTGGTTATAAACTTTAAGGCCTGACTTGTCCTTTGGATGGGGTGTGCTCCTCTTCATGTGGAGTTTTTTCTCTGTTGGGTCAAGAGTAGTGTCTGGATGATTTTTAATTTGGTCCGTGTTTTGATCATACTATGGTTTCATGTCTTGTGGACATGTACGATATTGTTATCTGTGTCCTTCCCTTTTGAGGGGATAATTTGTCTTCCTTATGAGCTGAGGTTTCCTCTCTCTGGAGGGTCTTTGTCCTGCCCTGTGTGTAGGAGGGTGTGGACCAGGTGGCTTATTTCTGTAAGGGGCAGCATCTGCTGCTCTGTGGGCTCTGTTCCACCTGTGGAATTTTATCTCTCTCTAAGTAGAGACTAAGAGAGCTATGACAGGTCTTCCTACGGATTTATTACACTTTTCTCTGTTCCAGGCCATAGGGGGTTCTCCTTGGGAGTGCCTTATTTTGGAGGAGCGGATTGGGTTGGCACCCAAGCTCTGTTAGGGTGGGTGAGCCCCCCTTTTTTCTTAATACGTTCCCTGGGGGCTTTCTGTCCCCCCTGTCTATCAGACATCTCTGTTGCTTGGGCTGGTCCAGTGTTGGAGCAGGATCTGAGATCTGTTGCTCTGCTAAATTCTTCCTCTGGGCATTCGAGGTACGGTAAGCCTCTTGAGGTTTCTCCTTTCTCCATGTTCAAGATTTGTGGGAAGGACTGGTATCTCTTAGATAGCCTGCAACGTTTTTCACTGGTTATTGGATACTTAGCAATCTGAAGGATCCCATCTTCAGCTGCTTTCTGCTTGCCCTGCAAGTATTTAAAGGGACACTGAACCCAAATTTTTTTCTTTCATGATTCAGATAGATCATGCAATTTTAAACAACTTTCCAATTTACTCCTATTATCAATTTTTCTTTGTTCTCTTGCTTTATCTTTATTTGAAGATGGCAGCTAAGCTTTTTTTTAGGTTTAGTACTCGGGACAGCACTTTTTTATTGGTGGATGAATTTATCCACCAATCAGCAAGGACAACCCAGGTTGTTCATCAAAAATGGGCCAGCATCTAAACTTACATTATTGCATTTCAAATAAAGATACCAAGAGAATGAAGAAAATTTGATAATAGGAGTAAATTAGAAAGTTGCTTAAAATTTTTATGCTCTATCTGATCCACGAAAGAAAAAAATTGGGTACAGTGTCCCTTTAAGTAATTTTTAGATGACTGCAGTGTGCAGTGTTTTTGCTTCAGGTGTTGTTCGTCAGACCTATCTGAGCTTGCTGCACAAGGTTTTGTTTCGAAATATTTCGGTATTCTAAGCTACCTTTTTGCGACTTGGGGACCTTCGTCTTCAGTTGCTTTTTAGAGTGCGGTTGCACTGTGTTAGGGGAAGATCCTCTTTGTTTCAGACTCCCGGCCTTATCCGTGGTTTCTGTATTTCTGGGGTCAGGGCGTTGCCTCCCCTTGTTTCTATGAGACTGGTGGGTCTCTGTTAGTCTGGAGTTCCTTATGCTAGCTCAGCATACTAATGCACTGTGGCTACTCTGCACTATAGCAAACCAAGGTTGCAAGTTCGATCCCCGGTGAGGTCTTCTCAGCCTTTCTCCTTTCGAGGTTGATAATTATGAGCAGTGCCTTGAGTCCCTTAAGGGGGATTAGCCACTCTTTACAAGTACATTCATGTTTTCTCAGTGTCTTTTTTTTTTTCTTTTTTGTGGAAACATATGGTAGCTTGTTCCCTTTCTTTAGTAAGGGGTATGTTGTTTGGAGACCGACTGCTGGGCGACTGTGTCTTCTGGAGGCTGTTGACTCAGTCAAGTCTAGTTCCTGGGGTCTCTAGCAAGGCTTGTGGACTATCTGCGGTCAGTGCTCTTGAGCTTTTTCCTTTTTTTTTAATTTCTTTAAAGTTGTTCTCGGCTTCGGACGAAGCTGGATTTTGTTGGGTAGGGGTTTTCAGGCCTGGTGCCCTCAGGTTGGGCTGCCTCTTGTACTCTCCCGTTTTTGCATTCAGTGTCCTCTATAGCTTGGGTATTGTTTTCCCAAAAGTAATGAATGCAGCTGTGAACTCCTTCCATTTATGAAGAAAAACATAAATTATGCTTACTTGATAATTTTCTTTTCTTCAGATGGAAAGAGTCCACAGCTCCTCACCTGTATTTTCTGTGGGGCGTCTGGTTTTTGTTCTTCTGGCACCTTTTCACCCTGATATGTCTTCTACTGTTCCCTGTTCCTTGGCAGAATGACTGGGGGATGAGGGAAGTGGGGGAGATTTTTAAGCCTTTGGCTGGGGTGTCTTTACTGCCTCCTGGTGGCCAGGTTCTGAATTCCCAAAAGTAATGAATGCAGCTGTGGACTCTTTCCATCTGAGGAAAAGAAAATGATCAGGTTAGCATAATTTTATGTTTTTACAGTTTTTTTTTTTTTTTTCTGATTCTGCTTTTATACCCCTTTAAGATCTATTTCACAAAGCTTGTATCGGGTGTATTTTTCATTTTCAACTGCACAGGTGTTGATTTCCACAGTGAAACTGAGACAACTTTATGAGAGCAGAAATTAAATCTTTGCCAACTTTAAACAGCAGAATTTCCTTTCAGTGATTATTAAAACACTTGTAATTCTTCACGGAC
Source organism: Bombina bombina (assembly GCF_027579735.1). Taxonomy (NCBI): domain Eukaryota; kingdom Metazoa; phylum Chordata; class Amphibia; order Anura; family Bombinatoridae; genus Bombina; species Bombina bombina. The sequence goes on along the minus strand of NC_069501.1, from coordinate 797,596,584 downwards.
AAATGTTTAACAGTTCTGTGCATGTTTACATGGTTTCATGTAAGCAAATCTATTCTCAAATGTCGTGCACAGTTACAGCATAGTGGAGATTGAAAGAAATGTCCACCAACTCCGATCTAGATTCATCTTCATGTGGTTATTTCTTGCAAAGTGTAATGTTTTAAAAAATCGGTTTCAGTACCAATGCTCATCTAAAACAGCATAAACACAGTGGAATTAAAAAAAGAAAATTGTGAAAATGAATACCCAGAAAAGGAATAACATTTTATACTTTCTCATTTAGTTAAAATGTATTTTTATCTTGATATTTTTATATAAAACAAAAACTGAAGTATTAAAACTAGTGAAAATATTATTTAACCTTAACCGCTTTACCCATTTGGACGTATATATACATCTGAGCTTCAGGAAGCTCCAGCAGTCTCGGCTGTGAAAGGGATAGTCTTGTCAAAATTAATCTTTTATGATTCAGATAGAGCATGCAATTTTAAGCAACTTTCTAATTTACTCCTATTATCAAATTTTCTTCTTTCTCTTGGTATCTTTATTTGAAAAAGCAAGAATGCAAGCTTGGGAGCCGGTCCATTTTTGGTTCAGCACCTGGGTAGCGCTTGCTGATTGGTGTCTAAATGCAAGCTTACATTCTTGCTTTTTTAAATAAAGATACCAAGAGAACGAAGAGCTGCTTGGGAGAGATCAGGGGGTGGGATGTGTCAGGTGGGAGGGTAATTTCTACTCTAAAGCTAATATTAACCTTACAAGCTACCTAATTAACCCCTTTACTGCTGGAAATAATAGGTGTGGTGCACAGCTACAATTAGCAGCCTTCTAATTACCAAAAATTTCTGAACATAGGGGATCCCAGAGAAGCCTTTACAACCATTTGTGCCATGATTGTACAAGCGGTGTGTAAATAAGTTCAGTGAGAAACCCAAAGTTTGTGGAAAAGTTATTGATTTTTTTTTTTTTTATTTGATTGCATTTGACGGTGAAATACCTTGGGTGGTCAACTTTAAAAAAAAAAAATAAAAAAAAATTAATAATAATTAAAAAAAAATTATATATATATATATATATATATATATATATATATATATATATATATATATATATATATATATATATATATATATATATATATATATATATATATATATATATATATATATATATATATATACACACACACACACATACAGGGAGTGCAGAATTATTAGGCAAATGAGTATTTTGACCACATCATCCTCTTTATGCATGTTGTCTTACTCCAAGCTGTATAGGCTCGAAAGCCTACTACCAATTAAGCATATTAGGTGATGTGCATCTCTGTAATGAGAAGGGGTGTGGTCTAATGACATCAACACCCTATGTCAGGTGTGCATAATTATTAGGCAATTTCCTTTCCTTTGGCAAAATGGGTCAAAAGAAGGACTTGACAGGCTCAGAAAAGTCAAAAATAGTGAGATATCTTGCAGAGGGATTCAGCACTCTTAAAATTGCAAAGCTTCTGAAGCGTGATCATCGAACAATCAAGCGTTTCATTCAAAATAGTCAACAGGGTCGCAAGAAGCGTGTGGAAAAACCAAGGCGCAAAATAACTGCCCATGAACTGAGAAAAGTCAAGCGTGCAGCTGCCAAGATGCCACTTGCCACCAGTTTGGCCATATTTCAGAGCTGCAACATCACTGGAGTGCCCAAAAGCACAAGGTGTGCAATACTCAGAGACATGGCCAAGGTAAGAAAGGCTGAAAGACGACCACCACTGAACAAGACACACAAGCTGAAACGTCAAGACTGGGCCAAGAAATATCTCAAGACTGATTTTTCTAAGGTTTTATGGACTGATGAAATGAGAGTGAGTCTTGATGGGCCAGATGGATGGGCCCGTGGCTGGATCGGTAAAGGGCAGAGAGCTCCAGTCCGACTCAGACGCCAGCAAGGTGGAGGTGGAGTACTGGTTTGGGCTGGTATCGTCAAAGATGAGCTTGTGGGGCCTTTTCGGGTTGAGGATGGAGTCAAGCTCAACTCTCAGTCCTACTGCCAGTTTCTGGAAGACACCTTCTTCAAGCAGTGGTACAGGAAGAAGTCTGCATCCTTCAAGAAAAACATGATTTTCATGCAGGACAATGCTCCATCACACGCGTCCAAGTACTCCACAGCGTGGCTGGCAAGAAAGGGTATAAAAGAAGAAAATCTAATGACATGGCCTCCTTGTTCACCTGATCTGAACCCCATTGAGAACCTGTGGTCCATCATCAAATGTGAGATTTACAAGGAGGGAAAACAGTACACCTGTCTGTACAGTGTCTGGGAGGCTGTGGTTGCTGCTGCACGCAATGTTGATGGTGAACAGATCAAAACACTGACAGAATCCAAGGATGGCAGGCTTTTGAGTGTCCTTGCAAAGAAAGGTGGCTATATTGGTCACTGATTTGTTTTTGTTTTGTTTTTGAATGTCAGAAATGTATATTTGTGAATGTTGAGATGTTATATTGGTTTCACTGGTAAAAATAAATAATTGAAATGGGTATATATTTGTTTTTTGTTAAGTTGCCTAATAATTATGCACAGTAATAGTCACCTGCACACACAGATATCCCCCTAAAATAGCTATAACTAAAAACAAACTAAAAACTACTTCCAAAACTATTCAGCTTTGATATTAATGAGTTTTTTGGGTTCATTGAGAACATGGTTGTTGTTCAATAATAAAAATACAAAAATACAACTTCCCTAATAATTCTTCACTCCCTGTATATGTGTATATATATATATGTGTGTATATATATATATATATATATATATATATATATATATATATATATATATATATATATATATATATATATATAGTTTTGACAGGTAAATAAAAAAAATAAATATGCAAGGCTCAATTTCTTTTTAAATGGAGTAATAGCAAAAATACTAAAGTTCCTGCCGTGAAGGGGTTAATACAAATTCTCTTTGTTGTAGGTTAATAATAAATCCATTGCAAGGCTTTCCTGTACATGGCAAATGTATGTATGTCAAGGTTTTTAAGGTGCTATATTTAGGGACTGACACCTAAATGTTGAATTACTTAAAGGGACAGTCTAGTCCAAAATAAACTTTCATGATTCAGATAGAGAATGTCGTTTTAAACACTTTTCCGATTTTTTCTTTTTTCACCTATTTTTATTCTTAGTTGAAAGCTAAACCTAGTAGGTTTATATGCTAATTTCTAAGCCCTTGAAGGCCGCCTCTTCTCTCATGGCATTTTGACAGTTTTTCACCACTAGAGGGTGTTAGTTCATGCGTGCCATATAGATAACACTGTGCTCACGCACGTGGAGTTCAGGTGAGCCAGCTCTGATTGGCTAAAATGGATGTCTGTCAAAAGAACTGAAATAAGGGGGCAGATTGCAGAGGCTTAGATACAAGGTAATCACAGAAGTAAAAAAGTGTATTTATATAACTGCGTTGGTTGTCCAAAACTAGGGAATGGGTAATAAAGGGATTATCTATCTTTTTAAACAATAAAAATTCTGGTGTAGACTCTACCTTTTAAAAGTGACACAGCATAGCTGTAAAAACTGACTAGAAAATATCACTTGAGCCTCTCTATGTAAAGGAAGATATTATACCTAAAAATTTCCTTGTTAGTCACATCCTTCTGTAAAGCAATTTTAAGCAGCCAATCCGAATGCTATTCCTAGGACTTAAAAGCGAGTGTGCATCTAGCAAGTGCAGGGACAATTACTTTATTTTCCTCATCATTTTAAGGAAGTTTACTCGTCATCTCGCAAGATTTCTGTTAACTCCCAGACACACTGTGCAGACACACAGTGCTCTCTGTTTGTTATATGGCTCTCCATCTTATTGATTTAGTTATGAAAACACAAAGAATTTTGTATGTTCTAAACATGCAGAAATCTGCCATTACCCAGTTGGTTGTGCTTCAGAGAGCTATGAGGAGAGCTCAAGCACATGGATATCTATCTTTATATCAGAAGAGAGAGAACAGCACTCCTGAGATAGAACAACAGCTAGAATAACTTCCATGCCTGTTCATTTATATTGCAACTCGGGGTGCACGTTCTTTTAGCACACTATGCCCCTTCACAGAGAAAAAAATATCCTGTAGCATATCAGTCTGATCCTGCCCAATGACAGTCCAGCGCCGAAAATACCAGGCAATTCTTCTCTGAACAAGAGAAACAACCACCCCAGAAGATCGTTTCGGCCCATACATACATACATACATACATACATACATAAACACACACACACACACAACCACCCACCCACCAGGGGGTATTGGAGCACATCCATTGCAAATATACAACACATTTTTAAATGCTGCAAAAACATCTATGCTTTTATATTAAAAAATGTGATCTTAGTCACACAATATGTCCATATTCTGCTTAGCCAGTCACCAACTCTTCAACCTCTGCAGCAATGCTGGCAGTACTCATACGTCTATTTCCCAAAGACAACCTCTGGATATGACGTTGAGCACGTGCACTCAACTTCTTTGGTTGACCATGGCGAGGCCTGTTCTAAGTGGAACCTGTCCTTGTGAAACCCGCTGTATGGTCTTGTCCACCACTGCTGCATCTCAGTTTCAGGTCTTGCAATCATCTTATATCCTAGGCCATCTTTATGTAGAGCAACAATTCTTCCAGTGACCAGTATGTGAGTGTGAGAGCGATAACACCAAATTTAAACACAGCCTGCGCCCCCATTCACACCTGAGACCTTGTAACACTAACGAGTCACATGACACTGGGGAGGGAAAATGGCTATTGGGCCCAATTTGGACATATCCACTTAGGGGTGTCTCATCTTTTGTTGCCAACGGTTTAGACATTAATGGCTGTGTGTTGAGTTATTTTGAGGGGAAAGCAAATGTACACTATTATACAGGCTGTTTACTCACTACTTTACATTGTAGCAAAGTGACATTTCTTCGGTGTTGTCACATGAAAAGATATAATAAAATATTTACAAAAATGTGAGGGGTGTACTCACTTTTGTGGGATTCTGTGTCTGTGGGAATTTCCACAGAACTAAATACTCTCTCATCTTCAATTGTCACAGATGCCTTTAAATAGTAATTATGAAATAAGTCGTAGAGTAATATGTAGACATTGGGCTCTTTTTAGAGCTGGATTTCTTTTTGTGAAAGTTCAACACACTAAGCTCTATTTTTTCAGAGATCTAACAAAGGATCCAAATGCACATACCTAGCAATATGTGGCTAAACATAAAAGATAAGAAATACATTTGTGATTACTAGTGATGTTTTTATAGTATACTTCAAAGCAATACGTGTATAAAACCAAGTAAAGATTATTGGTTCTATTTTGTTAGAGCATGTGATTAAATACAAGCGACCCTGCAACTCTTATGTTTAACCCCAGCAGAGGTGTAAACACATAAAGTACTTCTCAGAAGCTTCAGAAAATTGCTGGTCCAAGCAAAACTGCCCCTGGTCCATTCAGAAGTGTAGTTGCACAACTTTGTTTTTAAGCTCGGCCAGCACTCTCTTTCAAGGGTTGAACACATAGATTTTGTGGGGTCACTTGTGCTAAAGTTACATAGCTTAATGAATAAGAGCAGGGGTCAGCAAACTTGGCCCCCCATATGTATTGGGAACTACATTTCCCATGATGCTGAGGCACTCTTTAGCTGTCTGAGCATCATGGGAAATGTAGTTCTAAAACAATCTGACCGCCTGAATTAGAGCACAGAATATCATCTTTATGTATCATCCTCCTCCAGTGTTTGCACGACTCATGCTGGATAATACACGAGCATGTGTAATCCTTTTCTACCCCCTCAGAAAATCACACAACAAAGCCTTCCCCTATACATTTAAGCAGTTTTTCAATTTGTTTGCTGTCCTGTGTCGATTTATGTGTGTGCTGCTATTAAATGGCACAATGAATTAAATTAAAACCGGACAGAAATGATAGAATCTTTTTTAGCACAGGTGATGTACAATGCGCAGTGTATTTAATACACCTATGCACAATCCAGTGTATTTGAGACTACTTCATGTATTTCAAATCCGTACTCGCAGCTCGACTGCTGCTGTAATGAAAAAAATAAACATAAGGATTCACAACTCATGAGATGCCTACTTTCATGTAGCTTGAGAGATTTTTATTAAAGGGATATGAAACCCCACATTTTTTTTATGATTCAGACACAGCACACCAATTTTAAAAAAGTGTCCAATTTACTTTTTATAACATTGCTTTGTTCCCATGATATCTGTGTTGAAGGATACCTAGGTAGGGATCCTGAGCACTACGTGGCTGCCATCTAGTGCTGTTGCAAATTGATAAGATTCTTGCAAATCTTCTGCCATATAGTGCTCCTGAAATGGCCGGCTCCTAATCATGGTCACTGTTTTTCATCAAAGGATTCCAAGAGAACGAAGAGACAATTGATAATATAGTATATTAGAATGTTGTTTAAAAATCGCATGCACTATCTGATCATGAAAGACAAAATTGGGGCGTTATATCCCTTTAAGATGAAATGATCTGCTACTCTTTAGTATATTATGTTAAACACATTTTTTAATATACTTTCCACTTGTAACAATGTTAGTATGTTTCATTGAGAAAGTCAAATCTAAATAATTAATAAATAATCTAAACATCATAGATTTTAATCATTCCGTGTGGTGCTAATGTGTTACTGCGAAGTTAGGTTGTGAAAAAGTTCTACTTCACAGGGAAACTAATGATGCAGTTCCTTGTTACCATGGTTTTGTTTTATCACTCAAGGAAATGATCATCACTTGTACCATTCTCCAGCCAGAATGTCTGAATAATGATCAGCACAAACGTAGATCCAATAAACTCTTTTAATAGGTGTCTCTTGAAAAAGGGACACACGTTTAAAGATCTGCCTTCATGTAAGACATATTGCATTTGTGAATCTCTCCCTAATCATAGCATCATCATCATTTTGGCTGATATTTAGCAGTTTTTCACAGTTACTTAGCTCCTCTTTGCAGACAATTTTCATATGTTTACATTACAGAACATCACTGAAGACATTGTTATGTGCTAAACATGTTTCTTCCTCATTTTTAGGAGTGAAACAAATATAATGAAAAATACTGGAAAGAAAGTTCAGGTTGGAGATTTTTTCAACTCCGTTGCAATGAAATCATCCCTGCGGATATACTGTTTGCTATCCTCAAGTGATCCTGACGACTCTGTCACATAGGAAACCGCCAATCTGGATGGGGAAACAAACTTGAAACAGAGACAAGTAGTTAAAGGATTCTCAGAACTGGTGAGATTAACAGCCAAGAGCTTCATTGTTGTCCTAATCACATCAAAACATTATTTTGTGAATTAGGCTGCCATTCACTTGAGTCCTCTACACAGCTGTATTTGTACTGCATTATGCAGCCTTGTGAGCACATACATATTAGAAGGGGTGTTTGTAATTCTAACCATTAAACAGTTTCTCTGTATTATTGTATCACTAGTACAAGTTATGGGGCACCAGTTTTGGAATGATTCAGAGTTTGGTGATGATGATAGAAATGCACTAAGTAGTAGGATGAAGATTAGCAGTACAAACCGGGACATTTCTTCTTTTTTGTCACTGTTGCTGCTAGATTATTTTATAAAACAAAAAACACTTGGTTTTGGCGCAGAGATCAGTAGAACCCTTAGCCACTAGACCCTCAACTATTTTTCCAAATAGTACAAAAATGTTGCATTTTCTTACAGGAGGGTGCGAACAAATTTAGCTGGGTTATAATTTCAAATGTAATAAATAATAATACAAATATGTCTGTTTTATAAATCAAATCAAATAACCTGAATACAAAATACGTTTTGATTTTATTAAAATTATATTCCATTCAGGGACGTCTTCCTTAAAAATATAATAAAAATCTCATTTATTCATTATTCAGAGCAATGTGAACATATAGTTAATACTGGTTTAGATATGAGCGATTGAGATTACCTGTGCTCAACAAAGCTTATCAGGGTCCCAAAATAACACCAAATAGTAGTCTCAAGACATATATTCAATAGTTCAATGCTTATGGAAAATGATTCAAAGACATGCTCATAACAATGTAGCGGTTTTCTCGTACCTGCGTCCTTGTCCTTCACAGTCTCCAGCTATGTTTAAAGTACATTTGGGGAAAATATTTTTCCTTGGGGGTCTGATTTTACCCCTTCAATAAGGTAGCTCTTTAGTATCTCTGACCGCGAGCAGCTTTGACCCAGTTATGTGATACTGTTCTCTGATTGGTCTGCTACAGGAGTCAGTCAACACCAGCCATGTGCGATGGGTTCTAATGCGGCTCCGGTTGTTTTTATTACAGCGCTGTGTCTGACACTTTCTCACTGTTCTTTTTTATTAACATAAATCATGCCACACATCTATGCGTTTCGCCTCTGTATTTTATGAAGATGTTTGTCTGTGGTAACATTCTATTTTTATAGTATCTAATCCACAACATTTTACGGTGGTATTGGGAATTATCCAACTATAAGTCTTTCTCTTATAGTGGTTATTGTTTCCCTGAAAGAAATCCTTAGCCCTTTGTAATAATCACTCTCATTGTATCTTTGCAGATTAAAAAAATATAAGAAATAATCATCGCTCACCAGTATCTTTGCAAAGTATAAAAAATTAGGGCCAGATTACAAGTGGAGCAGTATTTAATGCTCCTGTGCTAACTCCGCTAGAAGTAAACTTTTTGCGCACGTCGGGTAGCGATTGTATTACAATTTTAAAGTAAAACGCTTTTGCTTGCACTCTAAACCGATGAGTGCAAAAAGCTAAAGCTAGAATATTACAAATCATTAATGTATCACCCCATAGAAGTCAGTGGAGCAAAAAAAAAACAAACCCATTCTTGTGCGCAAAAACCGATCGCATATTCTCCGACATGAAAATTATGAATATTTCCACATTCTGATGTTTCTTCACATGGCAAAATATGTTCTATTTATTTAAAAATACATATTTCTTCTGTTATGTGTGATCATCCACGGGTCATCATTACTTCTGGGATATAACTCCTCCCCAACAGGAAATGCAAGAGGATTCACCCAGCAGAGCTGCACATAGCTCCCCCCCTCTAACGTCAGCCCCAGTCATCTCTTGCACCCCAACGACTAGATAGGATGTGTGAGAGGACTATGGTGATTATACTTAGTTTTTATACTTCAATCAAAAGTTTGTTATTTTACAATAGCACCGAGCGTGTTATTACTTCTCTGGCAGAGTTTGAGGAAGAATCTTACCAGAGGTTTTTTACTATGATTTTAAACCGGAGTAGTTAAGATCATATTGCTGTTCGCCGCCATCTGAGGGAGGTAAAAGCTTCAGATCAGGGGACAGCGGGCAGATGAATCTGCATTGAGGTATGTAGCAGTTTTATTTTCTGAATGGAATTGATGAGAAAATCCTGCCATACCGTTTAATGACATGTATGTATACACTTCAGTATTCTGGGGATGGTATTTCACCGGAACTACTCTGTTAAAAGTCACTAATCCTTTTAATAAGTATTTATCATGTTAAACGTTTTTGCTGGAATGTAGAATCGTTTACATTTCTGAGGTACTGATGGAATAAATATTTGGCATTATTTTCCACTTGGCAGTTGTTTGGTTTTAATTGTGACAGTTTCGTTTCTCTTTCACTGCTGTGTGTGAGGGGGAGGGGGCCGTTTTTGGCGCTCTTTGCTACGCATCAAAAAATTCCAGTCAGTTACTCTTATATTTCCTGCATGATCCGGTTCATCTCTGACAGATCTCAGGGTCTTCAAACTTCTTGGAGGGAGGTAGATTCTCTCAGCAGAGCTGTGAGAATTTTATATTGACTGTGAAATAAAAACGTTGCTCTGTAATTTTTATGTCAAATTTAATTATTGTTTATTTTTTCTAATGGGAACAAACCTTTGCTAAAAGTTGTGTTGTTTTAAAAGTTGATGCTATAACTGTTTTTCAGTTCATTATTTCAACTGTCATTTAATCGTTTAGTACCTCTTTGAGGCACAGTACGTTTTTGCTAAAAAGATTATAACCCAAGTTGCAAGTTTATTGCTAGTGTGTTAAACATGTCTGACTCAGAGGAAGATATCTTGTGTCATTTGTTCCAATGCCAAGGTGGAGCCCAATAGAAATTTATGTACTAACTGTATTGAGCTACTTTTAAATAAAAGTCAATCTGTACAATTTGAACAAATTTCACCAAACAGCGAGGGGAGAGTATGCCGACTAACTCGCCTCACGCGGCAGTACCTGCATCTCCCGCCCGGGAGGTGCGTGATATTATGGCGTCCTAGTACATCTGGCGGCCATTACAGATAACATTACAAGATATGGCTACTGTTATGACTGAAGTTTTGTCTAAATTACCAGAACTAAGAGGCAAGCGTGATCACTCTGGGGTGAGAACAGAGTGCGCTGACAATACTAGGGGGCCATGTCTGATACTGCGTCACAAGCTTGCAGTGCATGAGGACGGAGAGCTTCATTCTGTAGGTGACGGTTCTGATCCAAACAGATTGGATTCAGATATTTCAAATTTTAAATTTAAATTGGAGAACCTCCGTGTATTACTAGGGGAGGTCTTAGCAGCTCTCAATGATTGTAACAACCGTTGCAATTCCAGAGAAACTGTGTAGGTTGGATAAATACTTTGCGGTACCGGCGAGTACTGACGTTTTCCTATACCTAAGAGACTAACTGAAATTGTTACTAAGGAGTGGGATAGACCCGTGTGCCGTTCTCACCCCCTCCAATATTTAGAAAGATGTTTCCAATAGACACCACCACTCGGGACTTTATGGCAAACGGTCCCTAAAGGTGGAGGGAGCAGTTTCTACTTTAGCTAAGCGTACCACTATCCCGGTGGAGGATAGCTGTGCTTTTTCAGATCCAATGGATAAAAAACTTAGAGGGTTACCTTAAGAAAATGTTTGTTCAACAAGGTTTTATATTGCAACCCCTTGCATGTATCGCGCCGATTACGGCTGCGGCAGCATTTTGGATTGAGTCTCTGGAAGAGAACCTTAGTTTCATCTACGCTAGACGACATTACGGACAGGCTTAGAGTCTTAAACTAGCTAATTCATTCATTTCGGAGGCCGTAGTACATTTAACCAAACTTACGGCTAAGAACTCAGGATTCGCCATACAGGCACGTAGGGCGCTGTGGCTAAAATCCTGGTCAGCTGATGTTACTTCTAAGTCCAAATTACTTAATATACCTTTCAAGGGGGCAGTCTTTATTTGGGCCCGGTTGAAAGAAATTATCGCTGACATTACAGGAGGTAAGGGGCCACGCCCTACCTCAAGACAAAGCCAAAGCTAAGGCTAGACAGTCTAATTTTCGTCCCTTTCGGAATTTCAAAACAGGAGCAGCATCAACCTCCACTGCACCAAAACAGGAGGGAGCTGTTGCTCGTTACAGCAAGGCTGGAAGCCTAACCAGTCCTGAACAAGAGCAAGCAGGCCAGGAAAACCTGCTGCTGCCCCAAAGACAGCATGAACCGAGAGCCCCCGATCCGGGAGCCGGATCTAGTGGGGGGCAGACTTTCTTCTCTTCGCCCAGGCCTGGGCAAGAGATGTTCAGGATCCCTGGGCGCTAGAGATCATATCTCAGGGATACCTTCTAGACTTTCAAATTATCTCCCCCAAAGGGGAGATTTCATCTGTCAAGGTTGTCAACTAAACCAGATAAAGAAAGAAGCGTTTCTACGCTGTGTACAAGATCTGTTATTAATGGGAGTGATCCATCCGGTTCCGCGGTCGGAACAAGGACAAGGGTTCTACTCAAACCTGTTGTGGTTCCCAAAAGAAGAGGCGAACTTTCAGGCCAATCTTAGATTTAAAGATTCTAAACAAATTCCAAGAGTTCCATCGTTCAAATGGAAACTATTCGACAATCTTACCCATGATCCAAAAGGGTTCAGTACATGACACAGTGGATTTAAAAGATGCTTACCTTCACATACCGATTCACAAAGATCATCACCGGTATCTAAGGTTTGCCATCTTAGACAGGCACTACCAGTTTGTAGCTCTTCCATTCGATTGGCTACGGCTCCAAGAATCTTCACAAAGGTTCTGGTGCCCTTCTGGCGGTACTAAGACCGCGAGGGATTTCGGTAGCTCCGTACCTAGACGACATTCTAATACAAGCTTCAAGCTTTCAAACTGCCAAGTCTCATACAGAGTTAGTTCTGGCATTTCTAAGGTCGCATGATGGAAAGTGAACGAAAAAGAAGAGTTCTCTTTTTCCTCTCACAAGAGTTCCCATTCTTGGGACTCTTATAGATTCTGTAGAAATGAAGATTTACCTGACAGAAGACAGGTTAACAAAGCTTCAAAATGCATGCCGTGTCCTTCATTCCATTCAACACACCGTCAGTAGCTTCAATGCATGGAGGTGATCGGCTTATGGTAGCGGCAATGGACATAGTACCTTTTGCACGCCTACACCTCAGACCGCTGCAATTGTGCATGCTAAGGTCAGTGGAATGGGGATTACTCAGATTTGGTCCCCTACTCTGAATCTGAATCAAGAGACCAGAAATTCTCTTCTATGGTGGCTTTATCGGCCACACCTGTCCAGGGGGATGCCATTCAGCAGGCCAGACTGGACAATTGTAACAACAGACGCCAGCCTACTAGGTGGGGCGCTGTCTGGAATTCTCTGAAGGCTCAGGGACTATGGAATCAGGAGGAGAGTCTCCTTCCAATAAACATCCTGGAATTGAGAGCAGTTCTCAATGCCCTTCTGGCTTGGCCCCAATTAACAACTCGGGGGTTCATCAGGTTTCAGTCGGACAACATCACGACTGTAGCTTACATCAACCATCAGGGAGGGACAAGAAGCTCCCTAGCAATGATGGAAGTATCAAAGATAAATCGCATGGGCAGAGCTCTCACTCTTGCCACCTGTCAGCAATCCACATCCCGGGAGTGAGAACTGGGAGGGCGGATTTCTTGAGTCGCCCAGACTTTTCATCCGGGGGAGTGGGAACTTCATCCGGAGGTCTTTGCCCAAATACTTCGACGTTGGGGCAAACCAGAGATAGATCTCATGGCGTCTCGCCAGAACGCCAAGCTTCCTCTCTACGGGTCCCAGATCCAGGGATCCGGGAGCGGTTTCTGATAGATGCTTTGACAGCACCTTGGAACTTCGGGATGGCTTATGTGTTTCCACCCTTCCCGCTGCTTCCTCGATTGATTGCCAAAATCAAACAGGAGAGAGCATCAGTGATTCTAATAGCGCCTGCATGGCCACGCAGGACTTGGTATGCAGATCTAGTGGACATGTCATCCTGTCCGCCTTGGTCTCTACCTCTAAGACAGGACCTTCTTGATACAGGGTCCATTCAAACATCAAAATCTAACTTCTCTGAAGCTGACTGCTTGGAAATTGAACCTTGATTTTTATCAAAACGTGGGTTTTTCTGAGTCGTTATTGATACCCCTGATACAGGCTAGAACCTGTTACCAAAGGATTTACCATAAAATATGGCGTAAATACCTATACTGGTGCGAATCCAAAGGTTACTCCTGGAGTAAGGTTAGGATCGCTAGGATATTGTCCTTTCTACAAGAAGGTTTAGAAAAGGGTTTATCAGCTAGTTCATTAAAGGGACAGATTTCAGCTCTGTCCATCTTGTTACACAGGCGTCTGTCAGAAAAATCCAGACGTCCAGACCTTTTGTCAGGCTTTAGCTAGGATCAAGCCTGTGTTTAAAGCTGTTGCTCTCCCGCCATGGAGTTTAAACTTAGTTCTTAACGTTTTACAGGGTGTTCCGTTTGAACCCCTTCATTCCATTGATATAAAATTTGTTATCTTGGAAAGTTCTGTTTTAATGGCTAGTTCCTCGGCTCGAAGAGTCTCTGAGTTATCAGCCTTACATTGGTGATTCTCCTTATCTGATTTTCACTCAGACCAAGGTAGTTCTGGCGTACTAAACCTGGGTTCTTACCTAAGGTAGTCACTAACAGGAATATCAATCAAGAGATTGTTGTTCCATCCTTGTGTCCAAATCCTTCTTCAAAGAAGGAACGTCTTCTACACAATCTGGATGTAGTTCGTGCCCTCAAGTTCTACTTGCAGGCAACTAAAGATTTCGCCAAACTTCTTCCCTGTTTGTCGTTTATTCTGGACAGAGGAGAGGTCAAAAAGCTTCTGCTACCTCTCTCTCTTTTTGGCTTCGTAGCATAATACGTTTAGCCTATGAGACTGCTGGACAGCAGCCTCCTGAAAGAATTACAGCTCACTCCACTAGAGCTGTGGCTTCCACTTGGGCCTTTAAGAATGAGGCCTCTGTTGAACAGATTTGCAAGGCTGCAACTTGGTCTTCGCTTCATACTTTTTTCCAAATTTTACAAATTTGACACTTTTGCTTCTTCGGAGGCTATTTTTGGGAGAAAGGTTCTTCAGGCAGTGGGTTCCTTCTGTATAATGAGCCTGCCTATCCCTCCCGTCATCCGTGTACTTTTGCTTTGGTATTGGTATCCCAGAAGTAATGATGACCCGTGGACTGATCACACATAACAGAAGAAAACATAATTTATGCTTACCTGATAAATTCCTTTCTTCTGTTGTGTGATCAGATCCACGCCCGCCCTGTTTTAAGGCAGGTAAATATCTTTTAAATTATACTCCAGTCACCACTTCACCCTTGGTTACTCCTTTCTCGTTGATTCTTGGTCGAATGACTGGGACTGACGTAGAGGGGGGGAGCTATGTGCAGCTCTGCTGGTGAATCCTCTTGCATTTCCTGTTGGGGAGGAGTTATATCCAGAAGTAATGATGACCCGTGGACTGATCACACAACAGAAGAAAGGAATTTATCAGGTAAGCATAAAATTATGTTTTTAGATATATCATGTTTTTTCTTGCACAAATATATATCTATACCTATATATATGTGTGTGTGTATATGTTGTATATATGTATCCAAAATGCAAAGTTATGAAGGCCAGCTCCATCCACAGTATGATGTTTACCCATGTGTCCTTAGATGCCTTAAAGGATGAGAGGTAGAGTGTATGAAGTGAGGAAAATCCCATAGGAACCACACAATGGACAATAACTGTCCCCAGTAGCGGCCAGAAATAAATGTCCCCAACTTAACAAGGATGGTTCACGTACCGCCCTTCGTAATGGGACTTCTGTGCAGCAAAGCAGGGACTATTCGTCTGTGTTCCGGAACGACCTCCAAACCAGCTAACAAACGCTCGTTGAACCTCTGTGTTGCTTCCGGGTATTGTATGATGTCAGGACCCTCCTTCCATGTGCCGGGTAGTGCTCAAATCCGCTGATGCTTGAACCACTGCGTTACAGAAAGGTGCCTTTCTTGAGGGTTAGCGGGAACCAGAGTTACAGTGGAAAGTATAGCTGGCACTGCTTCCATAAAATGTGCGTCGCTTAGGCAAGTAAGGCAAGTTAGTCGAAACATGTAAGGTGTGATCATTTTGTTTTTTTCCTTGATTTAATTTGTGACACAAAGATTTTGTTTTATGGAAGCAATGCTGGCTATACTTTCCTATGTAACTCTGTGTATACATATGTGGACATTTATATGTATGTATCGTCTGTTAAAGCCCTTTGCTTGCTTTTTTTTTCTCTAACACCTGAGACCTCATATCTTTGATCCTTAACTTTTTTTTGTGCAATTTTTTTTAAAATTATTTTATCAGATAGTGTTATTATGAGTGAGACTGTACTTTTAGATATGTTTTTATATGTAAAAAGTTAATTCTTAAAGTCACTCAGATTTTATTACAGACCACCCTTAAAATTGTACACATCCTTAAAATCTCAAATGAAAATGCATAATACAAAGTAATCAATTTTTAAATGGGATACAAATAATTAAACTATTACTTACTATGCATTCAAGATTATAATGCACCATAGTTTACTAATTTAGTAAACTACATTCCTTTATTCATTTTATATAACAAATAAAACCAAGATCATGGGAAACATCTAAAATTTGCATATCCCAAAACTTAAAATGGCTGGGGTTATATATATATATACGTATATATATATATATATATATATATATATATATAATATTATATATATATATATATATATATATATATATATATTAAATTGGAACATTGGGGTTTAATGTTCCTTTAAGTGTGGCATAGCTGATATACACACTCTTATAGTAAATGTTTTAAAGGGACAGTTAAGTCATAATTCAATGTTCATGATACAGATAGAAAATGCAATAAAAAAAAAAAAAAATTCCAATTGACTTCTATTATCAATTTATCTTTAGTTTCATTGGTATCATTTGTATGTAATACAAATGTAATCCTAGGTGACCTCAGGAGAGTGCACATGACCTTAGCCATTTGACAGCAGTGTGTGCAACCATGTATAACATTGAGATAAACATTGTAGCAAACTCCGGGGTAACTGTAAATATGAAAATAGAAAAAGCTATTCAATGTACAATAAAATGAGATTGTAATAATTAATAATGATGTAAATCTGTTTAAACATTCCAGATGATAACATTGTTTGTCTGTGGTGTTCTCGGGCAACATTCTATAATTTCTAATTCCTGAAATGCTTGTGAACATTTTCTTCTGACATAACATTGCCACATCAGCCAGTGGAAACATTCGCATTAGCTCTAGAAGTTCATGCAAAAACACTCTGTGAATATTACAAATAAAGCTTTTGTTATTTTTAGAACCAAGAAACCTAAACAGCTACATCATATATAGTGGAGACTATTCCATGTTGTGGTGCTGCCATTTCCAGTGCTTTCTGTGCAGTAACTTTATGTAACCAATAGTGTTACATGGTTCTGCTGCATTATGTATTTGTTCATGAACCCAAACTGCTGCTCTTTCTCTCACTGTGAAGTTCTAAAATATGTCTATTTAGTAATTTAAGAGATTGCATTACAAAGTTAAAGGGACATTATAGTGACATTGAAGTGATGCATTAAAAATCAATGCATCACTTCAATGTTTCATAG
This sequence comes from Bombina bombina, assembly GCF_027579735.1. Taxonomy (NCBI): domain Eukaryota; kingdom Metazoa; phylum Chordata; class Amphibia; order Anura; family Bombinatoridae; genus Bombina; species Bombina bombina. The sequence goes on along the minus strand of NC_069501.1, from coordinate 797,579,561 downwards.
AAGGATTGCAGTTCAAGGAAACATTTAAAGAGACCTTAAACTCAACTCCACATTTAATATCCCTGTAAGATATTAAGGAAAATTGAACCATGTTACTATATATAGTACATAGTAACATACATACACTAGTAGATGAGGTTGAAAAAAGACAGGTCTATTGAGTTTATCCTATACAAATTTTTATTTACTTGCAATAAAAGCTCCAGTTGATCTTAAATTAGTCCCATTAAAAAAAGGTGACCTATTTAAAACAAGCAATCAGGGGCTCTACTACATATGTGGCTACGCAAGCAAAAGCCGCTGCCAGTTTTTACGCGGTTTTTGGTATCCAATATACAGTGCCGCATATAAATGCGGCAAGTATATTTCACCCGTCGGCCGCAATTTTTACTCCCATAAGCTAACGTGACCGCGTCGTAAATCGGTATCCAATATTTGGTGCAAGGACATGGCAAAAATAGAGAAATTTTACTCCATTTTCACCTCGCCACACATAGGCAGTCTCAGCAAGCCTTGCGCTAAATATGAGAGCACTGTAACTCCCGTAACTGCCTGAAAATATAAACTAACACATGCGCAATATCTATCTACCTGTCAACCGCAATCCCCAACCGCAATAACTAATAAACGCCTAGATTACGAGTTTTGAGCGCTATAGGGAAATTAAAGAACGCAACAGAAGTGGCGTTATTTAATCCCCTATAGCGCTGCCATTACAAGTTTGAAAAAAACCTGGCTTGTGCGGGCAATATGGGGTTTTTAAACTCCATACCACACCAAAAACAAGCGCTGTTTTGATGTGCTCGTGCACGCTTTCTTAATAGACATCAATAGGGAAAGTGGGTCAGAAAAAAGTCTTAACACCTGCGATCGCGGAAAGTAAAGCTCCGTAACGCAGACCCATTGATGTCTATGGGGAAAATAAAAGTTACATTTAAACCTAATGCCCTAACAGAAACCCTGAGTCTAAACACCACTAATCTGCCACCCCCCCGACATCACCCGCCACATACATAATGTTATTAACCCATAATTTGCCACTCCCAATATCATTGCCACCTAAATAAAGGTATTAACCCCTAAACCTCTGGCCTCCCACTATCACTAAATAACCCTTTTAAACCCCTAAACTGCTAGCCCCCCACATCGCAACAACCTAAATTAAACTATTAACCCCTACACCTACTCCTAAACCTAACGCTAACGTAAGATCTAAATTAAAGTTAGTTATTAACTAAATAATACCTATTTAAAACTAAATACATACTTACCTGTGAAAAAAAACTTAAACTAGCAACAATATAACTAATAGTTATATTGTAGCTAGCTTAGGTTCTATTTTTATTTCACAGGTAAGTTTGTATTTATTTTAACTAGGTTGACTAGTTAGTAAATAGTTATTAACTATTACTAACTACCTAGTTAAAATAAATACAAACTTACCCGTCAAAAATAAAAAAACGAAATTATCCAAAAAAATTATTCCTATTCTAATACACTTTAAAAAATACCCTTTTGTAGGGCATTGCCCTAAGTTAAATTGCTCTTTTGCTACAAAAACAAACACACACCCCCTAACAGTATACAAATTCCCACCCCCCAAACTATCAAAGACCCTTAAAAGGGCCTCTTGGGGGTTCTTAAAAGGGCCTTTTGTAGGGCATTGCCCTAAGGTAAATGCTATTTTGCTACAAAAAGCAAACACCCCTTAAAAAATACATTACAAAAAATAAAATTTTATAAAAAATAATAAAAATTATTCCTTTTCTAATACCCATTAAAAAAAAAAAAAAAAAAACACCCCAAAATAAAAACCTAATCTAGAAAAACCTAAGCTACCCATTGCCATAATAAGGGCATTTGGATGGGCATTGCCCTTAAAATGGCATTTAGCTCTTTCACATGCCCAAACCTAAAAATAAAACCCACCCAAAAAACCCTTAAAGAAGCCGAACACTAACCCCTGACAATCCACTTACAGTTTTTGAAGTCCCGCTTAAACGATCTTCATCCCATCGGAGAAGTCCTCATCCAGGTGGCGAAAAGTCTTCATCCAAGCGGCCTCTTCAATCTTCATCCAGGCGGCATCTTCTATCTTAATCCCGGCGGCACGGAGCAGGTCTATCTTGAAGACATACGGCGCCGCGCATTCTCTTCATACGGTCGCCACAGTACACTGAATCTTCAATGCAAGGTTCGCAATCCAAGATGGCATCCCTTGCGTTCCTATTGGCTGAAAAATTTGAATCAGCCAATAGGATTTTAGCAACTCTAATTCCTATTGGCTGATTCAAATTTTTCAGCCAATAGGAATGCAAGGGACGCCATCTTGGATCGCGTACCTGGCATTGGAGATTCAGTGTACAGCGGCAGCCGTATGAAAAGGATGCTCCGCGCTGGATGTCTCCAGGATTGACCCGCGCCGCCGAGATCAAGATAGATGCCGTCTAAATGAAGATTGAAGAGCCCGCCGGGATGAAGATCGTTCAAGTGGGACTTCAAAAACTGTAAGTGGATTGTCGGGGGTTAGTGTTAGTTTTTTTTTTAAGAAGGATTTTTTGGGTGGGTTTTATTTTTAGATTAGGGTTTGGGCATGTAAAAGAGCTAAATTCCCTTTTAAGGGCAATGCCCATCCAAATGCCTTTTTCAGGGCAATGGGTAGCTTAGGTGTTTAGGTTTTTTATTTTGGGGGGATGGTTGGGTGGTGGGTTTTACTATTGGGGGGGGTCTTTGTATTATCTTTTTTACAGGTAAAAGAGCTGTTTAACTTAGGGCAAGGCCCTTTTAAAAGCCATTGGTAGTTTATTGAAGGTTAGGTTTTTTATTTTGGGTGGGCTTTTTTATTTTGATAGGGCTATTAGTTTAGGTGTAATTCTTTTTTATTTTTGATAATTTCGTTTATTTTCCGTAATTTAGTGTTATTTTTTGTAATTTATTTTTTGTAATTAGATACTTTGTAATTTTTAGAGTAGTGTTAGGATTTTTTTATTGTGTAGTTTATTTAATTGGTAGTTAGTTTAATTTTAGTTTAATGATTATATTGGTTTAATTGTTAGTTTAAACTTAGTTTTTTTATTTGACAGGTAAGTTTAAATTTAATTTGATATAGGAAAATTGTAATTTTAATATAACGTTAGAGGGGTGTTAGGTTTAGGGCAGGGGTGTCAAACTTGCGGCCCGCGGGCCTCATGCGGCCCTCAACCTAATTTTGTGCGGCCCACGCCACCTCCATGAAAAATATTAATTATAATATGCTTATTACTTAAAGAGCGAGTGCGCTTACTGTTAGGGATGCACATACATTAAAACATACGTTATTAAAAAGAAAAAGACAGATAAGTGCATAATGATTTCTTCAACACATGCAGTTCATTACTATGGTAGCACTGATTTCCCACATCATTTCTGTCCATTCCTTTCCATCATTTTCTCTTTAACTAAAATCACATACTTTATATATATTTCTATGTATTTATTTTATATTATGTACAACAGGTATGTCTATCACTATTATAAACAGTGGGTCGCACGTGGAGCGTGTGTCTCACCTTCTTAAAAGCATTAGAGCACATTTCCTCAAGCCAGAGTAAGTTAATTAGGAGTTACAGAACACAATCTTTTGAAATGTATACAGTTATAGCAAATGCCACTGCACTGTTTAGCAATGACAAGATATGTAGGTAGTGTGCGGCCCACGTGAGTTGTACTTGTATGGAAAAATGGCCCGCGTCTAAAATGAGTTTGACACCCCTGGTTTAGGGGGTTACTAGTTTAAATTAGTTTATTGCGATGTGAGGGGCTTTCGGTTTAGGGTTTAATAGTTTAATTATATTTCGTTGTGGGGGTCTTTCAGTTTAAGGGTTAATAGGTTTATTATAGTGGCGGCGGTGTAGGGCTTAATAACTTTAGTATAGTTGGGGAGCGATGTGGTGTGGACGGCAGATTAAGGGTTAATAATATTTATATAGTGTTTGCGATGCGGGAGGGCGGCAGTTTAGGGGTTAATAACTTTAGTATAGTGGTGACAATGTCAGGGAGCAACGGAATAGGGGCTAATAAATTGTATTAGTGGTGGCAATGTTGGGAGCGGCAGATTAGGGGTTAATACATTTATTATCGTGTTTGCGATGTGAGAGGACCTCGATTTAGGGGTTAATAAGTAGTTTATGGGTGTTAGTGTACTTTGTAACACATTAGTTATGAGTTTTATGTTACATCTTTGTAGCGTAAAACTCATAACTACTGACTTTAGATGGTGTTACGGATCTTGTCGTTTTAGAGTGTAACACTCACTTTTTAGCCTCACTGCAAAACTCGTAATACCAGCACTATGGAAATCCCATTAAAAAATGTAATTTTCCATCTATAGGGGAGGAGAGTCCATGGCTTCATTCATTACTATTGGGAATTAAGAACCTGGCCACCAGGAGGAGGCAAAGACACCCCAGCCAGAGGCTTAAATATCTCCCCCACTTCCCTCATCCCCCCAGTTATTCTTTGCCTTTCGTCACAGGAGGATGGCAGAGAAGTTCCAGAGTTTCGGAGTAGTCTCTTATGGAGGGTAGTACTCTTCGCATTGGACTGGATTTTTTTAAGTAGTTCTGTCAGCCTCTCAGTGAGAGCCTGGGCGAAAGTTAGTCTGGGGATGCAGGGAGAGTCTTTCTGCGAAACCATCCCGACTCATATTAACAGCTCCACAAGCAATAAACGTTGACTAGTTTCGCTGCCTGCTTTCTTCACTCAAGTCCATGTCGGGAGCGAGGCTACTAACCTGTCACACTTGAAGGGCCGTGTTCCTGTTACACGGCGTAGATTCTGGTAAGATAGTTTCATTTTTTATTACTAATGATAACATAGAAGACAGGGTCACAGTGTAAAATTGTTAAAGTGAAATTAGAGGCGCCCTCATATACTGGCTGTAGTTAGATTGCCAGTATTTATGTGCTATGTGCTACAATAAAGTAATAAAAAAGTTAAACTTGTCACTAATTGTGTTGATAATAACAATACAATGTATGATGTAACAAGCAGAATAACAACCTACATATATAAATATAACTTGTTAGACTCAAAATATCTTATTGTAATAAAGTATACTACAATGGATTGACTATCTCTCTATCAGTATAAAGTTAGATAGTCCACACTCTCAGAGGTGTTTAAAATCTCCAGGCAGCAGACTCATTCCAGAAAGGTGTTGGCAATCACAGGTTCTGTTCAAAAAGAGAAAAGAGAAGAGGCGCCAAATGGTGTGTATCGTTTTGAATTCAGTAGGCCATGCCCCCAAATAAAAACTACTTACAAAATTTCCAGCACTTGAGAAGTGCCACAAATGCCTTCTGAACTGTTAGCAGCCGTCCAGCTAGCTGAATTGTATCAGTACTGCTTCAATATTGTGCTGTGTGAGACAAAAAACACAAAAGTGCCACAATAGTGTGTATCAGTGTGATCACTTACAAAAGCGCAAAAATTGAAATGTACTCACAGGATATAGGGCACTTGAGAAGTGCCACAAAAGCCTCCTGGACACTTGTCAGCTGTCCAGCTCACTGATTTCACCGATATCCTCTGGGTTCACTCGTTCAGGTCACAAAAGGGCTCCAATACAGCACCCTGGGATATACCTGCAGCTCAGTGTCCTAATACGTGCATGTATGGCTAACAGTGTTAAATGCCAAAAAATGCCGTGCTACTTGTACTTGTCAAATAAAAAGATATTTATTAAAAACAATAGTACACTACGCGTTTCCCGGTTACTCAGTCCCTACTGATTTCAAAACGATACACACCATTTGGCGCCTCTTCTCTTTTCTCTTTTTGAGGGTCACAGTGTGGCTCCTCTTTATCTTTACAGAATCAAAGGTTAATATTCCAGGAAAGGGGATTATTGAACAGGGGGGGTTTATACATGATATTGTTTATTGTGTCATTGCTGTGTTATGTGTGAGATGAGGCTTTGGCAATGTGTGTAACTTTCAGGTTATTTGCGGGAATTTTGCGCTGCCATTTTTGGCGCGTTTTCCCCTAGTGCAGTGGCTGTCCTGCTAGGCACTCCATGTAACTGGGTGTGCCTATCTCTCCTTCTCTGATGATCTTGGTGCAGGAGACGTAAAGCGGTTTCTGTGATCCAGGTCCTATGAGGTGGTGAGTGCCCCGGCCATTGGCAGTATAAAGGTGCCTTTTTTGTAAATTAGTTAGTCTGATCAAAAGCGCAAGCTATGGAAGACTCTGACGCGTTAGAGGCTCTCCCTCTTTAACAAAGTTTAATTTCTGTGTTAGTTGAGCAGGCTGATCTACCAGAACCTCCTCACAACAATGTTCCACATGCCTTAATAAAGTTACAACATCTAAATGTAAACATATGTCTGGTACTACTGAGGCCGCCCACTCTCTGAGGGTTCTTCGTCCCGTGATGTGCGTTCCCTACATTCATCGCCGATTGCACATGCAGCACCCCCGGGTCCAACCGTTACTCCTTTAGGAGAGATTCGTTGGCCTTCAGACTTTGCGGACCAACTGGTATCAGCGGTTACGAAGGTGATCCATGCCTTACCACTTTCTGCAAAGCGCAAGCGTAGGGTGTATCATGGCGGCTTGGCCCAGAGTTTGTCTACGCCGATGAAAGATCCAAAGGCTCTATAAGATGACGAGGCCCACTCCGACTCTTCGGAGGAGGCACCTTATGGGTCGAGTCTGCGTCATCTAAACCTCAGGCTGCGGAGGAGCCTGGTTATAGGTTTAGTATAGAGAATTTGTGCTTTCTGCTGCGGCAGGTGCTTGCTACTCTGGAGGTTCCCGGAAGCTAAGATCCCGGAGAAACCTGCGATTCCTAAGCTTGACAAGGTATACGAGGACAGGGTAGTACCTTAGACTTTCCGTTCCTGTTAAGATGGCAAATATTATTAAGAATGAATGGGAGCGATTAGGTTCGTTCCTTTTCCCCTTCTTTTAAAAAACTGTTCCCCGTTCCGGACTCTCAGCTTGAGCTGTGGGGGACCATCCCTAAGGTGGATGGGGCTATCTCTACGCTCGCGAAGAGGACGACTATTCCCCTCGAGGATAGTTCATTGTTTAAAGAGGCCATGGATAAAAAGCTAGAAAACATTCAACTAGAGCTGTGGCTTTTGTCTTGGGGCCTTCAAGAAAGAGGCCTCTATGGAGCAGATTTGTAAGGCGGCTACCTGGTCCTCCTTAAACACTTTTACAAAGTTTTAGAAATTTGACGTTTTTGCTTCTGCGGAAGCTGTTTTTGGGTGAGGTTTTTGCAGGCTGTGGTGCCCTCAGATTAGGGTCCGCCTTTTATCCTCCCGGTTTCATTAAGTGTCCTCTAGAGCTTGGGTAAATGTTTCCAATAGTAATGAATGAAGCCGTGGACTCTCCTCCTCTTTAGATGGAAAACATAAATTATGCTTACCTGATAGTTTTATTTCCATCGAGGGGAGGAGAGTCCACGGCTCCCGTCCGTATCTCTGATGGGCGGACCTAAATTTATTCATCTTCTGGCACTATTTATACCCTGATATTTCTCCTACTGTTCCTGGTTCCCTCGGCAGAATGACTGGGGGATGAGGGAAGTGGGTGGAGGTATTTAAGCCTTTGGCTGGGGTGTCTTTGCCTCCTCCTGGTGGCCAGGTTCTTAATTTCCAATAGTAATGAATGAAGCCGTGGACTCTCCTCCCCTAGATGGAAATGAAATGATCAGGTAAGCATAATTTATGTTTTTACGAGTGCGGTACTGGCGTTGCGTTACAGGCTAAAAGGCTTGCGGTACAACTATACCGACAAGACTTGTAATGGCTGTGGTGCTGTTTTAACACTGAAAATACCATATTTTCAGCGTTAAAAGGCAAATAGCACAGACTTCTTATCTAACTGAAAGTATATTAACCCCTATATCCACCATCAAACCCACACCGCAAGTAATTATTACATTATTAACCCCTATATCCGCCAACCTTAACATTGCAAACTACCTAATGTATTAACCCATAATCTGCCATTAACCCACATCACAAAGTCCCTATTAAAACTATTAACCCCTAAACCGCCATTAACCCACAATGCAAATAAATAAATTACTAAGCACTTTAACCTAACACCCCCTAAATTAACCCAAATTACCTAAATTAAAAAATACTTCCGTAAGTTACGAACTATTAAAATAAAAAACCTAACATTACTTTAAAAATAAAAAAAACTAAGTTTAAATTAAGCTAACATTACAGAAAATAATAAACAAATTATCAAATATTAAAAAATTAAACCTAATCCCTATTAAAATAGAAAAGCCTCCCTAATAAAAACACCCCCTAATCTAATGCTAAACAATAGCCCTTTTTGTAGGGCATTCCCTTAAGTTGAACAGCTCTTTTACATTAAAAATAAACAAAGTCCCCCCTAACAGTAAAACCCCTCATCCACCAAACCCCCCAAAATAAAAACCTAACACTAATAAACCTAATCTACCCATTGCCCTGAAAAGGGCATTTGTATGGGCATTGCCCTTAAAAGGGCATTTAGCTCTTTTGCTGCCCATCCCTAATCTAAATAAAAAAACTAAGTCTAACCCCCAGGTTGGTACTCACGATTCCTGAAGTCCTGCTGAGAAGGTCCTGTTCCAGGCGGTGAAGTCTTCTTCCAAGCCGCAACCTCTTCTTTCTTCCAGGAGCAAGCCGGCGCGGAGGGTGGAACTGAAGACTGGCGACCACTGAGCCATGGAGCGTGGAGAATCCTATTAGTACGATCTCCGCCGTACACTGAATAGTGAATTCAAGGTACGCGATTAAAGATGGCGTCCCTTGAATTCCTATTAGCTGATTTGATTCTTCAAATTCATATCAGCCAATAGGATGAGAGTTACTGAAATCCTATTGGCTGTTAGGCTCAGCCAATAGGATGAGAGCTACTGAAATTTTATTGGCTATTCAAATCAGCCAATAGAATTTCAGTAGCTCTCATCCTATTTTGATTTGAACAGCCAATAGGATTTTCATTTTAATAGGGACTTTGCGATGTGGGTTAATGGCGGATTAGGGGTTAATACATTAGGTAGTTTGCGATGTTGGGGTTGGCGGATATAGGGGTTAATAATTTAGTTATTTGCGATGTGGGTTTGATGGCGGATATAGGGGTTAATAATTTAAATAGGTATATTGCATTGTGAGGGGGGTTGTCGGTTTAGTGGTTAATACTTTTATTAGTTCCGATGTGAGTTTGATGGGGGATAAAGGGGTTTTACGTGTCAAATTTATTTTTGGGAGGCGGGTTAGACGTTTACGGGAGATTTGATATTTTTTTTTATTTTTCTTAGGGGCCAGCAGTTTCTAAAGTGCCGTTTTTCACTGGCGACTCCAGAAATTTGTATTTACGCACATTTCTGGACATCGCTAGTTTATCCGACTTACGGCACTTTATGAACTGCCGGCACCATATGTGTAATACCCTGATGTGCGAGGTGAAATTACAGGCGGAGCGGGTTGCAGCTCTTGCGCTGAAGACTGTGCCCCGTATATGTAATCTCGCCCCATATGCCTGAATGGTATCTAAACCATTTTTAAATGTATCTAAGGTATTGGCATTCACTACCTCCTTATGTAACGAGTTGCACAATTTGATTGCTCTTTCAATGAAAAAAATGTTTACATTGCTGGAGATTAAATCTCCTTTCCTCCTGCCTTAAATTGTGACCTCTTGTCACAAACAAACTTTCTTGGAATAAACAGAGCTTCTGCCATCTCTATATGGGTCTTGAATCTATTTATATAAAGTAATCATGTCACATCTCAAGCACCTTTTTTTTCTAGAGAAAACAGACCCAGTTTGGCTAAGCTCTCCTCATAGATTAAATTCTTTATTTCCCTTATTAGTTTTGTAGCCCTTCTCTGAACCTTTCCTAAGTGTGTAATGTATTTTCTCTTGTTAAGTGTATCCAGTCCACGGATCATCCATTACTTATGGGATATTCTCCTTCCCAACAGGAAGTTGCAAGAGATCACCCATAGCAGAGTTGCTATATAGCTCCTCCCCTAACTGCCATATCCAGTCATTCTCTTGCAAGTCTCAACATAGAAGGAGGTCCGCGAGAGGAGTGGTGTTTTATACTTAATTTATTTCTTCAATCAAAAGTTTGTTATTTTTAAATGGCACCGGAGTGTGCTGTTTTTCTCTCAGGCAGTATTTGGAAGAATAATCTGCCTGCGTTTTTCTATGATCTTAGCAGAAGTAACTAAGATCCACTGGCTGTTTTCTCACACATTCTGAGGAGTGAGGTAAACTTCAGATGGGGGACAGCGTGCGGGTTTTCCTGCAAATGAGGTATGTGCAGTAAAATATTTTTCTAAGGAATGGAATTGACTAAGAAAATGCTGCTATTACCAAGTTAATGTAAGTAAAGCCTTAATGCAGTGAAAGCGACTGTTAGCAGGCTTATTAATGTATGTGCAGTAAAACTATTTTCTAAGGAATGGAATTGACTAAGAAAATGCTGCTGTTACCAAATTAATATAAGTAAAGCCTTAATGCAGTGATAGCGACTGTTAGCAGGCTTATTAATGTATGTGCAGTAAAGTAATTTTCTATGGAATGGAATTGACTATGAAAATGCTGCTGATACTGAAATAATCTAATTTAAGCCTTAATGCAGGGAAAGCAAGACAGGCTTATTAATAGAGATACATACTCTTTAAAAGAAGGTTGTTTTAAAAAAACGTTTGCTGGCATGTTTTAATCGTTTTTTTGAGGTACATTGGTGATAAGGTTTATTGGGGCATAATTTTTCCACATGGCTGGCTTAATTTCTGCATAGCAACAGTTAACTGAGGTTTCCCACTGTTGTAATATGAGTGGGAGGGATCTAATTTAGAGCTTTTTTGCACAGTTAAATTTACAAAATGAATCATCTAGATTCCCTCAGCAGTCCTTTGAATACTACAGGACATCTCTAAAGGGCTAAAAAGACTTCCAAAATCGTTTATAGGGAAGGTAATCCACAGCTCAGCTGTGGCAGTTTTGTTGTACCTGTTAAAAAAACGTCTGTCGTTTTTTTTTATCTGTTTTTTGCATTAAGGGGTTAATCATCCATTTGCAAGTGGGTGCAATGCTCTGTGAACTTATTACATATACTGTAAAAATTTCGTTTGATTTACTGCCTTTTTACAATGTTTTTCAAATGCTGACAAAATTTGTTTCTCTTAAAGACACAGATGCCAGCCTTTTAGGTTGGGATACAGTCTGGAACTCCCTGAAGGCTCAGGGATAGTGGACTCAGGAGGAGACCCTCCTGCTAAGGTATATTCTGGATCTGGGAGCGGTATTCCATGCTCTTCAGACTTGGCCTCAGTTAGCAACTCTGAGGTACATCATTTTTCAGTCGGACAATATCACGACTGTGGCTTACATCATCCATCAAGAGGGAACATAGTTTCCTAGCGATGTTAGCAGTCTTAAAATAATTCTCTGGACAGAGACTCTCTCTTGTCTGTCAGCTATCCATATCCCAGGTGTTGAGAACTGGGAGGCGGATTTTCTAAGTCGTCAGACTTTTCATCTGGAGGAGTGAGATTCCCTCCGGAGGTGTTTACACAAGATCAAGCAGGAGAGTGCTTTGGTGTTTTTGGCAGCGCCTGCGTGGCCACGCAGGACCTGGTGTACAGATCTGGTGGACATGTCATCCTTTCCACCACGGTCTCTGTTTCTGAGACAGGACCCTCTACCTCAGGGTCTTTTCAACCATCTAAATATAACTAATCTGAGATGGACTGCCTGGAGACTGAACGCTTGATGTTATCAAAGCATGACTTCTCCGAGTCAGTCATTGATACCTTAATACAGGCATGAAATCCTGTCTCTAGGAAAATTAACATAGATATGGTGTAAATATCTTATTGTTATGAATCCAAGGGTTACTCATGGAGTAAATTCGGGATTCCAAGGATATTATCTTTTCTCCACGATGATTTTGAGAAAAGGGTTGTCAGCTAGTTCCTTAAAAGGACAGATTTCTACTCTGTCCTTTTGCACAAGCGTCTGGCAGGTATTCTAGATGTTCAGGCATTGGTCAGGTTTTGGTTAGAACCAAGCCTGTGTTTAAAACTGTTGCTCCGCCATGGAGCTTAAACCTGGTTCTTAGGGTTCTTCAAGGAGTTCCGTTTGAACCTTTTTCATTCCATAGATATCAAACTTTTATCTTGGAAAGTTCCTTTTTGGTAGCTATTCCTCGGCTCGTAGAGTCTCCGAGTTATCTACGTTACAATGTAATTCTCCTTATCTGGTCCTCCGTACGGATAAGGTGGTCCTGTGTACCAACCTGGGTTTTTAACTAAGGTGGTATCTAACAAGAATATCACTCAAGAAATTGTTGTTCCATTCTTGTACCCTTATCCTTCTTCAAAGAAGGAACGTCTATTACACAATTTGGACGTGGTTCGTCCTTTAAAGTTTTACTTACAAGCTACTACAGATCTTCATCAAACATTCACCTTGTTTGTTGTCTATTCTGGTCAGAGGAGAGGTCAAAGACTTCAGCAACCTCTCTGTCTTTTGGTTTTACAAAAAGCACAATTCATTTAGCTTAGGAGATTGCTGGACAGCAGCCTCCTGAAGGGATTACAGCTCATTCTACTAGAGCTATGGTTTTCACTTGGGCCTTTTTTAAAAAATGAGGCTTCTGTTGAACAGATTTACAAGACGGAGTCTTGGTCTGCATTTTATACTTTTTCAAATTTAACAAATTTGATTCTTTGCTTCTTCGGAGGCTATTTTTGGGAGAAAGGGTTTTTATAGGCAGCGGTAACTTCCGTTTAAGTACCTGCCTTGTCCCTCCCATCATCCGTGTACTTTAGCTTTGGTATTGGTATCCCATAAGTAATGGATGATCCGTGGACTGGATACACTTAACAAGAGAAAACATAATTTATACTTACCTGATAAATTTATTTCTCTTGTAGTGTATCCAGTCCACGGCCCGCCCCGTCATTTTAAGGCAGGTAATTTTTTCATTTAAACTAGTCACCACTGCACCCTATGGTTTTTCCTTTCTCTGCATGTTTTCGGTCGAATGACTGGATATGGCAGTTAGGGGAGGAGCTATATTGCAACTCTGCTATGGGTGATCTCTTGCAACTTCCTGTTGGGAAGGAGAATATTCCATAAGTAATGGATGATCCGTAGACTGGATACACTACAAGAGAAATACATTTATCAGGTAAGTATAAATTATGTTTTTCTTTCATGTAATTAGCAAGAGTCCATGAGCTAGTGACGTATGGGATATACATTCCTACCAGGAGGGGCAAAGTTTCCCAAACCTCAAAATGCCTATAAATACACCCCTCACCACACCCACAATTCAGTTTTACAAACTTTGCCTCCCGTGGAGGTGGTGAAGTAAGTTTGTGCTAGATTCTTCGTTGATATGCGCTTCGCAGCAGGCTGGAGCACGGTTTTCCTCTCAGAGTGCAGTAAATGTCAGAGGGATGAGAAGAGAGTATTACCTATTTGAATACCATGGTCTCCTTCTACGGGATCTATTTCATAGGTTCTCTGTTATCGGTCGTAGAGATTTCTTCTACCTCCCTTTTCAGATCGACGATATACTCTTATATACCATTACCTCTACTGATTCTCTTTCAGTACTGGTTTGGCTATCTACTATATGTAGATGAGTGTCTTGGGGTAAGTAAGTCTTATTTTATTATGACACTCTTAAGCTATGGTTGGGCACTTTATTTATAAAGTTCTAAATATATGTGTTATTTGCCATGATTCAGGGTAATCAGTATTCCTTATTTCAGACAGTCAGTTTCATTATTTGGGATAATGCATATGAATGATTATTTTTTCTTACCTTAAAAGTTTTTCAATTTACTTTTTTTCCCTGTGGGCTGTTAGGCTCGCGGGGGCTGAAAATGCTTCAATTTATTGCGTCATTTTTGGTGCTGACTTTTTTGCGAAAAAATTGTCATTTCCGGCGTCCTAATTGACGCCGGATGTTGTTCGTGGTTGCGTCATTTTTTTTTGACGTTTTTTGCGCCAAAAATGTGGGCGTTATTTTTTTCGGCGTTACCGGATGTGGCGTCATATTTAGCGCCAAAAAATATTGGCGTTAGCGCCAATAATTTGGGCGTCATTTTTGGCACCAAAAAATGTGGGCGTCATTCTTGTCTCCACCTTTTTTTCACATTATTTCAGTCTCATTGCTTCTGGTTGCTAGAGGCTTGTTCACTGGCATTTTTTTCTTATTCCTGAAACTGTCATTTAAGGAATTTGATAATTTTGCTTTATATGTTGTTTTTTCTATTACATATTGCAAGATGTCTCAACTTGACCCTGGATCAGAATCTACTTCTGGAAAGACGCTGCCTGATGCTGGTTCTACCAAAGTTAAGTGCATTTGTTGTAAACTTGTGGTAACTGTTCCTCCGGCTGTAGTTTGTGATGAATGTCATGATAAACTTGCTAATGCAGATAGTATTTCCATTAGTAATAATCCATTACCTGTTGTTGTTCCCTCAACATCTAATGCTCAGGATGTTCCTGTTAATGTAAAAGAATTTTTCTAAATCTATTAGGAAGGTTCTGTCTGTTATTCCTCCTTCCAGTAAACGTAAAAGGTCTTTTAAAACTTCTCATATTTCAGATGAATTTTTAAGTGACAGTCATCATTCTGACTTGTCTGTTTCTGATGAGGATTTATCTGGTTCAGAACATTCTGTCTCAGATATTGACACTGATAAATCTTCATATTTATTTAAAATGGAATTTATTCTTTCTTTACTCAAAGAAGTATTAATCGCATTAGATATGGAGGAGTCTAGTCCTCTTGATACTAAATCTACTAAGCGTTTAAATTCGGTTTTCAAACCTCATATAGTTATTCCAGAAGTTTTTCCTGTCCCTGATGCTATTTCTGAAGTAATTTCTAGGGAATGGAATAATATGGGTACTTCATTTACTCATTCTCAAAGGTTTAAGAAATTGTACCCTGTGCCATCTGATAGATTAGAATTTTGGGACAAAATCCCTAAAGTTGATGGGGCTATCTCTACTCTTGCTAAACGTACTACTATTCCTACGGCGGATAGTGCTTCCTTTAAGGATCCTTTAGATAGGAAGCTTGAATCCTTTCTAAGGAGAGCTTATTTATGTTCAGGTAATCTTCTTAGACCTGCTATTTCTTTGGCTGATGTTGCTGCTGCTTCCACTTTCTGGTTGGAGGCTTTAGCGCAACAAGTGTCAGACCATAATACTCATAGCATTGTTAAACTTCTTCAACATGCTAATAACTTTATTTTTGATGCCATCTTTGATATCATTAGAATTGATGTCAGGTATATGTCTTTAGCTATTTTAGCTAGAAGAGCTTTATGGCTTAAAACTTGGAATGCAGATATGACTTCTAAGTCAACTTTGCTTTCTCTTTCTTTCCAAGGTAATAAATTATTTGGTTCTCAGTTGGATTCTATTATTTCAACTGTTACTGGGGGGGAAAGGAACTTTTTTGCCTCAAGACAAAAAATCTAAAGGTAAATACAGGGCTGCTAATCGTTTTCGTTCCTTTCGTCAGAATAAGGAACAAAAGCCTGACCCTTCCCCTAAAGGAACGGTTTCCGTTTGAAACTCTTCTCCAGTCTGGAATAAATCCAAGCCTTTTAAAAAGTCAAAGCCAGCTCCCAAGTCCACATGAAAGTGCGGCCCACATTCCAGCACAGCTGGTAGGGGGCAGGTTACGATTTTTCAAAGATATTTGGATCAAATCGATTCACAGTCTTTGGATTCAGAACATTGTTTCACAAGGGTACAGAATAGGTTTCAAGGTAAGGCCGCCTGCGAGAAGATTTTTTCTCTCTCGCATTCCAATAAACCCAGTGAAGGCTCAGGCGTTTCTGAAATGTGTTTCAGATCTAGAGTTGGCTGGGGTAATTGTGCCAGTTCCAGTTTTGGAACGGGGTCTGGGGTTTTGCGTAAATCTATTCATTGTACCAAAGAAGGAGAATTCCTTCAGACCAGTTCTGGATCTAAAAATATTGAATCGTTATGTAAGAATACCAACATTCAAAATGGTAACTATAAGGACTATTCTGCCTTTTTTTTCAGCAAGGGCATTATATGTCCACAATAGATTTACAGGATGCATATCTTCATATTCCAATTCATCCAGATCACTATCAGTTTCTGAGATTCTCTTTTCTAGACAAGCATTACCAGTTTGTGGCCCTTCCGTTTGGCCTAGCAACAGCTCCAAGGATCTTTTCAAAGGTTCTCGGTGCCCTTCTCTCTGTAACCAGTAACAGGGTATTGCGGTATTTCCTTATTTGGACGATATCTTGGTACTTGCTCAGTCTTCACATTCTGCAGAATCTCATACAAATCAACTTGTGTCGTTTCTTCAAAGACATGGTTGGAGGATCAATTTACCAAAGAGTTCATTGATTCCTCAGACAAAGGTGACCTTTTTGGGTTTTCAAATAGATTCAGTGTCCATGACTTTGTCTCTAACAGAAAAGAGACGTCTGAAATTGGTTCAGTCTCAATCATTCCCTTCGGTAGCTTTGTGCATGGAAATTCTAGGTCTTATGACTGCTGCATCGGACGCAATCCCCTTTGCTCGTTTTCACATGCGACCTCTTCAGCTTTGTATGCTGAACCAGTGGTGCAGGGATTATACAAAGATATCACAATTAATATCCTTAAATCCCAATGTACAACACTCTCTGACGTGGTGGATAGATCACCATCGTTTAGTCCAAGGGGCTTCTTTTGTTCGTCCAACCTGGACTGTGATCTCAACAGATGCGAGTCTTTCAGGTTGGGGAGCTGTATGGGGATCTCTGACAGCGCAGGGGGTTTGGGAATCTCAAGAGGCGAGATTACCAATCAACATTTTGGAACTCCGTGCGATTTTCAGAGCTCTTCAGTTCTGGCCTCTTCTGAAGAGAGAATCGTTTATTTGTTTTCAGACAGACAATGTCACAACCGTGGCATATGTCAATCATCAAGGGGGGACTCACAGTCCTCAGGCTATGAAAGAAGTATCTCGGATACTTGTATGGGCGGAATCCAGCTCCTGTCTAATTTCTGCGGTTCACATCCCAGGTGTAGACAATTGGGAAGCGGATTATCTCAGTCGCCAGACGTTACATCCGGGCGAATGGTCTCTTCACCCAGAGGTATTTCTTCAGATTGTTCAAATCTGGGGACTTCCAGAAATAGATCTGATGGCCTCTCATCTAAACAAGAAACTTCCCAGGTATCTGTCCAGATCCAGGGATCCTCAGGCGGAGGCAGTGGACGCGTTGTTGCTTGCTTGGAATTATCATCCTGCCTATATCGTTCCGCCTCTAGTTCTTCTTCCAAAGGTGATTTCTAAAATTCTAATGGAACGTTTGTACTGCTGGTGGCTCCAGTATGGCCTCACAGGTTTTGGTATGCGGCTCTCATTCGGATGGCCAGTTGCCAACCTTGGACTCTTCCGTTAAGACCAGACCTTCTATCTCAAGGCCCTTTTTTCCATCAGGATCTCAAATCATTAAATTTGAAGGTATGGAAATTGAACGCTTGATTCTTAGTCATAGAGGTTTCTCTGACTCAGTAATTAATACTATGTTACAGGCTCGTAAATCTGTGTCTAGGAAGATTTATTATCGAGTCTGGAAGACTTACATTTCTTGGTGTTCTTCTCATAAATTCTCCTGGCATTCTTTTAGAATTCCTAGAATTTTACAGTTTCTTCAGGATGGTTTGGATAAGGGTTTGTCTGCAAGTTCCTTGAAAGGACAAATCTCTGCTCTTTCTGTTCTGTTTCACAGAAAGATTGCTAATCTTCCTGATATTCATTGTTTTGTACAGGCTTTGGTTCGTATCAAACCTGTCATTAAGTCAATCTCTCCTCCTTGGAGTCTTAATGTGGTTCTGAGGGCTTTACAAGCTCCTCTGTTTGAACCTATGCATTCTCTGGACATTAAATTACTTTCTTGGAAAGTTCTGTTCCTTTCTGCTCTTTCTTGTGAATCTCCTTTTCTGATTTTTCATCAGGATAAGGCGGTGTTGCAGACTTCATTTTAATTTTTACCTAAGGTTGTGAATTCTAACAACATTAGTAGAGAAATTGTTGTTCCTTAATTGTGTCCTAATCCTAAGAATTCTCTGGAGAGATCTTTACATTCTTTGGATGTAGTTAGAGCTTTAAAATATTATGTTGAAGCTACTAAAGATTTTAGAAAGACTTCTAGTCTATTTGTTATCTCTTCTGGTTCCAGGAAAGGTCAGAAGGCCTCCGCCATTTCTTTGGCGTCTTGGTTAAAGTCTTTGATTCATCATGCTTATGTAGAGTCGGGTAAATCTCCGCCTCAAAGGATTACGGCTCATTCTACTAGGTCAGTTTCTACTTCCTGGGCGTTCAGGAATGAAGCTTCTGTTGATCAGATTTGCAAAGCAGCAACTTGGTCTTCTTTGCATACTTTTACTAAATTCTACCATTTTGATGTTTTCTCTTCTTCTGAAGCAGTTTTTGGTAGAAAAGTACTTCAGGCAGCTGTTTCAGTTTGATTCTTCTGCTTATAATTTCAGTTTTTTTCATTATTAAGATTAAAACTTTTGTTTTGGGTTGTGGATTATTTTTTCAGCGGAATTGGCTGTCTTTATTTTATCCCTCCCTCTCTAGTGACTCTTGCGTGGAAGTTCCACATCTTGGGTATTTATTATCCCATACGTCACTAGCTTATGGACTCTTGCTAATTACATGAAAGAAAACATAATTTATGTAAGAACTTACCTGATAAATTCATTTCTTTCATATTAGCAAGAGTCCATGAGGCCCACCCTTTTTGTGGTAGTTATGATTTTTTTGTATAAAGCACAATTATTCCAATTCCTTATTTTTTGATGCTTTCGCTCCTTTCTTATCACCCCACTTCTTGGCTATTCGTTAAACTGAATTGTGGGTGTGGTGAGGGGTGTATTTATAGGCATTTTGAGGTTTGGGAAACTTTGCCCCTCCTGGTAGGAATGTATATTCCATACGTCACTAGCTCATGGACACTTGCTAATATGAAAGAAATGAATTTATCAGGTAAGTTCTTACATAAATTATGTTTTTGAGATTTGTTCCCAGAACTGCACTCCAAACTCAAGGTGAGGTCTTACCAGGGATTTATATAGTGTAAGAATTATGCTTTCCTCCCTTGCATAAATGGCTCTTTTTAATACATTCTTGTATTGTGCCACCTATTTTTAGCTTATCTATAAATACTCCCAAATCTCTTTCCTCCTCTGTTTTGCTTAATCTAGTCCTATTTAAATACATTTACTGCTTATTTTTACTTTTAAAATGTATAACCTTGCATTTTCCAGTATTAAATCTTATTTTCCATTTACTTGGAAAATGTCATCCTGCACTGACCTAATGACCTTACATAACTTTGTATCATCTGTAAAAATAAAGATTTACTTAATCCTTGCTCCAAGTCATTAATACAAATATTAAAATAAATCAGGGCCCAGTACTAATCCCTGGGGGACTCCACTGATTACCTTTGTCCAATCTGAGTATATTCCAGGTCCTTTAATTTTGTACATTAATTTCTTATGTGCCACTGTATGAAACGCCTTTGCAAAATCCAAGTATTTCACATCAACGGATTACTTTGATTTCTCTTTATTTATATTTGTTACTTACTTTCTCGTAGAACCTAATTAGATTATTTTGACATGATCTATTTCTCCTAAAGCCATGCTGATTTGAATTCATAATCTTGTTTACACGAATATACTCCTCAATATAATCCCTTCAAGCATCTTCCCCACTATTGATGTCAGACTAATTGGTCTATAGCGTCCTGGATCAGCCCTGCTTCCATTTTTAAATATTCGCACCACATCAGCTTTACGCCAGTCATGGGGTACTATGCCTGAGGATAATGAATCTTGAAAAATTAAGAGTATAGATTTGGCTATAACAGTGCTAAATTCCTGTAAAACCATTGGGTGTATTCAATCTGGGCCTGGTGTTTTGTTTTACCTTAATATTATCAGTTTCGCCCCCCCCCCCCCCTGATATGCTCTAGAGAGAGCCCAGTTAATGGTATGGGCTTGTATGTTCTAGTTTGTTTCAAAGTATCTCCCACTGGTTCTTTTATTGTGTATACTAGTACCTCAGCCTTCTCCCTGTCACTTTTAATCCAGCTACCCTTAACACATTTTAATGTACCTATATTTTCCTTCTGAATTTGTTTTGACATTTGTACTTAAAAAACCCCCAACCTTTTAGGGTTAAAATAAATTATTCAAAATTGAAAATGAATCATTAATTTGCAAAGGATTCTGATTTGCTTTTTGCATGCTTTGTTACATTCCTTAAATATTTGGAATGTTGAGTTCTATTCTCTTTGAATAATTTAAATGCCCTACTTTCTCCAACATTGGTGTGTCCGGTCCACGGCGTCATCCATAACTTGTGGGAATATTCTCCTCCCCAACAGGAAATGGCAAAGAGCACAGCAAAAGCTGTCCATATAGTCCCTCCCAGGCTCCGCCCCCCCAGTCATTCTCTTTGCCGCTCTGAACAAGTAGCATATCCACGGAGATGGTGAAGAGTATGTGGTGTTTAGTTGTAGTTTTTATTCTACTATCAAGAGTTTGTTATTTTAAAATAGTGCTGGTATGTACTATTTACTCTGAAACAGAAAAAGATGAAGAGTTCTGTTTGTGAGAGAAGTATGATTTTAGCAGCAGTAACTAAAATCGATTGCTGTTCCCACACAGGACTGTTGAGATGAGATAACTTCAGTTGGGGGGAGCAGTTGGCAGACTTTTCTGCTTAAGGTATGACTAGCCATATTTCTAACAAGACTGTGTAATGCTGGAAGGCTGTCATTTTTCCCCTCATGGGGATCGGTAAGCCATTTTCTTAGTCTCAAACAGAATAAAGGGCTTAATTTGGGCTATAAAACTGGTAGACACTTTTATGGGCTAGATCGATTGCTTTATTTAGGCATTTTATACAGTTTGATGTTGATATTCACACTTTTTAACTTTGGGGAACGTTTTTTTTTACGTCAGGCACTGGTTTAGACACCTTCCCAGTCAGGAAGGGCCTTTCTCTGTAGTAGGCAGAGCCTCATTTTCGCGCCATTACTGCGCAGTTACTTTTGAGAGCAGTACATGCAGCTGCATGTGTGTGGATCTGGAATTAGTTGAAAAGGTTCCTAGAAGGCTTCATTTGGTATCGTATACTCCCCTGGGTTTGGTGAAGTCGCAGCAAAGGCTGGGGCTGGGACTGTAAGGGGGTTAAAACTGTAAACGGCTCCGGTTTCCACATTTTAAGGGTTAACGGCCTGAAATTTGGGGTGCAATGCTTTGAATGCTTTGTGGTGAAAATTTGGTTAAGATTGGATAATTCCTTCATAGTTTTTCACTTATTCAGTAATAAAGTGTGCCCTGTTTAAAATTTAAAGAGACAGTAACGGTTTTGTTTTAAAACGGTTTTTGTACCTTATTGACAAGTTTAAGCCTGTTTAACATGTCTGTGCCTTCAGATAGACTATGTTCTGTATGTATGGAAGCCAATGTGTCTCCCCCTTCAAATATGTGTGATAATTGTGCCATAGCGTCCAAACAAAGTAAGGACAGTACTGCCACAGATAGTAAAGTTGCCCAAGATGATTCATCAGATGAAGGGAGTAGACATAGTTCTACATCATCTCCCTCTGTGTCTACACCAGTTTTGCCCACGCAAGAGACCCCTAGTACTTCTAGCGCGCCAATGCTTCTTACTATGCAACAATTGACTGCAGTGATGGATAACTCCATAGTAAATATTTTATCCAAAATGCCTGCATTTCAGAGAAAGCGCGATTGCTCTGTTTTAAACACTGTAGAGCAGGAGGGAGCTGATGATAATTGCTCTGTCATACCCTCACACCAATCTGAAGGGGCTATGAGGGAGGTTTTGTCAGATGGGGAAATTTCTGATTCAGGAAGAATTTCTCAGCAGGCAGAACCTGATGTTGTGACATTTAAATTTAAATTAAAGCATCTCCGCGCACTGCTTAAGGAGGTGCTATCTACTCTGGATGATTGTGACAACCTGGTCATCCCAGAAAAATTGTGCAAGATGGACAAGTTCCTAGAGGTCCCGGTGCACCCCTACGCTTTTCCAATACCCAAGCGGGTAGCGGACATAGTGAATAAGGAGTGGGAGAAACCGGGCATACCTTTTGTCCCTCCTCCTATATTTAAGAAATTATTTCCTATGGTCGACCCCAGAAAGGACTTATGGCAAACAGTCCCTAAGGTCGAGGGGGCGGGTTCTACACTAGCCAAACGCACAGCCATTCCTATTGAGGACAATTATGCTTTCAAAGATCCTATGGATAAAAAATTGGAGGGTTTGCTTAAAAAGATTTTTGTACAGCAAGGTTACCTCCTTCAACCAATTTCGTGTATTATTCCTGTCACTACAGCAGCGTGGTTTTGGTTCGAAGAAAAACCTGTTAAAAATGGGAGTGATACACCCAGTTCCAACTGTGGAACAAGGTCTGGGGTTTTACTCAAATCTGTTTGTAGTTCCCAAAAAAGAGGGAACTTTCAGACCAATTCTGGATTTAAAAATTCTAAACAAATTTCTCAGAGTGCCATCGTTCAAAATGGAAACTATTCGAACGATTTTACCTACAATCCAGGAGGGTCAATTTATGACTACCGTGGATATAAAGGATGCGTAAGGTTCGCCTTTCTGGACAAACATTACCAGTTCATGGCTCTCCCATTCGGGCTAGCCACTGCTCCAAGGATTTTCACAAAGTTGCTCGGGTCCCTTCTAGCGGTTCTAAGACCAAGGGGCATTGCAGTGGCACCTTACTTGGACGACATCCTAATTCAAGCGTCGTCTCTTTCCAAGGCAAAGGCTCACACAGACATTGTTCTAGCCTTTCTCAGATCTCACGGGTGGAAGGTGAACATAGAAAAAAGTTCCCTGTCTCCGTCGACAAGAGTCCCCTTCTTGGGGACAATACTATATTCTTTAGAAATTAAGATTTTCCTGACAGATGTCAGAAAGTCAAAGCTTCTAAACGCTTGTCAAGTTCTTCACTCTATTCTACGGCCTTCCATAGCTCAGTGCATGGAAGTAGTAGGGTTGATGGTTGCAGCAATGGAAATAGTTCCTTTTGCTCGAATTCATCTAAGACCATTACAACTGTGCATGCTCAAACAGTGGAATGGGGACTATACAGACTTGTCCCCAGTGATTCAAGTAGATCAGAAGACCAGAGACTCACTCCGTTGGTGGCTGACCCAGGATCACCTGTCCCAGGGAATGAGCTTCCGCAGACCAGAGTGGGTCATCGTCACGACCGACACCAGTCTATTAGGCTGGAGCGCGGTCTGGGACTCCCTGAAAGCTCAGGGCCTATGGTCTCGGGAAGAGTCCCTTCTCCCGATAAACATTCTGGAACTGAGAGCGATATTCAATGCTCTCCAGGCTTGGCCTCAACTAGCAAAGGCCAGATTCATAAGATTCCAATCAGACAACATGACGACTGTTGCTTACATCAACCATCAGGGGGGAACAAGGAGTTCTCTGGCGATGAGAGAGGTGTCCAAAATCATCAAATGGGCGGAGGATCACTCCTGCCACCTATCTGCGATCCACATCCCACGAGTAGACAACTGGGAGGCGGATTATCTGAGTCGTCAGACTTTCCATCCGGGGGAGTGGGAACTTCACCCGGAGGTGTTTGCCCAGTTGACCCAATTATGGGGCATTCCAGACATGGATCTGATGGTTTCTCGTCAGAACTTCAAGGTTCCTTGCTACGGGTCCAGATCCAGGGATCCCAAGGCGACTCTAGTGGATGCATTAGTGGCGCCTTGGGCCTCCAAACCTAGCTTATGCGTTTCCACCATTCCCTCTTATTCCCAGGCTGGTAGCCAGGATCAAACAGGAGAAGGCCTTGGTGATTTTGATAGCTCCTGCATGGCCACGCAGGACTTGGTATGCAGACCTGGTGAATGTCATCGGCTCCACCATGGAAGCTACCTTTGAGACAGGATCTTCTAGTACAAGGTCCATTCGAACATCCAAACCTAGTTTCTCTCCAGCTGACTGCTTGGAAATTGAACGCTTGATTTTATCTAAGCGTGGGTTTTCGGATTCAGTGATAGATACTCTGGTACAAGCCAGAAAACCTGTGACTAGAAAGATTTACCATAAAATATGGAAAAGATATATCTGTTGGTGTGAATCCAAGGGATTCTCATGGAGTAAGATTAAAATTCCCAGGATCCTTTCCTTTCTACAAGAAGGTTTGGATAAGGGATTGTCAGCGAGTTCTCTAAAAGGACAGATTTCTGCTCTATCTGTCTTGTTACACAAACGACTGGCGGCTGTGCCAGATGTTCAAGCTTTTGTACAGGCTTTAGTCAGGATCAAGCCTGTTTACAGACCTTTGACTCCTCCTTGGAATCTAAATTTAGTTCTTTCAGTTCTTCAAGGGGTTCCGTTTGAACCCTTGCATTCCATAGATATCAAGTTGTTATCTTGGAAAGTTCTGTTTTTGGTTGCTATTTCTTCTGCTAGAAGAGTTTCTGAATTATCTGCTCTGCAGTGTAATCCACCCTATCTGGTGTTCCATTCAGATAAGGTTGTTTTGCGTACTAAACCTGGTTTCCTTCCAAAAGTTGTTTCCAACAAAAATATTAACCAGGAAATAGTTGTGCCTTCTTTGTGCCCGAATCCAGTTTCAAAGAAGGAACGTTTGTTACACAATTTAGATGTAGTCCGTGCTTTAAAGTTCTATTTAGAAGCAACAAAGGATTTCAGACAAACGTCTTCACTGTTTGTCTTTTATTCTGGCAAGAGGAGAGGTCAAAAAGCTACTGCTACCTCTCTTTCCTTTTGGCTGAAAAGCATCATCTGATTGGCTTACAAGACTGCCGGACGGCAGCCTCCTGAACGAATCACAGCTCACTCTACTAGGGCTGTGGCTTCCTCATGGGCCTTCAAGAACGAGGCTTCTGTTGATCAGATATGTAAGGCAGCGATTTGGTCTTCTCTGCACACTTTTGCCAAATTCTACAAATTTGATACTTTTGCTTCTTCGGAGGCTATTTTTGGGAGAAAGGTTTTGCAAGCCGTGGTGCCTTCTGTTTAGGTAACCTGATTGGCTCCCTCCCTTCATCCGTGTCCTAAAGCTTTGGTATTGGTTCCCACAAGTTATGCTTGACGTGGTGGACCGGACACACCAATGTTGGAGAAAACAGAATTTATGCTTACCTGATAAATTACTTTCTCCAACGGTGTGTCCGGTCCACGGCCCACCCTGGTTTTTTAATCAGGTTTGCTAAATTTCTTTCTTTAACTACAGTCACCACGGCACCCTATAGTTTCTCCTTTTTTTCTCCTGTCCGTCGGTCGAATGACTGGGGGGGCGGAGCCTGGGAGGGACTATATGGACAGCTTTTGCTGTGCTCTTTGCCATTTCCTGTTGGGGAGGAGAATATTCCCAGACGTTATGGATGACGCCGTGGATCGGACACACCGTTGGAGAAAGTAATTTATCAGGTAAGCATAAATTCTGTTTTCTTTTCCTAATTTCTCTTATATAAGACCCAAAAACATATATTGTGATTCAGGCAGAGTATACCATTTAAAAAAAAAAAAAAAAAAAAAAAGTTTTCAACTTACTTCTATTATCAAATTTGCTTCGTTCTCATGATATTCTGTGTTGAAGAGATACCTAGGTAGACATCTGGACCACTACATGGCAGGAAATAGTGCTGCCATCTAGTGCTCTTGCAAATTGATAAAATTCTTGCAAGACTTCTTTCATATAGTGCTACTGATCATATACCCTGCTTTTCAACAAATGATACCAAGAGAACGGAGACATATTGATAATAGAAGTAAATCAGAAAGTTGTTTAAAATTGCATGCCGTATCTAAATCACAGTAGAAAAGAATTGGGTTTTATATCCCTTTAACCCCTTTTTTTTTTTTTTTTTTTTTTTTTTTTTTTTAGAGACATTGGCTTGGATTTATTTATTTTACTTTTACCCATGTGGTATGTGCTGATATGTATATTTATTTAACAAAGTTTTAAATGTTATCCATTTATCCTTTGTATTTTTATTAGAGAATACTTTGTCCCAATTTATGTTTAACTATTTCCTTAAATCATTGAATTTTGCTTTCTTAAATTTTAAAATCTTAGTTGAACCCTTGTAACACTGCTTATGGAGAGTGATTTGAATGTGACCATGTTATGATCACTGATCTGTGTTACCTAGGATTGTGACATGTCATATATTGATGGGGCATGAGATACCAATGGGTTTTTTGTATATATAGGTCAGAATATAGATGCTGAGTATATTCATGATTATTATTTGATACATTATATGAAGTATTTGTAGCAGATTATCTGAAACATTCACAATACTTGTAACAGATTGTATCCTCTTCTGTGATCACATTTAAATGTTTTACTATATTTCTCACATGTTGATTTTCTAAGGTACTCCCTCTTAATAGGTTATGAATATCTTTTTTATGTTCTATATTTTTACCACTAATGCCGCTATACTACAATGAAAGATTGTGGAAGTTTTTACACATTAGAATAGGACCCGCAGCAACTGTAGTGGTTTGTATCCTCGGCTACTAGCTTAGATCACTCTAAGATTGTTGTTATTGTTGTTATTATTATTATTAGTGATATCTGAGAAATATTATTGCTACTGTACATCTTTTCGGTTACACAGATTGCAAAGTTCGTTATACTAAGCAGATCTTTCAAGCAGATATCTTGAAGCATTATAAGTTATATAAAAATGATTTAATCAATTATAGCTATAAGTAGTATGTAGTCAACATATTGGTTTATAGTGAACTTTTAGGAAAGTGGAAGGATGAAGAATAAATAGAAGACTAAAATGAAAATTGAATATGTGATTTATGTTATGATCGGCTATTACCGATCAGTAACACCCCATATTCCTTTAATTCTAAGCAGATATTTAATAGTTAGCCAATCAATAGATGGGGTGAATTTAAAAACCTGTTGACAACTTACCCAGATAACTGTGAGTACGGCATAGTCCTGAAACGCGTCCTACGCTGGGGATGTTGCTGTGCTTAGTGTTTTTCCTTCTTAATATGAGAAGAGTCCACGGGATCATTCCTTACTGTTAGGAAATACTGAACCTGGCCACCAGAAGGAGGCAAAGACACCCCAGACAAAGGCTTAAATACTCCCCCTACTTCCCTCATCCCCCAGTCATTCTTTGCCTTCTTCACAGGAGGCAGAGAAGTGTCTGAAGATTCTGAGTAGTTCCTTATCAATGGTATATACCCTTCGAAATGGGACTGGCGTTTTAAGTAGTCTTGTTAGCCTTTCAGTGAGAGCTTTGATGAACGTTAGAGTCTGGAGATGCAGGGAGAGTCTTTCTGCAAACCCATCCAGACTCGAATTAACAGCTCCTAAGCAATCAGTGTTGACGAGTTTCACTGCCTGCTTCCACTGAAGTCCATGTCAGGAGCGATGCTACAAGACTGTCATACTTGAGAGGCTGTGTTTCTGTTCCACGGCATAGATTCCGGTAAGATCGTTTCATTTTTTACATATATGATAACGCCAGAAGACAGGGTCATTTTTATCTTTATGAAATCAAGGATTAATATCTCCTGAGGGGGATTATTGAACAGTGGGGATTAATCCCATAAGTTTATTTGATTATGCTGTGACATGTGTGAGATGTTTTTTGGGCTCAGGCAGATGTTGAAACGTACAGGTTTTTACTTTCGTGTGTTTTTTTGTTTTTTGCTGGGCAGCTTGAAAGGCTTGGCGCTTTTGTTTTGCTCTTATAGCCGGGGTCACACTTTTATTTTCCCTTTCCTGACCGTGCAGGTTACCGGAGAAGAAGCGGTTTCTCTTTTTTGCCTGGTTCATAGGAGGTGGTGAGTGCCCCAAACCATTGGGGGTATAAAGGTGCAATTTTTTCTTATTAATCAATAGTCTGCTTTGTAAGCGCAAGCTATGGAGGATTCTGATACGTTAGAGGGTACTCCCTCTTTATCTAAGTCTAATACCTGTCTATATTGTATGGAGGCCACGCTATACCCGCCCGCTCAACTATGTTCCACATGCATTGATAAAGTAATCATATCAAAGAAGGTTAATATGTTTGATACCACTGAGCCATCCACCTCTGGGGAGTCTCCGTCCCGTGAGGTGTGCACCCTACAGTCATCTCCTAATACACATGCAGCTTCCCATAGCACTCCTAATCCTCCATCTGGAGGGGGCTTTTTACCGCCAGACTTTACAGAACAGTTACAAACGGCGGTGTCTGTGGCCTTTAGTGCTTTACCTCGCCCTGCTAAGCTCAAGCGAAAGGTCAAATATTGCTATCCTTCCCAGGGGTCATCAACTAGTTTGTTGGATTTATCTGATACGAGATTATCCTATGATAAAGGTGCCTCTGATACTTCAGAGGGCGCACTTTCTGGGTCGGAGTCTGCTGCCTCTAAACCTTCAGTTTCGGAGGAAACAGAGTTTAGATTTAGGATTGAACATTTACGCTTTCTGTTGAAGGATGTTTTGGCTACGTTAGAGGTTCCAGAGCCCAAATTGCCTGAGGAACTTTCCCGGTTCCTGTAAAGATGGCGAACATTAACAATGAATGGGAAAGGATTGGTTCTTCCTTTTCCCCTTCATCTTCCTTTAAGAAATTTTTCCCGGACTCTCAATTGGAGTTGTGGGGTTCCATCCCCAAGGTGGATAGCGCTATCTCCACACTTGCTAAACTCAATACTATCCCGCTTGAGGATAGTTTGTCGTTCAAAGAGCCCATGGATAAGAAGATAGAAACTGTGTTAAGAAAGATGTTTCAACATAAAGGATATTTGTTTCAACCGGCATCGGCTGTTGCTGCGGTTGTTGGAGCGTCTACCTACTGGTGCAACTCCTTATCTGAGTTGATCGAGGTGGAGTTTACCCTCGACGTGATCCAGAAAAGAATTAAGGCCTTAAGGGTTGCTAATTCTTTTATTTGTGATGCAACTATGCAAATTATTCACCTGAATACTAAGGCTTCAGGTTTTTCTATTCAAGCTTGTAGGTCACTCTGGCTGAAGTCCTGGTCTGCGGACATGGGAAAGATTTTATTTGACAAAGGCTCTGCTAAGAGCTGAAACGTTGCCTGAACTACTTTCTTCACACTATTGTGGCTCACTAAGGACACCGTACTCCAGGAAACACTGAAGCAACAAACGGACATCACACAGCTGAGGGTGGAATTCTAGAGTGTGTAGGGGAGAGGAGCTCGGCGGCTTTCTTCCCATCACACACAGAGGGTTCCCAGAGCTGTTTCATGCTGGCGGTATAACCGCTACACTGGATTACAAAAACACTTGGAGTTCCTGAACAAATTAAGGTACTGTTTCTCCACGGCTATAACCTGCGCAGGATTGCCGTTTTACACCAATCCTAAAACTTTGAAATTGAATTGAGCATCATTGTTGCAGCTCATTGTTATTTTGCTTAAATAACCAGGATTCGTTTTCTGTCATTAGTACTGCTTTTTTGCTTCCTTAACCCTGTCTGCAGCAGAGTTTAAGTATTCTGAAGTGTCTTAAGAGGTCTTCTCTCTACATAGATAGGTCACTTACAGAGAATTACTCATTTTATATAAACAAGTTTGTATGCATTTATTTATGTACATTTAGTATTGCCTTTTTATATTTATCTCATTGTATGAATTATTTAGCTTACAACTCTTTTAATACATTTAGTAAAGTCTAATTAAATTATATTTTAACATTCATTTCAATTGGCTGTTTTTTTTTGTTTTTTTTCTTGATCATTCACCTATCATTTGTTAAAAGATTTTTTTTTCCTTGGTCATTTACCTATCATTTGTTAAAAGATTTTTTTCATATGTATTAGGACATAATCAAATCATATATTTTTTTGACCTGCCCTTTAAGGCACCCACAGTACTTGTTTTTTCACTTCAATATTCCTTTTGCTAGTTTGTAGGGAACTAGTATCAATCTGTGGTGCTGGTCCTTGCTGTTGGATTTATAGCGCAAGAAGTTTAATCTCTTTTCCAAAGATTTTATTTGCTCCAGGCCTGGACTCAATTATCTCCACGGTTACTGGAGGCAAAGGTGCCTTTTTACCGCAGGATAAGCGGAACAAGCCTAAGGAACAAGGTCCTTATTTTCGCTCCTTTTGTTCTGATAAATCCCAACGTCAGCTGCCCTCTGCAAAGCCAGAGCAATCCAAGAGTACTTGTAAGCCGGCTCAGTCCTTGTATAAATCCAAGCAGAGCAAGAAGCCCGCCGAGATAGTCGGTATGAAGGGGCGTCCCCCTGATTCGGTTCTGGATCATGTAGGGGGCAGACTGTCGCTCTTTTCAGACTTGATTTGGAGGTCATCGCTCAGGGATACAAGATAGGTTTTAAATCTTATCCACCCAGGGGCAGATTCCTCCTATCAAACCAGTCTTCCAGGCCAGAAAAGAGAGAAGCCTTTCTGAGGAGCGTGAGGGATCTATACTCCCTAGGAGTCATTTTTACGAAGGTTCTAGGGGCTCTGCTTGCAGTTGCCAGAACCAGAGGTATAGCAGTAGCTCCATACTTGGACGTTATTCTGGTTCAAGCACCATCTTGTCTGGCAGAAGACCATTCAAAATATCTTCTGTTTCTTCCTCGATTTCATGGATGGAAGATAAACTTAGAAAAGAGTTCTCTTATTCCCAGTACCAGGTTGGAATTCCTGGGTACTATAATAAACTCCATATCCATGAGAATATTCCTTACAGACCAGAGACGTTACAAGCTAATTTTCACTTGTCTTGCCCTCCAGACCTCCTTAAGGCGGCCCTCTGTGGCTCGGTGTATGGAGGTTATTGGTCTCATGGTGTCCAACATCATTCCTTTTGCCAGATTCCATCTCAGACCACTACAGCTGTGCATGCTGAGATAGTGGAACGGCGATCATTCGGATCTGTCTCGACAGATTTCTCTGGACAATCGGTCAAGAGAATCGCTCTTCTGGTGGCTCTGTCCAGATCACCTGTCCCAAGGGACATCCTTCTTGAGACCATCCTGGGAGATTGTGACTACAGACACAAGTCTATCAGGATGGGGAGCTGTTTGGGGTGCCAGGAAGGCACAGGGCCTGTGGACTCGAGAGGAATCCTCCCTCCCGATAACATTCTGGAACTTGAGGCAACCTTCAATGCTCTGAAGGCTTGGCCTCTTCTGGGTGCGTACCAGTTTATCAGATTCCAGTCAGACAACATAACCTTGGTGGCTTACATCAACCATCAGGGGGGGAACGAGAAGCTCCCTAGCAATGAGGGAAGTATCTCGGATTCTGGAGTGGGCAGAGGCCCACAACTGCTCGATGTCAGCGACCCACATTCTGGGTGTGGACAGCTGGGAAGCAGATTTCCTTAGCAGACAATCCTTTCATCCGGGGGAATGGTCTCTCCCGAGGTGTTTGTGGAGATTTGCAACAAATGGGGGACGCTGTAGATGGATCTCATGGCATCCCGGCTCAATTCCAAGCTACCCAGATATGAGTCGCGTTCCAGGGATCCTCAAGCGGAGCTAACAGATGCATTAGCAGTGCCTTGGAGGTTCAATTTGATTTACATTTTCCCGCCGTTACCACTTCTTACTCGTGTAGTGGCCTGCATCAAGCAGGAGCAGGCATCAGTGATACTGATTGCTCCATCTTGGCTGTGAAGGATGTGGTTCGCGGACCTGGTGGGTATATCCTCATCTCCTCTGTGGAAGTTACCTTGTCGCAGGGATCTGCTGGAACATATTCTTTTTGTTCATCAAAATCTAGATTCTCTGAGGCTGACTGCGTGGAGATTGAACTCTTAGTCCTAGCCAAGAGAGGTTTCTCTGAGAGGGTTATTGATACTCTCATTCAGGCTCGTAAGCCTGTTACTCGTCGCATCTATCATAGGGTGTGAAGAACGTGGTTTAGCCTGGCATAAGGTTAAGGCTGCCAGGATACTTTCTTTTCTCCAGGTGGGTCTGGAGAAGGGCCTTTCTGCCAGTTCCCTGAGGGGACAGATTTCGGCCCTATCTGTTTTGCTGCACAAGAGGCTTGCAGAGCTCCCTGACGTGCAATCTTTCGTTAAGGCTCTGATTAGGATCAGATCTGTGTTTAGATCTAATGCTCCACCTTGGAGTTTGAATCTTGTTCTTAAGGTCCGTTTGAGCCTATGCTTTCGGTTGGCCTCAGACTGTTGTCCTGGAAGGTTCTTTTTCTATTGGGTGTTGCGTCTGCACTCATAGTTTCTGAAATAGCTGCCTTGCAATGTGAGCCTCCTTATCTGGTGTTCCACACTGATAAGGCTGTCCTACGTACCTGCTTGTGTTTTCTTCCTAAGGTTGTGTCTGATTGCAACATCAATCAGGAAATTGTGGTTCCTTCCTTGTGTCCTAATCCTCCTTCTTCAAAGAAACGTTTACTTAATAATATGGATGTGGTTCAAGCTTTGAAGTTTTATCATCAAGCTACTAAGGGTTTTAGACAAATTTCTTCCTTGTTTATCTACTCTGAAGTGTAAGGGTCTAAAGGCTTCTTCGACTCCCTTATCTTTTTGGTTGAGGAGTGCTATATGCTTTAGCTTATGAGTCTGCGGGGCTTAGACCTCCTCAGAGGATTACGGCTCTTTCCACTAGAGCGGTGGCATCCTCTTGGACCTTTAAGAACAAGGCCTCTATGGATCGGATTTGTAAGATAGCTACCGGGTCCTCCTTACATACCTTTTTCTAAATTTTACAAGTTTGACGTTTTTGCTTCGGCCGAAGCAGCTTTTGGGAGAAAGGGTTTTGCAGGCTGTGGTGCTCTCAGATTAGGGTCCGCCTCTTTTCTCTTGTAAGATGTATCGAGTCTCATCCTTACTTGTGGGATATTCTCCTTCCCTACAGGAAGTGGCAAAGAGAACACCCACAGCAGAGCTGTCTATATAGCTCCTCCCTTAGCTCCACCCGCAGTCATTCTCTTTGCTTACTCTAAGTACTAGGAAGGGCAGAGCGAGTGTGGTGACAAAAATGTTCGTTTTTTATTTCTCAAGCAAAAGTTTATTTTAAATGGTACTGGTGTGTACTATTTACTCGCTGGCAGAAAGGGATGAAGATTTCTGCACGGAGGATGATGATCTTAGCACTTAGTAACTAAGATCCACTGCTGTTCTCACAAGGGCTGAAGAGTACAGGAAAACTTCAGTTGGGGGAACGGTTTGCATGCTAAGCTGCATATGAGGTATGTTCAGTCTATATTTTTCTAGACAGACTGTTAATTCTAGAAAAGGCTGGCAATATTCCCATGAGGGAAGGGTAAGCTGTATTCAGACACTTGGATAGGAATTTCAGCTTGCATGAAGGCCTCATTAGTTACTGGTGACACTGTTAAGAAAAAACGTTTTTGTTTATTCAGTAAATGATGCAATTATTATTTTTTTTATTTTTTTGAAGGGACTAAAAGGGTCATTGTGGCTTGTTTTTTGTTTTTTTAACCCACATGGTTAATTAAGAGACACTCTGGTGTTTTTCTGATAGGCCTCAAAACATCGAGTGAAGTGGGAGGGGCCTATTTTCACGCCTCAGTTGCGCAGTTTCTTTTCCTCAGAGACGTCTAACTGCTTCTCCAGAGGTTCCTGCTGTGTTTGAGGGCTGTAAAAGAAGTTTTTTCCCCACAAATCGTTCTGAAGGGCAGGTAGGAGCGACAGCAGAACTGTGGCAAGGTGCTGAAAGTTTTTTTTACCGGTTTTGCCGTTAAGGGGTTAATTGTTTATTTGCATAGCTGTGCAAAGTTACTAAGGCTTTATGATGCTACTGTAAAAAATTTAAGTTTACTGCTTTTTACACTGTTTTGCAGAATTTGTGCAGCTTTTTTTCCTCTTAAAGGCACAGTACCGTTTTAATTCTAAGTGTTATTTACTTTGATTACAGTGTTTTCCAAGCTTGCTTGTTACATTACTAGCCTGTCTAATATGTCTGACACCAAGGAAAATCCTTGTTCAATATGTTTGGAAGCCATTGTGGAACCCCCTCTTAGAATGTGTCCCAATTGTACTGATATGTCTATAAACTATAAAGAACATATATTAGCACTTAAAAATAGAGCAATAGATGATTCTCATTCAGAAGTAAATGAAGGTTCGCCATCTAGCTCTCCCCAAGTGTCACAACCAGTAACGCCCGCACAAGTGACGCCAAAGTACCTCTAGTGTGTCAAATTCTTTTACTTTACAAGACATGGCCACAGTTATGAATACAACCTTCACAGAGGTTTTATCTAAACTGCCTGGTTTACAAGGAAAGCGGGACAGCTCTGGGTTTAGGAAAAATGCTGAGCCATCTGACGCTTTAGTAGCCGTATCTGATATGCCCTCACAATGCTCTGAAGTAAGGGTAAGGGATTTGTTATCTGAGGGAGAAATTTCTGATTCAGGAAAGACGCTTCCTCAGACAGATTCTGATATGACGGCCTTTAAATTTAAGCTTGAACACCTCTGCTTATTGCTCAGGGAGGTATTAGCGACTCTAGATGATTGTGACCCTATAGTGGTTCCAGAGAAATTGTGTAAAATGGATAAATACTTAGAGGTTCCTGTTTACACTGATGTTTTTCCAGTCCCTAAGAGGATTGTGAATATTATTACTAAGGTGTGGGATAGACCAGGTATTCCGTTCACTCCCCCTCCTGTTTTTAAGAAAATGTTTCCCATATCTGACACCATGCGGGACTCGTGGCAGACAGTTCCTAAGGTGGAGGGAGCTATTTCTACTCTGTCTAAGCGTACAACTATACCTATCGAAGACAGTTGTGCTTTCAAAGATCCTATGGATAAAAAATTAGAGGGTCTCCTGAAGAAAATTTTTGGTCATCAGGGTTTTTCTCTCCAACCTATTGCGTGCATTGTTCCTGTAACTACTGCAGCTGCTTTCTGGTTTGAGGCTCTAGAAGAGGCTCTTCAGATGGAGACTCCATTAGAGGAGATTATGGACAGAATTAAGGCCCTTAAGTTGACTAATTCTTTTATTACAGATGCCGCATTTCAACTGGCTAA
This sequence comes from Bombina bombina, assembly GCF_027579735.1. Taxonomy (NCBI): domain Eukaryota; kingdom Metazoa; phylum Chordata; class Amphibia; order Anura; family Bombinatoridae; genus Bombina; species Bombina bombina. The sequence continues at coordinate 797,544,461 of NC_069501.1, read as the reverse complement.
ATTAGCGGCAAAGAATTCAGGTTTTGCCATTTTAGCACGCAGGGCGTTATGGCTTAAGTCCTGGTCTGCTGATGTGTCATTTAAATCTAAACTTTTGAACATCCCTTTCAAAGGAAAGACCCTATTCGGGCCTGAACTGAAAGAGATTATTTCAGATATCACTGGAGGGAAAGGTCATGCCCTCCCTCAGGATAGATCAAATAAGATGAGGACCAAACAAAATAATTTTCATTCCTTTCGGAACTTTAAGAGTGGTCCCGCTTCAGCTTCCTCTGCTGCAAAGCAAAAGGGGAATTTTGCCCAATCCAAGTCAGTCTGGAGACCTAACCAGGCTTGGAACAAGGGTAAACAGGCCAAGAAGCATGCAGCTGCCTCTAAGACAGCATGAAGGGGTAGCCCCTGATCCGGGACCGGATCTAGTAGGGGGCAGACTCTCTCTTCGCTCAGGCTTGGGCAAGAGATGTTCATGATCCCTGGGCTTTAGAAATTGTGTCCCAGGGATATTTTCTGGAATTCAAAGACTCCCTTCCAAGGGGGAGATTTCACATTTCTCGATTGTCTGTAAACCAGACAAAGAGAGAGGCGTTCTTACGCTGTGTAGAAGACCTACATACCATGGGGGTGATCCGCCCAGTCCCAAAAGAGGAACAGAGGCTAGGGTTTTACTCAAACCTGTTTGTGGTTCCCAAAAAAGAGGGAACTTTCACACCAATCTTGGATCTCAAAATTCTAAACAAGTTCCTCAAAGTTCCATCATTCAAGATGGAGACTTCTAACTATTCTACCTCTGATCCAGGAGGGTCAATATATGACTACCGTGGACTTAAAGGATGCGTATCTACACATCCCTATTCACAGAAATCATCATCAATTTCTCAGATTCGCCTTTCTAAACAGGCATTACCAGTTTGTGGCCCTTCCCTTTGGGTTGGCCACGGCTCCCAGAATTTTCACAAAGGTGCTAGGTTCCCTTCTGGCGGTTCTACGACCACGGGGCATAGCAGTGGCGCCATCTTAATTCAGGCGTCGACTTTCCAGCTAGCCAAGTCTCACACGGACATCGTGTTGGCTTTTCTGAGATCTCACGGGTGGAAGGTGAACATAAAAAAAGAGTTCTCTCTTCCCTCTTACAAGAGTTTCCTTTCTAGGGACTCTGATAGATTCGGTAGAAATTAAAATATTTCTGACGGAGGTCAGAAAATCAAAACTCTTAACCACTTGCCGAGCTCTTCATTCCATTCCTCAGCCATCAGTGGTTCAGTGTATGGAGGTAATCGGACTCATGGTAGCGGCAATGGACATAGTTCCTTTTGTCCGCCTACACCTCAGACCACTGCAACTATGCATGCTCAAACAGTGAAATGGGGATTATGCAGATTTATCTCCTCAACTGCATCTGGACCAAGAGACCAGAGATTCTCTTCTCTGGTGGTTGTCTCAGGACCACCTGTCTCAGGGAATGTACTTCCGCAGGCCAGAGTGGCTCATTGTAACAACAGATGCCAGCCTGCTAGGCTGGGGTGCAGTCTGGAACTCCCTGAAAGCACAGAGCTTATGGTCTCGGGAGGGATCTCTTCTTCTGATAAACATTCTAGAACTGAGAGCGATAATCAATGTGCTTCAGGCGTGGCCTCAGCTTGCTGCGGCCAAATTCATCAGGTTTCAATCGGACAACATCACGACTGTAGCTTATATCAATCATCAAGGAGGAACAAGGAGTTCTCTAGCTATGATGGAGGTAACCAAAATAATCCGATGGGCAGAGGATCACTCTTGCCATCTCTCAGCAATCCACATCCCAGGATTAGAGAACTGGGAGGCAGATTTCCTAAGTCATCAGACTTTTCATTGATTCAGCTATGGGGCACACCAGAATTGGATCTGATGGCATCCCGTCAGAATGCCAAACTTCCTCGTTACGGGTCCAGGTCCCGGGATCCCAAGGCGGTACTGATAGATGCTCTAGCAGTACCTTGGTCCTTCAATCTGGCCTATGAATTTCCACTGTTTCCTCTCCTCCCACGTCTGGTTGCCAGAATCAAGCAGGAGAGAGCTTCCACGCAGGACTTGGTATGCAGACCTAGTGGACATGTCCTCAGTTCCACCATGGACTCTGCCAATGAGGCGGGACCTTCTAATCCAAGGTCCGTTCACGCATCCAAATCTAATTTCTCTGCGTCTGACTGCTTGGAGATTGAACGCCTGATTCTATCAAAGCGTGGTTTCTCTGAGTCGGTCATTGATACCCTGATTCAGGCTAGAAAGCCTTTCACCAGGAAGATGTATCATAAGATTTGGCACAAATATCTTTATTGGTGTGAATCCAAAGGTTACTCGTGGAGTAAGATTAGGATTCCTAGAATATTGTCTTTTCTCCAAGAAGGTTTGGAGAAGGGATTATCAGCTAGTTCCCTAAAAGGGCAAATATCTGCTTTGTCTATTCTACTACACAAACGTCTGGCAGATGTCCCAGATGTTCAAGCATTTAGTCAGGCTTTGGTCAGAATTAAGCCTGCATTTAAGCCTGTTGCTCCGGCTTGGAGCCTAAACTTAGTCCTTAAAATTCTTCAAGGGGTTCCGTTTGAACCTATGCATTCCATAGATATTAAGCTTCTGTCTTGGAAAGTTTTGTTTTTATTAGCTATCTCTTCGGCTCGAAGAGTTTCTGAGCTATCTGCTTTACAATGTGATTCCCCTTATCTTGTTTTCCATGCAGATAAGGTGGTTTTGCGTACCAAACCTGGGTTTCTTCCTAGGGTTGTTTCTAATAAGAATATCAATCAAGAGATTGTTGTTCCTTCTCTGTGTCCTAATCCTTCATCAAAGAAGGAACGTCTGTTACACAATCTTGATGTGGTTCGTGCTTTCAAGCAACTAAAGATTTCCGTCAAACATCTTCATTGTTTGCTGTTTATTCTGGTAAACGGAGAGGTCAAAGGGCTACGGCTACCTCTCTTTCCTTTTGGCTGAAAAGCATCATCCGTTTGGCCTATGAGACTGCTGGACAGCAGCCTCCTGAAAGAATTACTGCTCATTCTACTAGAGCTGTGGCTTCCACATGGGCTTTTAAAAATGAGGCTTCTGTTGAACAGATTTGTAAGGCGGCGACTTGGTCTTCTCTTCATACTTTTTCCAAATTTTCCAAATTCAATACTTTTGCTTCTTCGGAGGCTATTTTTGGGAGAAAGGTTCTACAAGCAGTGGTGCCTTCCGTTTAAGCTCCCTGTCTTGTCCCTCCCTTCATACGTGTCGTAAAGCTTTGGTATTGGTATCCCACAAGTAAGGATGAATCCGTGGAGTCGATACATCTTACAAGAGAAAACATAATTTATGCTTACCTGATAAATTTATTTCTCTTGTGATGTATCGAGTCCACGGCCCGCCCTGTTTTTTTAAGACAGGCATATATATTTTTATTTTAAAACTTTCAGTCACCACTGCACCCTATAGTTTCTCCTTTTTCTTCCTAGCCTTCGGTCGAATGACTGGGGGGTGGAGCTAAGGGAGGAGCTATATAGACAGCTCTGCTGTGGGTGCTCTCTTTGCCACTTCCTGTAGGGCAGGAGAATATCCCACAAGTAAGGATGAATCCGTGGACTCGATACATCACCAGAGAAATAAATGTATCTGGTAAGCATAAATTATGTTTTTTACCCCTCCAGTTATAATTCCGTGTCCTCTAGAGCTTGGGTTTAGTTTTCTCAACAGTAAGGAATGATGCCGTGGACTCTCCTCATATTAAGAAGGAAAACATAAATTATGCTTACCTGATAATTTAATTTCCTTCTCTATGAGGAGAGTCATATACTCCAATGGGCGGACCAAAATTAGGTTTTCTCTTCTGGCACCATTTATACCCTGATATTTCTCCTACTGTTCCTTGTTCCCTTGACAGAATGACTGGGATATGAGGGAAATAGGGGGAGTATTTAAGCCTTTGGCTGGGGTGTATGTCTCCTCCTGGTGGCCAGGTTCAGTATTTCCCAACTGTAAGGAATTATGCCAGGGACTCTCCTCATACAGAAGGAAATGAAATTATCAGGTAAGCATAAGTTGTTTTTTTTTTTTTTTTACGTTTTAAAGAATTTTTATTGGTAGAAATAAAGGAAATATACAGGGAACAAGGAGACGCAGCTCCAATCCGACAATATCAAGTTTACAATAATGACAAGTGGGGGTCTGCGTCAGAAAAATAAATTAAAAAAACAAAAAACCAAAAATAGAAACATAATTTCAACACTTACAGAGTACTATGAGCAGATATGACCTGTCAAGCCTTGATTCATGGCTGACAAGTCTAAGATCAGGGGGGGGGGGTCTGAAGGGCTGGTCGTACACCAGATTCTCTAAGAGGAAGAAGGGAGGGAGTTGAAAAGGAGGTAAGGAAGTAGGGGAAGTGGTATGAGGAAGAGTGTGAGGAGGGGATTATGGATCATCAATCGAAGGATGTGTTTATGTTAGGTAGTCTATAGTCGTAAGGGGGATATGGGCGTGGGGCTAAGTGTCTTGTGCAGTTACGTTAGGTCTCCAGTCTGTGTTTTGAGACTCCTTCCAGTCAGCCCAAATCATTTCAAACAGGTCAGATTTATTTAATTTATAGAAAATATCTTTTTCCATTGTATAAATGTATGCCATATTATTGCAGATCATTGCCCAACTTGGGGCTCGTTCCTTCTTCCAGGTGCATGCAACAGAGTACTTTACAGTCATGAAAAAGTAAATGCAGAAATACGCATGGTTTTTAGGTAGTGAATGGAGATTTAAATGAAGGAGGGCTGAGTCAGCTAGCCTGGGAAGCCTAATACCCATGCCCTGTAGGACCGAAAAGCATTTTAACCATAGAGGCTGAAGTTGTTTTTTTTATGGTTTCTGTTTGCTGACGCTCACGTTGGTACTTTTAATTTTGGAAATAAATTGAGCCACAGATTGAGCCGGTCTGTTTTTCTTTCTTTCAAAGAGCTACATACATTAAATCAGCATAACAGAGATTGCAGTGCGGACAGGATCATACCATACATCTGTAAAATAGTCCAAGCATAAGGATCGTTAATGCAGTAGTAGTCTGAAGGATAGATGTTCAGCTTGTGCCCTTTTCCGCAGCCGGAAGTTCTTTATTATATGCTCTTTCAAGTTTTTTTTATGTTTTTCTTAAGTGACGACATTTATACATAATAATAGTGTTAGAAATATATTATCATATATTGTAATAGTAAGATGGGGGGGGAGACCCAGCATCACAAATATGCTGGTTTTCGTTTTTACTGTTTTGGATGATCACTGTTATCCAAATGTTCTTTGACTTCTATGTTTGATATTATATCTGTGTTTGATAGCAGTAAATCCAATTGTCGCTACAGTTGGGGGGCTTGTAGCATGTTCCTAGTAATATATATATATTTAGGAATTGTTTCCCATTTTTTATTTCAACCTTTCAACTATGTTACTTAAAGTGACATAAAATAAAAAATGTTTATTTGATTCAAATACAGCGTCCAGTTATTCTTTTTTTTTTTTTCCAAATTGCATCTATTATCAATTTTACTTCATTCTCCTAGTATTTTTTGTCAGAAAGCATACCTAGGTAGGCTCAGGAGAATGAATGTATCTGGAGCACTATATGGCAGCAGTTTTGCATCAATACTTCCCTGCTGACACCTAGTGTTAAGAAATGTATAGCATTGCTAACAGAATTGATGCAAAGTGAAATATTTTGGATTTTTATAATTGTCTACTCTATCTGATTTTATGAAAGAATTTTTTTTGTTTTGTGGTGAAATTTAAGCCTGAAAAATTCTATAGAGCACAAGTTTATTTACACCAGTCCCTAATTGGCCACAGCAGAGGAGACTAAGAACATGGATTCTGCAAGGCTTTTCAAGAGGTTTTTTCGTGGGTATTAGAATGGCATGGCTAGATTAAAAAGTAAGTTACAGCGCATTGTCATTACAAGTGATCAATTAAAGTCCCTCTAAAATAGCTTAGATTTCAGGACCTGATTTTAAAACATGTAAGGTTTGCCGTCCGTAGCTGGCCTCTGTAGTTTTGTGAACCTCTGTTTTTAAAGTTGAAATAAGGAAAATATGTCTTCTACAGATTTAAGCTGCTGTTTTCTTGACAGTCGTAGGAAAGAACAAGTAGCTCTTGTGGCAATGCAGAGTATTTTCTGATGTTGTCAAAACTTCCACTTTAACTCTGACCCACCCTAAGTACATTTCAGTGGCAGCCATTGAAGTTTACCAGACTATTAAACAGGACTTGCATTGTGAGTTACAAATAAATACTTTGTCTGTATTGCAAGTATTTTGTTACCGCACCCATAATTGCTTATGGAATGTTTTACTTATGTCATCATTTGGAGTTCAGTGTGTCAGAGTGAATATAACTTCTTCTCTGTTTTACTGTCTTTCCTTAATATAATAATTTGTTTGTCCTTGGCTATATTTTTCTTTGCTATTTTTACTATATTACTGTCAACTTTCCCAGAGTACCTTAACGCATGTTTCAGCTCTCCTCTGTAGAGCACTGTAAAGTGCAAAAGGTCAGTAAATATTCAGCACATTGGGTCTGAAACGGTGCATGTGTGCTAGACAAAATAGCAATGAAAACCTAAATCTAGAGAAAAAATAAATTGAAACACAACTGATATAAAAAGTAAGAGGGAGTGCCAAAGGCTAAAGTATCTACATATACTGAACTATCAAGGTTAGATATATAAAGTTAAAAAATACATTTATTACAAAAATTACATATAGTAGGGTACCCTATACACAATACAAAAACAAATAAAACAATGATTAGGAGTAGATGATTCCTAAGAGTAAATGTCCTCAGACTGGTGAGGATATATAATAACCAGTGTACTGTGGCTATAGATGAGTGTCCAACGAATAAGAGTGTACAAAACAAAATGTCCAACGAATATAAGTGTTCTCTGTAAATGTCCTAAAATAGTGTCCAATATGTCCAAATGTAGATACCTAATTTGGTAAATCCTTATCAAGTGGTTTTCAGTGATCCCAGAAGAAATGTATAAAAATAAAAGTAAAAATAGTAGACAAAAATAGGTGATCCAGAAATAAATGAATCAAGAGTCCAGTAGCTGATACCTGTAAAAACAAAATTCACATAGTGCAATACTGATAAAAAATTATAAAGGCTAATAGGAATGAGCTTACCCTATTTAAAGGGACACTGAAACCAAATTTTTTCTTTCGTGATTCAGATAGAGCATGACATTTTAAGCAACTTTCTAATTTACTCCTATTATCAAATTTTCTTTATTCTCTTGGTATCTTTATTTGAAATGCAAGAATGTAAGTTTAGATCCCGGCCCATTTTTGGTGAACAACCTGGGTTGTTCTTGCTGATTGGTGGATAATTTCATCCACCAATAAAAAAGTGCTGTCCATAGATCTGATCCAAAAAAAGCTTAGATGCATTCTTTTTCAAATAAAGAGAGCAAGAGAATGAAGAAAAATTGATAATAGGAGTAAATTAGAAAGTTGCCTACAATTGTATGCTCTATCTGAATCACAAAATACATTTTATTGGTTCAGTTTCCCTTTTAAAGCCTCGGGCAGTTACTGTCTATATCGACACACTTGTATTTATCTGTGCTTCACATCTAGAACCAAGATAAAGGACTCTCAAGCTAAAATGCACTTATATACAACTTGGGTGTCTCCCGTACAAGGATCCACCAATTTTAAAAGGGTGGGCACACTAAACCAACTCACAATATAAAAAAAAAATGTATATAAAAATACATGAAAACGTTGAAAAAGGAACAGATGTTAAGGTCAGTATGAATATTGGAACAGTCACTGAATATTTCCTTCCCACAAGTGCTTAGTCACTCCACCTTTATAGTAAGCCTCACAATTATTCAATATCTGTAAAACACAACATAGGGCATCCTGTTTAATATTGTGTATAGGTATAAAGTCCTCTCCTGATGGGTTCTCTCATATTTAAAATCACCAAACAAATGGTGTCTATACATATGGTGGACCCTCTGAGTTGTCCAGCTAACTCACTCTGAACAAGCAGCCAGTATTGACTAATAACATTTTATTTTAAAAGATAAGATATATATCAAAAACATCCAGTTGTATTAAAAATGAATATATAATAAGTATTGTTTGACATACTACACATGTTTAAGTCCTTGTGAGCATACAATATGGCAGTTTCATTAGGGACAACAATATGACCAAGATGATCAATACATCGTCAGACCCGCGAGAAATTGCCTTTTTGGCCTTGACAGTTTTGTAATCCGTGGGTCTGGCAATATATTAAAAAAAAATGTGCTCTCTGTTCCGACAAGTGGCGATGTGTCTCTCATAAAAAATAGGGATTGCCGCAGGGGCGGAGCGAAGCCGTGCTGGAACATGGCAGCACTTCTCTAAGCTCCGTGGTTGCCGTAGCTCTAAAAAGCAACTAATGGGCAAGTTACCACATTAAAAATGTGTGGGTCCTTCATCGCAAGAACGACTTAACCCGTGGTGGAGTTTCCATGTAACTTTGGAGGCAAGACCTGATCCCAGCAGCAAACAGAATTAGCGCTCCGTTACTCACAGAGCTTGCTACAGCCATCTTGGATCCAGCTCAGACCGACTACTCTAACTCCGCAGCAGCGCAACAGCTTGTCGCAGCTGGAGAGGCTGTCTCTAGTGTGGCACGAGTGGACTCACTGGGGACACATCAAGATACCGGTTTAAGGACAAAACCTGTACTGAGCAGGCAGCTGGGTGTTGCATCCCGGTAAGCACCAATTTCTCCCAGCCTTATTTGGGGAGCGATATTGCTGTACTATAAAAGAGGGTTGCAGCCTCTCCAATTTCACTTTAATCATCAATGTATAATTTGCGCCCCCATACATTTCTGCTCTGAGGCATTAAAGATCTACAAGGACACAGTAACACACAGATATAAACATTCTTATTTGACTTAGACCTTACTGCAGAGTATTGTATCTGAAGATCATTCTCACCTAAGGCAACACTTGTCCCCTTGCCAGAGATTCGCATCATGATATGTCAGATCTTGCCAAACACATACTTGTAATTTTGGGCATCCCTTACTGTTTCAGGACCCACTACAATTTGTATATCGCATGGAGAGAAACTACTCAACCCTGATCTAGAATTTCTATTATACCAATAGAGCGCACTACGACAACACTCTTCCCCCCTTTCATGGTGTATATTATGGTTAATACACTTATGGATTATTATTATTATATTGTTCATTCTGTTATAATTATGGTTATTGTTTCCACATTGTACTGTTTTATGTCTTCGTTCTTGTGTCTACCATTGATTTGCATACCTTCTGAATGTACCTTACCTTTTGACCCTGCCTACACTTCACTAGTTTACAATGCCAGCGCAACCACTTGATATTAAAATGTTATCACACAATGTCAAGGGGCTTAATATCCTGCAGAAATGCTCCATTGTTCTAAGACATTATAAGCGCCTTAAATGCCACATTGTAATGCTTCAAGAAACTTATTTTAGAAGTAGACGTGAACCACAATTATCTCCTCAAAAATTTGGCCCGTCATACTTTGCCTCTAACTCCACCAAACATAATGGTGTATGCATCTTAATTAACAAATCTCTTTCCTTCAAAATTAACTCAATTACCAGAGATAAGGAAGGCAGATATCTGATTTTATCAGGGACCTTATATAACAAGATTATGTTAGCTAATATTTACGCCGCAAATACTGACTCTTCCCGGTTCTTCCAAAATGCATGTAACAAAATCCTTGAGGTCTCTAAGGATAGCCTAATAGTTGGAGGGGACTTCAATGTTGCTTTCGAACCAAACATTGACTGCTCGTCAGGCATGTCATCAATGCCCCCAAAAACTCTAAATTTAATAAAATCTAACATGAGCAAATTGGCTGTTCATTATGCTTGGCGCATACATCATCCACTTACTAAGGACTATACCTTTTTCTCGCATCCCCATCAAACTTACTCTAGAATTGACTACTTAATGATTGACATCACTAGCTTAGCCCATATTAACCTAACCTATATTTCCCCTATTACGTGGTCAGCCCACGCCATGATTAGCTGCACTATACGATGGTCATCGCTACTGATGGAAGATCGAATTTGGAAATTAGATCAATCCCTAATAAAAGAACCCATAATCAAACTCCAACTCTCCAGAGCCATTGATGAATATTTTAAATTAAATAACATGCCTAATATAAGTGCAAAACATATATTTGGAATGCACATAAATGTGTTATTCGGGGAGAACTGATAGCCTTGAAATCTGCCAAAATCACGCAACAAAATGCTTATTTATCATCCTTATTAGCCAACCTAACTAAACTCCAGGATATTCATAAACTATTCCCTAAAGAGCGTTCCCTACTTGACAGTTTGGAGCATAAAAGACAACAGCTAAACCTCCACCTAGGTTTAGAATCTAAACGCAATGCCCTGTGTTTTTTTTTTTTTTTTTTTTAAAAAAACCTTTTACGAAGGTTCCAACAAACAGGGAAAACTCTTGGCTAGGCATCTTAAAAGAAAAATACATCATCGATATATCCTAAAATCAGGGAAAGCACCTGGCTTGGTTAGATTTGGTAATGACTACTACACTACCTTTAAGGAATTCCTAGCTCCTCACTTCTTGGCCTACTTTTATAGTATAGAAGGAAATACACAATTCCCTCCCTTAGCTCTCTAAGCAAACATAACATAAATTCCTAAACCAAATAAACCTGAAACACAACTCACCAATTATCGCCCTATTTCGCTTTTAAATTCTGATGTTAAATTATTTGCAAAAATTTTAACAAACAGACCAAACTTAATTCTCCCTCAACTAATTCACCAGGGTCAAGTTGGTTTTGGTCCTTGCCGTGAAGCTAAAGACAACACAATCTGTAATCTCCATTTAATATGGTATGCTATAACGGAACTTATCCCCTCTCTTTGGCTATCAACCGATGGGGAAAAGGCCTTTGATCATGTCAGGTGGGCTTTCCTACGAACTACACTATAGGCCTTCAGATTAGGGAATAAGAAGTTAAATATTTTTTCACTATACAATTCCCCTAGTGCCAGAATATTTCTCAATGGAACCCTGTCTCGGCCGTTTCAAATCACTAACGGCACTAGACAGGGTTGTCCTATGTCCCTCCTGATCTTCCCATGTCTCATAGAAACGCTAGCGACAAAACTAAGGCTTAACAGAGAAATTACAGGCGTTCACCTAAATACAAACTGTCCATATTTGCGTATTATATCCTCTTTTCTCTTTAAGACCCAGTAAAGTCGATCCCCCACTTTTGAAGGAGCTAGACTTCTTTTTTAAACTTTCAAAATTTTGTGATCAATTAAACTAAATCGGAAATATTAGGAATTGAACTTACTCCCCAATTAGAACACCAGATTTCCAAAATATGTACATTTAGATGGTGCAAAAATTCCTTGCAATATCTGGGTATCCAGTTTGCAGATAACCATGATGCCATGTTTAAACTAAATTACATAACTATTAAAACAGCTATAATGAGTGACCTGTCTTCCTGGACCAAAAAAAACTTTCATGGCTTGGCAGGATTAACACCATTAAAATGAACGCCTTTCCTAGACTTTTATATATACTACAAACACTCCCTATATACCTCCTAATTATATTACTCAAATCCAGCAACTATTTGGTTCCTTTATTTGGAACAGGCGACCCCCCCCTAGGATAAACAAGGATATTATGTCTTGATCTACAAATCAAGGTGGGTTAGGTGTACCACATATAATCTCCTATAGACAATCTATACAGGTAGCCCTCAGTGTACGCCGGGGTTAGGTTCCAGAAGGAATGGTTGTAAATCGAAACCGTTGTAAATTGAATCCCAGTTTATAATGTAAGTCAATGGGAAGTGAGGGAGTTAGGTTCCAGGCCCCTCTCAAAATTGTGATAAGTAACACCTAATACATTATTTTTAAAGCTTTGAAATGAAGACTTTAAATGCTAAACAGCATTATAAACCTAATAAAATAATCACACAATGCAGAATATATAATTAAACTAAGTTAAATGAACAAAAACATTTGCTAAACAGCATTATAAACCTAATAAAATAATCACACAACACAGACTTCACTTGCATTTTTCTGCAAACAGTTCTTTCTTCTATAAGATACGACAAGTCCACGGATTCATCCTTTACTTGTGGGATATTATCCTCCTGCTAACAGGAAGTGGCAAAGAGCACCACAGCAGAGCTGTCTATATAGCTCCTCCATTGACTCCACCCCCCAGTCATTCTCTTTGCCTACTCTAAGTAATAGGAAGGGTAAAGGGAAAGGGTAAGCAGTAATCCTAAAGTATAAAGAGGGGTATTACTGAGCTTGCATATTGGGCTATAAAAAAATGGTTGACACTGATGTTATGATGTTTGTGGGCAAACGTTTACATGACTGGGAGTGCAGATAACTTTTTTTATGAGAGACGTGTTTTATACTTTGAGTATAAGAGGGTACACATGGCTTCATTTATGGGTATATGAACCACATGGCTAGGTTTTAGACCGCTCTGGTTATTTAAGGCTGTGAGACATTGAGTGAGATGGGCGGGGACTATTTTTGCGCCTCTGTTGCGCAGTTGTTTTTCCCAGACAAGCAGCAAGCTCCAACTCCGGTGGGCCTTTGAGAGCAGTATTGGGCCAAATAGATGGTTTAATCCTATTTTACAGACCCCTGAGGGCAGGGGGTGTTTTTTATTGAAATAAACGTTTTATAGTATTCCGTTTTTTCTGGTAAGGGTTAAGTATTCCTTTCCTTGTGGGGCAAACTTAGCTGCAAAGTTGGGATGCTTTTATCATAAAATTGGGATAATTTTATTGTTTTCAAGCAGTTTTGGAAAAATTGTATGCTTTTTTTTCTCTTAAAGGCGCAGTACCGTTTTTTCAGATTGTTATTTTTTTCACTAAATAAAGTGTTTTCAAGCCTGTTTGTGGTCATTAGTAGCCTGTTTAACACGTCTGACATTGAGGAAAGCCAATGTTCCATGTGTTTAGAAGCCATTGTGGAACCCCCACTTAATTTTTGTCCCTCATGTACTGAAAGGGCCTTACATTGCAAAGAACATATTTTAGCTGATAAAAGTATGTCTCAGGATGATTCTCAGTCAGAAGAGAATCAGGTTATGCCATCTACTTCTCCCCAAGTGTCACAACCTTTAACGCCCGCCCAAGCGATGCCAAGTACTTCTAGTGCGTCAAATTCTTTCACCCTGCAAGATATGGCCGCAGTTATGTCTACTACCCTCACAGAGGTATTATCTAAACTGCCTGGTTTGCAGGGGAAGAGCAGTAGGTCCGGTATTAGAGTAAATGCTGAGCCCTCTGATTAGCCATCTCCGATGTACCCTGAATTGGGGGGTGGGGGAATTGCTGTCTGAGGGAGAGCTTTCTGATTCAGGAAAGATGTTCCCTCAAACAGACTCAGATATGACGGCTTTTAAGTTTAAGCTTGAACACCTCCGCTTGTTGCTCAAGGAGGTTTTAGCGACTCTGGATGATTGTGACCCTATTGTAATTCCACCAGAGAAATTGTGTAAAATGGATAGATATCTAGAGGTTCCTACTTACACTGATGTTTTTTCGGTCCCTAAGAGGATTTTGAACATTGTTACTAAGGAATGGGATAGACCAGGCATTCCGTTCTCTCCCCCTCCTACTTTTAAGAAAATGTTTCCCATATATGACACCATTCGGTGTTCGTGGCAGACGGTCCCTAAGGTGGAGGGAGCTATTTCTACCCTGGCTAAGCGTACAACTATACCTATTGAGGACAGTTGTGCTTTCAAAGATCCTATGGATAAAAAATTAGAGGGTCTCCTAAAGAAAATATTTATTCATCAGGGTTTTCTTCTGCAACCTATAGCGTGCATTGTTCCTGTAAATACTGCAGCTGCTTTTTGGTTCGAGGTTCTGGAGGAGGCTCTTAAGGTTGAGACCCCATTAGATGATATTTTAGATAGAATTAAGGCTCTCAAGCTAGCTAATTCTTTTATTACAGATGCCGCTTTTCATCTGGCTAAATTAGCGGCAAAGAATTCAGGTTTTGCCATTTTAGCGCGTAGAGCGTTATGGCTTAAGTCCTGGTTTGCTGATGTGTCATCAAAACCTAAGCTATTAGCTATTCCTTTCAAAGGTAAGACCCTATTCGGGCCTGAACTGAAGGAGATCATTCCGACATCCCTGGAGGAAAAGGCCATGCCCTTCCTCAGGATAAGACAAATAGAATGAGGGCCAAACAAAATAATTTTCGTTCCTTTCGAAACTTCAAAGGTGGTCCCTCTACCTCCTCCCCTGCCACAAAGCAGGAGAGGAATTTTGCTCAATCCAAGTCAGTCTGGAGACCTAACCAGACCTGGAATAAAGGTAAACAGGCCAAGAAGCCCGCTGCTGCTACCAAGACAGCATGAAGGGGCAGCCCCCAATCCGGGACCGGATCTAGTAGGGGGCAGACTTTCTCTCTTCGCTCAGGCTTGGGCAAGAGACGTTCAGGATTCCTGGGCTTTAGAAATCGTGACTCAGGGGTATCTTCTAGACTTCAAAGATTCTCCTCCAAGGGGGAGATTTCATCTTTCACGGTTGTCTGTAAACCAGACAAAAAGAGAGGCGTTCTCACGCTGTGTAGAATACCTATATACTATGGGTGTAATCTGCCCAGTTCCAAAAGCAGAACAGGGGCAGGCGTTTTACTCCAATCTGTTCGTGGTTTCCAAAAAAGAGGGAACCTTCAGACTGATTTTAGATCTCAAGATCCTAAACAAATTTCTCAGAGTCCCATCCTTCAAGATGGAGACCATTCGGACAATTTTACCAATGATCCAGGAGGTTCAATATATGACCACCGTGGATTTGAAGGATGCGTATCTTCACATTCCTATCCACAAAGATCATCACCAGTTCCTCAGGTTCGCCTTCCTAGACAAGCATTACCAGTTTGTGGCTCTTCCTTTCGGGTTGGCCACAGCTCCCAGAATTTTCACAAAGGTGCTAGGGTCCCTTCTGGCGGTTCTAAGGCCGAGGGGCATAGCAGTGGTGCCTTATCTGGACGATATTTTAATTCAGGCCTCAACTTACCAACTAGCCAAATCTCACACGGTCATCGTGTTGGCTTTTCTAAGATCTCACGGGTGGAAGGTGAACATAAAGAAGAGTTCACTTATCCCTCTCACAAGAGCTCCATTCCTGGGAACTCTGATAGACTCGGTAGACATGAAAATTTTTCTGACGAAGGTCAGAAAGTCAAAGATCTTAACCACCTGACGAGCACTTCATTCCATTCCTCGGCCGTCAGTGGCTTAGTGTATGGAGGTAATTGGACTAATGGTAGCTGCAATGGACATAGTTCCGTTTGCTTGCTTGCATCTCAGACCACTGCAACTGTGCATGCTCAGATAGTGAAATGGGGATTATGCAAATTTATCTCCTCAGATAAATCTGGATCAAGAGACCAGAGACTCTCTTCTTTGGTGGTTGTCACAGGATCATCTGTCCCAGGGAATGTGTTTCCGCAGGCCAGCATGGGTCATAGTGACAACGGATGCCAGCCTCTTGGGCTGGGGTGCAGTCTGGAATTCCCTGAAGGCACAGGGTGTGTGGACTCAGGAGGAGGCTCTCTTTCCAATAAATATTCTAGAACTGAGAGCGATATTCAACGCGCTTCAGGCGTGGCCTCTGCTGGCTTCGGCCAAATTCATAAGATTCCAGTCGGACAATATCACGACTGTAGCATATATCAATCATCAAGGGGGAACAAAGAGTTCTCTAGCGATGATAGAGGTTTCCAAAATCATTCGATGGGCAGAGACTCATTCTTGCCATCTATCAGCAATCTATATCCCAGGAGTGGAGAACTGGGAAGCGGATTTTCTCAGTCGTCAGACTTTTCATCCGGGGGAGTGGGAGCTCCATCCGGAGGTGTTTGCACAATTGATTCATCAATGGGGCACACCAGAATTGGATCCGATGGCATCTCGTCAGAATGCAAAACTTCCTTGTTACGGGTCCAGATTAAGGGATCCTCAAGCAGTACTGATAGATGCTCTAGCAGTACCGTGGTCGTTCAACCTGGCTTTTGTGTTTCCTCCTTTTCTTCTCCTTCCTCGTCTGATTGCCAGAATCTAACAGGAGAGGGCTTCGGTAATTTTGATAGCACCTGCGTGGTCACGCAGGACTTGGTATGCAGATCTGGTGGAGATGTCATCTCTGCCACCGTGGAAACTGCCAATAAGACAGGACCTGCTCATTCAGGGTCCGTTCCAACATCCAAATCTAGTTTCTCTGCGGCTGACTGCCTGGAGATTGAACGCTTGATTTTATCTAAGCGGGATTCTCTGAGTCGGTCATAGATACCTTGATTCAGTCTCGAAAGCCTGTCACTAGGAAAATTTACCATAAGATATGGCGTAAATATCTTTATTGGTGTGAATCCAAAGGCTACTCATGGAGTAAGATCAGGATTCCTAGGATTTTGTCTTTTTTTCCAAGAAGGATTGGAGAAGGCGTTATCAGCTAGTTCCCTAAAGGGACAGATATCTGCTTTGTCAATCTTACTGCACAAGCGTCTGGCAGATGTCCCAGACCTTGAGTCGTTTTGTCAGGCTTTGATAAGAATTAAGCCTGTGTTTAAACCTGTTGCTCCGCCATGGAGTCTGAATTTAGTTCTTAAAGGGGTTCCGTTTGAACCTATGCATTCCATAGATATTAAACTTCTATCTTGGAAAGTCCTGTTTTTAGTAGCTATCGCTTCTGCTCAAAGAGTTTCTGAGCTATCTGCGTTACAATGCGACTCGCCTTATCTTATATTCCATTCTGATAAGGTGGTTTTGTGTACTACACCTGGATTCCTTCCTAAGGTTGTTTCAAATATGAATATTAATAAGGAAATTTTTGTTCCTTCTCTGTGTCCTAACCCTTCTTCTAAGAAGGAGCGTCTGTTACATAATTTGGACGTGGTTCATGTCTTGAAGTTTTACTTGCAGACGACCAAGGATTTCCGTCAAACATCTTCTCTGTTTGTTGTCTATTCTGGAAAACGTAGAGGTCAAAAAGCTATGGCTACCTCTCATTCTTTTTGGCTGAAAAGCATCATCCGTTTGGCATACGAGACTGCTGGACAGCAGCCTCCTGAAAGAATTGCAGCTCATTTCACTAGAGTGGTGGCTTCTACATGGGCTTTTAAAAACAATGCTTCTGTTGAACAGATTTGTAAGGCTGCGACTTGGTCTTCCTTTCATAACTTTTCCAAATTTTACAAATTTGATACTTTTGCTTCTTTGGAGGCTATTTTTGGGAGAAAAGTTCTTCAAGCAGTGGTGCCGTCTGTTTAGGTATCTGTCTTGTCCCTCCCGTTCATCCGTGTCCTCTAGCTTTGGTATTGTATCCCACAAGTAAAGGATGAATCCGTGGACTCGTCGTATCTTATAGAAAAAAAGGAAATTTGTGCTTACCTGATGAATTGATGTCTTCTATGATACGACGAGTCCACAGCCACGCCCTGTCAATTTAAGACAGATTATATTTTTTGGTTTAAAACTTCGTCACCTCTGCACCTTTTAGTTTCTCCTTTTTCTTCCTATACCTTCGGTCAAATGACTGGGGGGTGGAGTCAAGGGAGGAGCTATATAGACAGCTCTGCTGTGGTGCTCTTTGCCACTTCCTGTTAGCAGGAGGATAATATCCCACAAGTAAAGGATGAATCCGTGGACTCGTCGTATCATAGAAGAAATCAATTTATCAGGTAAGCATACATTTCATTTTTTTTTTTTTTTTACATACTCATCTGAGTTGTCCCTGTTGCAGAGTATAGAGGCTGTATGAAATACTAAATGGCCTTTCTAAAAGCTCAATTAATGTGCAAATTTACACTTTATTTTTGGCTTTTTTCGGTATAACCTTACTCTTCAGCTCTGTGTCCAGACCTTCATTTTAGGCTCTTAACATTCAGGCCTTCTAGTTCATAAATAGGACCTGAATCTGGTCCCCAAAACAATTCAGCTTTCTACTTTTGAACCTAAATATCACTTTGAAGAATTTGTCCTACTAGCCATTACTTTAGCATTTTCAGGCTTTGTTCTTTAACTGCAATGTAAATGGTTGACCATCTTTTTAATTTAGTACATTTAATTACCAGGAATCATTTTTGCATAGTTTGCATTTGATCAGAGTTCTAAAATGTTACCTAAGGGCCAAATTGTCTTTCAAACTCCTTTCCTGTTTGCTTCAGTTCGCTTTTGTCCTGGCATGCCAGGCAGTGTGGAAGATTCACTCTTTCAATCACTCTGTCCATTTTATTAATTCAGTGGTTAACAGTTCTTTTCAAGTTACTTAAGGGTTTGTGATCCTTTCCACCACCAGATATACCCTCCATTATGAAGATACTTCACACCATTTTGGTACTAACCACATACTATTGAATATCTTACATCATGTATTGTCACTGTGGGACAGAGTTATGTTTTTAGTGTTAAATCCTATAAGAGCACATAATGACATTTCTTTCATGTAATTAGCAAGAGTCCATGAGCTAGTAACGTATGGGATATACATTCCTACCAGGAGGGGCAAAGTTTCCCAAACCTTAAAATGCCTATAAATACACCCCTCACCACACCCACAATTCAGTTTTACAAACTTTGCCTCCGATGGAGGTGGTGAAGTAAGTTTGTGCTAGATTCTACGTTGATATGCGCTCCGCAGCAAGTTGGAGCCCGGTTTTCCTCTCAGCGTGCAGTGAATGTCAGAGGGATGTGAAGAGAGTATTGCCTATTTGAATGCAGTGATCTCCTTCTACGGGGTCTATTTCATAGGTTCTCTGTTATCGGTCGTAGAGATTCATCTCTTACCTCCCTTTTCAGATCGACGATATACTCTTATTTATATACCATTACCTCTGCTGATTCTCGTTTCAGTACTGGTTTGGCTTTCTACAAACGTGTAGATGAGTGTCCTGGGGTAAGTAAGTCTTATTTTCTGTGACACTCTAAGCTATGGTTGGGCACTTTATTTATAAAGTTCTAAATATATGTATTCAAACATTTATTTGCCTTGACTCAGAATGTTCAACTTTCCTTATTTTTCAGACA
Source organism: Bombina bombina (assembly GCF_027579735.1). Taxonomy (NCBI): domain Eukaryota; kingdom Metazoa; phylum Chordata; class Amphibia; order Anura; family Bombinatoridae; genus Bombina; species Bombina bombina. Next base: position 797,525,321 of record NC_069501.1, on the reverse strand, counting down.
GTCAGTTTCATATTTGGGATAATGCATTTGAATTAATCATTTTTTTCTTACCTTCAAAAATTTGACTCTTTTTTCCCTGTGGGCTGTTAGGCTCGCGGGGGCTGAAAATGCTTCATTTTATTGCGTCATTCTTGGCGCGGATTTTTTTGGTGCAAAAATTCTTTTCCGTTTCCGGCGTCATACGTGTCGCCGGAAGTTGCGTCATTTTTTTTACGTTATTTTGCGCCAAAAATGTCGGCGTTCCGGATGTGGCGTCATTTTTGGCGCCAAAAGGCATTTCGGCGCCAAATAATGTGGGCGTCTTGTTTGGCGCTAAAAAAAATATGGGCGTCGCTTTTGTCTCCACATTATTTAAGTCTCATTATTTATTGCTTCTGGTTGCTAGAAGCTTGTTCACTGGCATTTTTTTTCCCATTCCTGAAACTGTCATTTAAGGATTTTGATCAATTTGCTTTATATGTTGTTTTTTCTATTACATATTGCAAGATGTTCCACGTTGCAACTGAGTCAGAAGTTACTTGAGGAAAATCACTGCCCGGGGCTGGAGCTACCAAGCTAAGTGTATCTGCTATAAATTTTTGGTACCTGTTTCTCCAGCTGTTGTTTGTATTGCATGTCATGACAAACTTATTAATGCAGATAAAATTTCCTTTAGTACTGTTATATTACCTGTTGCTGTTCCGTCAACATTTAATTTTCAGAGTGTTCCTGATAAACATAAGAGATTTTATTTTTTAAATCCATTTAGAAGGCTATGTCTGTTATTTCTCCTTCTAGTTTACATAAAAGTCTTTTAAAACTTCTCTTTTTTTCAGATGAATTTTTAAATGAACATCATCGTTCTGATACTGATAATGGTTCTTCTGGTTCAGAAGTTTCTGTCTCAGAGGTTGATGCTGTTAAATCTTTTTATTTGTTCAAGATGGAATTTATTCGTTCTTTATTTAAAGACGTATTAATTGCTTTAGATATGGAGGATTCTGGTCCTCTTGATACTAAATCTAAACGTTTAAATAGGGTTTTTTAAATCTCCTGTATTTATTCTAGAAGTGTTTAATCTCCCTGATGCTTTTTCTGAAGTAATTTCCAGGGAATGGAATAATTTGGGTAATTCTTTTACTCCTTCTAAACGTTTAAGCAATTATATTCTGTGCCATCTGACAGATTAGAGTTTTTTGGGACAAAATCCCTAAGGTTTGGGGCTGTCTCTATTCCTGCTAAAATGTACTACTATTCTTACGGCAGATAGTACTAAATTTAAGAATCCTTTAGATAAGAAATTTGAATCCTTTCTAAGAAAAGTTTACTTATGTTTAGGTAATCTTCTTAGACCTGCTATATTTTTACCGGATGTTGCTGCAGCTTCATTTTTTTTGGTTAGAAGTTTTAGCGCAACAAGTATCAGATCATAATTTTATAGCATTATTTTTATTCTATAACATGCTAATAATTTTATTGGTGATACCATCTTTTGATATCATTTGAGTTGATGTCAGGTATATGTCTCTAGCTATTTTAGCTAGAAAAGCTTTATGGATTTAACTTGGAATGCTGATATGTCTTCTAAAGTTAACTTTGTTTTTCCCTTTCTTTCCAGGGTAATAATCATTTTTTCGTTCTTTTTCTCATAATAAGGAGCAAAAGCCTGATCCTTCATCCTCAGGAGCGGTTTCAGTTTGGAAACTATTTCCAGTTTGGAATATATCCAAGCCTTATAGAAACCTATAGTCAGCTCCTAAGTACCCATGAAGGTGCGGCCCTTTTTTCCAGTTCAGCTGGTATGGGGCAGATTACGTTTTATTCAAAGGAGTTTGGATCAATTCCGTTCTCAAACTCTGGTTTCAGAACATTGTTTCAGAAAGGTACAGAATTGGCTTCAGTTAAGGCCTCCTGCTAAGAGATTTTTTTTTTCTTCCCGTGTCCCAGTTAACACAGCAAGGCTCAGCATTTCTGAAATGTGTTTCAGATCTAGAGTTGGCTGGAGTAATTATGCCAGTTCCAGTTCTGGAACAGGGGCTAGGGTTTTATTTTATCTCTTCATTGTACCAAAGAAGGTCAATTCCTTTAGACCAGTTCCGGATCTATCAATATTGAATCGTTATGTATACCAACATTCAAGATGGTTACTGTAGGACTATTCTGCCTTTTGTTTAGCAAGGGCATTTTATGTCTACAATAGTTTTGCAGGATGTGTATCTGCATATTCCGATTCATTCAGATCACTTTTAGTGTTTGAGATTCTCTTTTTAGACAAGCATTACCAGTTTTGTGGCTCTACTGTTTGGCCTAGCCTCAGTTCCAAGAATTTTTTTCAAAGATTCTCGGTGCCCTTCTTTCTGTATTCAGAGAACAGGGTTTTTGTTTTTCCTTATTTGGACGATTATCTTGGTATTTGCTCAGTCTTCTCATTCAAAGAATCTCATGCGATTCGACTTGTGTTGTTTCTTCAAGATCATGGTTGGAGGATCAATTTACCAAAAAGTTCATTGATTCCTCAGTCAAGGGTAATCTTTCTGGGTTTCCAGATAGATTCAGTGTCCATGACTCTGTCTTTATCAGACAAGAGACGTCTAAATTGTTTTCAGCTTGTCGAAACCTTCAGTCACAATCATTCCCTTCGGTAACCTTATGCATGGAAATTCTAGGTCTTATGACTGCTGCATTGGACGCAATCCCCTTTGCTTGTTTTTCACATGCGACCTCTTCAGCTCTGTATGCTGAATCAATGGTGCAAGGATTACACAAAGATATTTCAATTTATATCTTTAAAACCGATTGTTCGACACTTTCTAACGTGGTGGACAGATCACCATCGTTTAATTCAGGGGGCTTCTTTTGTGCTTCCGACCTGGACTGTAATTTCAACAGATACAAGTCTCACAGGTTGGGGAGCTGTGTGGGGATCTCTGTCGGCACAAGGAGTTTGGGAATCTCAGGAGGTGAGATTACCGATAACTATTTTGGAACTCCGTGCAATTTTCAGAGCTCTTCAGTTTTGGCCTCTTCTGTAGAGAGAATCGTTCATTTGTTTTCAGACAGACAATGTCACAACTGTGGCATACATCATCAAGGAGCGACTCACAGTCCTCTGGCTATGAAAGAAGTATCTCAAATTTTTTTGGTTTGGGCGGATTCCAGCTCCTGTCTAATCTCTGCGGTTCATATCCCAGGTGTAGACAATTGGGAAGCGGTTTATCTAAGTCGCCAAACGTTGCATCCGGGCGAATGGTTTCTTCACCCAGAGGTATTTTTTCAGGTTGTTCAAATGTGGGAACTTCCAGAAATAGATCTGATGGCGTCTCATCTAATCAAGAAACTTCCCAGATATCTGTCCAGATCCCGGGATCCTTAGGCGGAGGCAGTGGATGCATTATCACTTCCTTGGAAGTATCATCCTGTCTATATCTTTCCGCCTCTAGTTCTTCTTCCAAGAGTAATCTCCAAGATTCTGAAGGAATGCTCGTTTGTTCTGCTGGTAGCTCCGGCATGGCCTTACAGGTTTGGTATGCGGATCTTGTCCGGATGGCCTCTTGCCAGCCGTGGACTCTTCCGTTAAGACCAGACCTTCTGTCGCAAGGTCCTTTTTTTCCATCAGGATCTCAAATCCTTAAATTTTAAGGTATGGAGATTGAACGCTTGATTCTTGGTCAAAGAGGTTTCTCTGACTCTGTGATTAATACTATGTTACAGGCTCGTAAATCTGTATCTAGAGAGATATATTATAGAGTCTGGAAGACTTATATTTTTTGGTGTCTTTCTCATCTTTTTTCTTGGCATTCTTTTAGAATACCGAGAATTTTACAGTTTCTTCAGGATGGTTTAGATAAGGGTTTGTCTGCAAGTTCCTTGAAAGGACAAATCTCTGCTCTTTCTGTTCTTTTTCACAGAAAGATTGCTATTCTTCCTGATATTTATTGTTTTATACAAGCTTTGGTTCGTATAAAACCTGTCATTAAGTCAATTTCTCCTCCTTGGAGTTTGAATTTGGTTCTGGGAGCTCTTCAAGCTCCTCCCTTTGAACCTATGCATTCATTGGTCATTAAATTACTTTCTTGGAAAGTTTTGTTCCTTTTGGCCTTTTCTGATTTATCTGCTCTTTCTTGTGAGTCTCCTTTTCTGATTTTTCATCAGGATGAGGTGGTGTTGCGAACTTCTTTTGAATTTTTACCTAAAGTTGTGAATTCCAACAACATTAGTAGAGAAATTGTGGTTCCTTCATTATGTCCTAATCCTAAGAATTCTAAGGAGAAATCATTGCATTCTTTGGATGTTGTTAGAGCTTTGAAATATTATGTTGCAGCTACTAAGTCTTTCTGAAAGACTTCTAGTCTATTTGTTCTCTTTTCCGGTTCTAGAAAAGGCCAGAAAGCTTCTGCCATTTCTTTGGCATCTTGGTTGAAATCTTTAATTCATCTTGCCTATGTTGAGTCGGGTAAAACTCCGCCTCAGAGGATTACAGCTCATTCTACCAGGTCAGTTTCTACTTCCTGGGCGTTTAGGAATGATGCTTCGGTTGATCACATTTGCAAAGTTGCAATTTGGTCCTCTTTGCATATTTTTACTAAATTCTACCATTTTGATGTATTTTCTTCTTCTGAAGCAGTTTTTGGTAGAAAAGTATTTCAGGCAGCAGTTTCAGTCTGAATCTTCTGCTTATGTTTTTTATTAAACTTTATTTTGGGTGTGGATTATTTTCAGCAGGAATTGGCTGTCTTTATTTTATCCCTCCCTCTCTAGTGACTCTTGTGTGGAAAGATCCACATCTTGGGTAGTCATTATCCCATACGTCACTAGCTCATGGACTCTTGCTAATTACATGAAAGAAAACATAATTTATGTAAGAACTTACCTGATAAATTCATTTTCTCCAACATAGGTGTGTCCGGTCCACGGCGTCATCCTTACTTGTGGGATATTCTCTTCCCCAACAGGAAATGGCAAAGAGCCCAGCAAAGCTGGTCACATGATCCCTCCTAGGCTCCGCCTACCCCAGTCATTCTCTTTGCCGTTGTACAGGCAACATCTCCACGGAGATGGCTTAGAGTTTTTTAGTGTTTAACTGTAGTTTTTCATTATTCAATCAAGAGTTTGTTATTTTCAAATAGTGCTGGTATGTACTATTTACTCAGAAACAGAAAAGAGATGAAGAATTCTGTTTGTATGAGGAAAATGATTTTAGCAACCGTAACTAAAATCCATGGCTGTTCCACACAGGACTGTTGAGAGCAATTAACTTCAGTTGGGGGAACAGTGTGCAGTCTCTTGCTGCTTGAGGTATGACACATTCTAACAAGACGATGTAATGCTGGAAGCTGTCATTTTCCCTATGGGATCCGGTAAGCCATTTTTATTAAGATAGTAAATAAGGGCTTCACAAGGGCTTATTAAGACTGTAGACTTTTTCTGGGCTAAATCGATTCATTATTAACACATATTTAGCCTTGAGGAATCATTTATTCTGGGTATTTTGATATGATTATATCGGCAGGCACTGTTTTTGACACCTTATTCTTTAGGGGCTTTCCCTAATCATAGTCAGAGCCTCATTTTCGCGCCGCTAATGGCGCACTTGTTTTTGAGAAAAGTCTTTCTGAAGGCATCATTTGGTATCGTATTTCCCTTTGGGCTTGGTTGGGTCTCAGCAAAGCAGATTCCAGGGACTGTAAAGGGGTTAAATATAAAAACGGCTCCGGTTCCGTTATTTTAAGGGTTAAAGCTTCCAAATTTGGTGTGCAATACTTTTAAGGCTTTAAGACACTGTGGTGAAATTTTGGTGAATTTTGAACAATTCCTTCATACTTTTTCGCAATTGCAGTAATAAAGTGTGTTTAGTTTAAAATTTAAAGTGACAGTAACGGTTTTATTTTAAAACGTTTTTTGTGCTTTGTTATCAAGTTTATGCCTGTTTAACATGTCTGAACTACCAGATAGATTGTGTTCTGAATGTGGGGAAATCAAGGTTCCTTCTCATTTAACTATATGTATTTTATGTCATAAAAAATTTAGTAAAAATGATGCCCAAGATGATTCCTCAAGTGAGGGGAGTAAGCATGGTACTGCATCATCCCCTACTTCGTCTACACCAGTCTTGCCCATACAGGAGGCCCCTAGTACATCTAGTGCGCAATACTCCTTACTATGCAACATTTAACGGCTGTAATGGATAATTCTATCAAAAACATTTTAGCCAATATGCCCACTTATCAGCGAAAGCGCGACTGCTCTGTTTTAGAAAATTCTGTAGAGCATGAGAACGCTGATGATATGGTTTCTGAAGGGCCCCTACACCAGTCTGAGGGGGCCAGGGAGGTTTTGTCTGAGGGAGAAATTTCAGATTCAGGAAACATTTCTCAACAAGCTGAACCTGATGTGATTAATTTTAAATTTAAGTTGGAACATCTCCGCGCTCTGCTTAAGGAGGTGTTATCCAATTTGGATGATTGTGATTATCTGGTCATTCCAGAACCACTATGTAAAATAGAAAAGTTCTTAGAGGCCCCGGGGCCCCCCGAAGCTTTTCCTATATCCAAGCGGGTGGCGTACATTGTTAGTAAAGAATGGGACAGGCCCGGTATACCTTTAGTACCTTCCCCCATATTTATAAAATTGTTTTCCTATAGTCGACCCCAGAAAGGACTGATGGCAGACAGTCCCCAAGGTCGAGGGGGCGGTTTCTACTCTACACAAGCGCGCCACTATACCCATAGAAGATAGTTGTGCTTTCCAAGATCCTATGGATAAAAAATTAGAAGGTCTGCTAAAGATGTTTGTTCAGCAAGGTTCCCTTCTACATCCAATTGCATGCATTGTCCCTGTCACTGCAGCCGCGTGTTTCTAGTTTGATGAGCTAGGAAAGGCGATTATTAGTAATTCTTCTTCTTATGAGGAGATTATGGACAGAATTCGTGCTCTTAAATTGGCTAATTCTTTCACCCTAGACGCCACCTTGCAATTGGCTAGGTTAGCGGCGAAAAAATTCTGGGTTTTGCTATTGTGGCGCAGAGCGCTTCGGTTAAAATCTTGGACAGCGGATGCGTCTTCCAAGAACAAATTGCTTGACATTCCTTTCAAGGGGAAAACACTCTTTGGCCCTGACTTGAAAGAGATTATCTCTGATATCACTGGGGGCAAGGGCCACGCCCTTCCTCGGGATAGGTCTTTTCAAGACCAAAAATAAACCTAAGTTTAAGCAGGAAGGTAATACTTCTCAAGCCAATCCAGCCTGGAGACCTATGCAAGGCTGGAACATAGGAAAGCAGGCCAGGAAACCTGCCACTGCTACCAAGACAGCATGAAATGCGGGCCCCCGATCCGGGACCGGATCTGGTGGGGGGCAGACTCTCTCTCTTCGCTCAGGCTGGGGCAAGAGATGTTCTGGATCCTTGGGCGTTAGAAATAGTCTCCCAAGGTTATTCTCTGGAGTTCAAGGGGCTTCCTCCTAGGGGGAGGTTCCACAGGTCTCAGTTGTCTTCAGACCACATAAGAAGACAGGCATTCTTACATTGGGTAAAAGACCTGCTAAAAATGGGAGTGATTCATCCTGTTCCATTAGGAGAACAAGGGATGGGGTCCTACTCCAATCTGTTCATAGTTCCCAAAAAAGAGGGAACGTTCAGACCAATCTTCGATCTCAAGATCTTGAACAAGTTTCTCAAGGTTCCATCGTTCAAGATGGAAACCATTCGAACACTTCTTCCTTCCATCCAGGAAGGTCAATTCATGACCAAGGTGGATTTCAAGGATGCGTATCTACATATTCCTATCCACAAGGAACATTATCGGTTCCTAAGGTTTGCATTCCTGGACAAGCATTTCCAGTTCGTGGCGTTTTCTTTCGGATTAGCCACTGCTCCTAGGTTTTTCTCATAGGTACTAGGGTCCCTTCTGGCGGTGCTAAGACCAAGGGGCATTGCTGTAGTACCTTACTTGGACGACATTCTGATTCGAGCGTCGTCCCTTCCTCAAGTATAGGCTCACACGGACATTGTCCTGGCCTTTCTCAGATCTCACGGATGGAAAGTGAACGTGGAAAAGAGTTCTCTATCTCCGTCAACGAGGATTCCCTTCTTGGGAACTATAATAGACTCCTTAGAAATGAGGATTTTTCTGACAGAAGCCAGAAAAACAAAACTTCTAGACTCTTGTCGGATACTTCATTCCGTTCCTCTTCCTTCCATAGCGCAGGGCATGGAAGTGATAGGTTTGATGGTAGCGGCACTGGACATAGTTCCTTTTGTGCGCATTCATCTAAGACCATTACAACTGTTCATGCTCAGTCAGTGGAATGGGGACTATTCAGACTTGTCTCCGAAGATACAAGTAAATCAGAGGACCAGAGACTCATTCCGTTGGTGGCTGTCCCTGGACAACCTGTCACAAGGGATGACCTTCTGCAGACCAGAGTGGGTCATTGTCACGACCGACGCCAGTCTGATGGGCTGGGGCGCGGTCTGGGGATCCCTGAAAGCTCAGGGTCTTTGGTCTCGGGTAGACTCTCTTCTACCGATAAATATTCTGGAACTGAGAGCGATATTCAATGCTCTCAAAGCTTGGCCTCAGCTAGCGAGGGCCAAGTTCATACATCAACCATCAGGGGGGAACAAGGAGTTCCCTAGTGATGGAAGAAGTGACCAAAATCATTCTATGGGCGGAGTCTCACTCCTGCCACCTGTCTGCTATCCACATCCCAGGAGTGGAAAATTGGGAAGCGGATTTTCTGAGTCGTCAGACATTGCATCCGGGGGAGTGGGAACTCCATCCGGAAATCTTTGCCCAAGTCACTCAACCGTGGGGCATTCCAGACATGGATCTGATGGCCTCTCGTCAGAACTTTAGAGTTCCTTACTACGGGTACAGATCCAGGGATCCCAAGGCGGCTCTAGTGGATGCACTAGTAGCACCTTGGACCTTCAAACTAGCTTATGTGTTCCCGCCGTTTCCTCTCATCCCCAGGCTGGTAGCCAGGATCAATCAGGAGAGGGCGTCGGTGATTTTGATAGCTCCTGCGTGGCCACGCAGGACTTGGTATGCAGATCTGGTGAATATGTCATCGGCTCCACCATGGAAGCTACCTTTGAGACGAGACCTTCTTGTTCTAGGTCCGTTCGACCCACTCCAGCTGACTGCTTGGAGATTGAACGCTTGATCTTATCAAAGCGAGGGTTCTCAGATTCTGTTATTAATACTCTTGTTCAGGCCTGAAAGCCTGTAACCAGAAAAATTACCACATAATTTGGTATATCTGTTGGTGTGAATCTGCAGGATTCCCTTGGGACAAGGTTAAGATTCCTAAGAGTCTATCCTTCCTTCGAGAAGGATTGGAAAAAGGATTATCTGCAAGTTCCTTGATGGGACAGATTTCTGCCTTGTCCGTGTTACTTCACAAAAAGCTGGCAGCTGTGCCAGATGTTCTAGCCTTTGTTCAGGCTCTGGTTAGAATCAAGCCTGTTTACAAAATTTTTGACTCCTACTTGGAGTCTCAACCTAGTTCTTTCAGTTCTTCAGGGGGTTCCGTTTGAACCCTTACATTCCGTTGATATTAAGTTATTATCTTGGAAAGTTTGTTTTTGGTTGCAATTTCTTCTGCTAGAAGAGTTTCAGAATTATCTGCTCTGCAGTGTTCTTCTCCTTATCTGGAGTTCCATGCAGATAAGGTGGTTTTGCGTACTAAACCTGGTTTTCTTCCAAAAGTTGTTTCTAACAAAGACATTAACCAGGAGATAGTTGTACCTTTCTTTGTGTCCTAATCCAGTTTCAAAGAAGGAACGTTTGTTGCACAACTTGAATGTAGTTCGTGCTCTCAAATTTTACTTAGCAGCTACTAAGGATTTCAGACAAACTTTGTCTTTGTTTGTTGTTTATTCTGGTAAACGGAGAGGTCAAAAAGCAACTTCTACCTCTCTCTCCTTCTGGATTAAAAGCATTATCCGATTGGCTTATGAGACTGCCGGACGGCAGCCTCCTGAAAGAATCACAGCTCACTCCACTAGGGCTGTGGCTTCCACATGGGCCTTCAAGAACGAGGCTTCTGTTGATCAGATATGTAGGGCAGCGACTTGGTCTTCACTGCACACTTTTACCAAATTTTACAAGTTTGATACTTTTGCTTCTTCTGAGGCTATTTTTGGGAGAAGGGTTTTGCAAGCCGTGGTGCCTTCCATTTAGGTGACCTGATTTGCTCCCTCCCTTCATCCGTGTCCTAAAGCTTTGGTATTGGTTCCCACAAGTAAGGATGACGCCGTGGACCGGACACACCTATGTTGGAGAAAACAGAATTTATGTTTACCTGATAATTTTCTTTCCCCAACGGTGTGTCGGGTCCACGGCCCGCCCTGGTTTTTTTAATCAGGTCTGATAATTTATTTTCTTTAACTACAGTCACCACGGTACCATATGGTTTCTCCTATGCAAATATTCCTCCTTAACGTCGGTCGAATGACTGGGGTAGGCGGAGCCTAGGAGGGATCATGTGACCAGCTTTGCTGGGCTCTTTGCCATTTCCTGTTGGGGAAGAGAATATCCCACAAGTAAGGATGACGCCGTGGACCGGACACACCGTTGGAGAAAGAAATTTATCAGGTAAACATAAATTCTGTTTCTTTCATATTAGCAAGAGTCCATGAGGCCCACCCTTTTTTTGTGGTGGTTATGATTTTTTTGTATAAAGCACAATTATTCCAATTCCTTATTTTATATGCTTTCGCACTTTTTTATCACCCCACTTCTTGGCTATTCGTTAAACTGAATTGTGGGTGTGGTGAGGGGTGTATTTATAGGCATTTTAAGGTTTGGGAAACTTTGCCCCTCCTGGTAGGAATGTATATCCCATACGTCACTAGCTCATGGACTCTTGCTAATATGAAAGAAATGAATTTATCAGGTAAGTTCTTACATAAATTATGTTTTTCCCTTTGCTTGGTTTGTTTTTTCGGGCTATTTCTTACGTTTCCCCTTTGATCTTGGCTAAACAATTGAACACTTTAAAACTCCAAGGGGTGGCCTAATATTAATCCATTGATATTAATTAATCATCTTTTTTATCTGTCATTAATTAAAGTTATAGGTTGAAAGACTCCGAAGTAGTTCTCAAAATGACTTGCATAAAGAGAAGTAGATTGAGTAAAAAGTTAAAGTGACGGTACCAATATAGTAAAGGTGTCCAAGAATAACTAAAATGCATGAGGCTATCCTGGGGATTAATTAAGTTCAATATTTTCAGGTATATTCAAATTTCAGACAGATGGTGTTCATATCTGCTATACAAATCTGTGTTTCTCTGAGCTCTCCAAGGAACAGAGGAAGATAAACTGGATGATGTGGCAAAACTGAATGTCTTACTTTTGAAGAAAGTAAACAATGACAATTATTTTTAGATTTGTCAGTCTTATTTTTTAGCTGAATGTTATTGGGTTTGTCTTAATGTTTTATTTTCATCTGGTCAGCTGGGATTGTTTGCTAGAGAAGACAGAGTCTTGCTATAATAATAATGTATACACTTGGGGAGTTTTTAACCTGTGGTCTAGTTGCACCAAGACTTTGTATCTTAGAAAAATACTAACAGTTTATAAAATGTAGAGCAGTTTTTCTTGGAATGAATATTACCATGTTTTAAGAGACAATACCATGTGCAGTTTTCTCCACAGAATATTTTGCCAGCTGGATGGCATTATGAAGTAGCCAGGTGAAATTATAAAGTAGCCGGTGGGGGCAGTGTAATATTTTCTTTTATATCATTTTCTGCTATCCAAAGCACACATTAATTGCATTATTTAACATAAATGTATTTAATGATAATTTGTGCAATATTATTTTAATATTAGCTAATTTTAGCTTAATATTGGATAAGATTTTAGCCAGGTGGTCAGTGAAGTCGGCTGCTGCACCCGCTAAAAAGGTCCTGGGGAAAACACTGCATCTAAAAACACATAGGTAGATGTTTTAAATTGAAATGGTGATACAATGCAGTAATTACACGATCCACCTAGCTTTTTCCTGCTGTGAGATCTCAATGTGCATTGTTTAAAAAGACAATATACTACATTTTTCCTCTTAATATGTTCCCTGTCACTCCTTCTACCAGTAAATTTGATAAAGGACCCTTTAATATATTAGAATCATGGTCCCCCATTGTATTGTAAATGTAAAGATCACAAAAACGATAGTTCTTTTTTTTAACACAGAAGAGACTTTTAAAATCAAATCTAAACTTCACATGATTTCTATTTATGTGGTCTTTTTAGCAAAAGACGCACCAGAATACCTCGAGCTTTGAATCACTCCTACCTACTCGGAATCCTCAGTCATTCTTTTGCTTCCTTGAAGGGAGTGAGGTGAATTCTGAAGTTCTGATCTACTTGTCATTGAAAGGGGTCCTCCCAAGTGAAATGTGGATATATATACCAATCCCCTGGTGCTTCTTGTGGGATCCACAGCCCTCCCCAGGGGAAATCCACATTTATCTGCCAATCCCCTTAGTTGTAGAATTCTGTTAATTATAAGTTTCTCGGCACCATGCTTGCACTGCCTCAGATGGGCTTTTCTACTGGAAGCTATTGCTGCAGCTGAGGTAAGTATATTGGACGAAGGTGCTGATAGTCAAGTACTTTGCATCTTCATAGCCCACTGGCAATTAGTATGAACATGTACGCACCAAATTCTTATAAGCAGTTTTAAGCCATCAGGTAAGCATGATTTGTGTGTTGTTTTTTTTACTGTTATCCATGTGTTTTAGAAAACCTTTTTTTAATTTTGTAATTTAAATTGTATACCATACATTTTTTTTTTTTTTAATTATTATTTAACCTATTTCTTGGCTTGACATATTTTGTTCAAAATATAGGAGCCAGCTAATAATTTTAGGAGCCAGAAACTCTTGGCCATCCCTATGAGACTGAATAAAAATAGTATATTCAAAGACAAATGTGTATATATACATATACCACATCTGTGTATATTTAGGACAGGGCTCAACAAACCCAGGAGCTAGGGAGCCACTGGCTCCTAGAATTTTACCTCTGGCTCCTAACTTTTTGGGTTATTCTCCATATTTCTGAATAGAAATACCACTGTCTGGCTCCTAAATATTCTTACTGGCTCCTAAATTTTAAACAGATTTGTCAACCCCTGATTTATTATATATACATACAGTGCATAATAATAAAATAAAAGTTTGATTTGTTTTTACCAACTGCCAAGCCTAAAAAGGATCCAGCTGCCCCAAGTTGGTGGCAGGGGGAAGTGAGGGGCAGCCATGGCTGTGTTAGGGGCACAACTATTTTTTCTAATTTTGAAATTTGTTTTTGCAAGAAATAGGTACTTATATTCATGTTTGTTGTGGTATGGATCTAAAACGCATTTCTATGTTTTGTAATATTTGTATGTTTTTTCTAAATCTGATTATACTATGTATTCTAGTAGTTTTAGATGTATGTATGTATTTGTGAGTGAGTGTGAGAGAGAGCAAGAGAGAGAAGAATATATACAATATTCATTTAACATATATATATATATATATATATATATATATATATATATATATATATATATATATATATATATATATATTGGATATATATATATATATATTGGATATAAAAAGTCTACACACCCCTGTTAAAATGTCAGGTTTCTGTGATGTAAAAAAATGAGACAAAGATAAATCATTTCAGAATTTTTTCCACCTTTAATGTGACCTATAAACTGTACAACTCAATTGAAAAACAAACTGAAATCTTTTAGGTAGAGGGAAGAAAACAAAAAAAAACTAAAATAATGTGGTTGCATAAGTGTATAACTGGGGATATAGCTGTGTTAAGAATTAAGCAATCACATTCAAATCATGTTAAATAGGAGTCAGCATACATCTGCCATCATTTAAAGTGTATCTGATTAACCCCAAATAAAGTTCAGCTGCTCTAGTTGGACTTTCCTGAAATTTTCTTAGTCGCATCCCACAGCAAAAGCCATGGTCCACAGAGAGCTTCCAAAGCATCAGAGGGATCTCATTGTTAAAAGGTATCAGTCAGGAGAAGGGTACAAAATAATTTCCAAGGCATTAGATATACCATGGAACACAGTGAAGACAGTCATCATCAAGTGGAGAAAATATGGCACAACAGTGACATTACCAAGAACTGGACGTCCCTCCAAAATTGATGAAAAGACGACAAGAAAACTGGTCTGGGAGGCTACCAAGAGGCTTAGAGCAACATTAAAGGAGCTGCAGGGATATCTGGCAAGTACTGGCTGTGTGGTACATGTGACAACAATCTCCCGTATTCTTCATATGTCTGGGCTATGGGGTAGAGTGGCAAAGACAAAAGCCTTTTCTTACGAAGAAAAACATCCAAGCCAGGCTACATTTTGCAAAAACACATCTGAAGTCTCCCAAAAGCATGTAAGAAAAAGTGTTATGGTCTGATAAAACCAAGGTTGAACTTTTTGGCCATAATTCCAAAAGATATGATTGGCGCAAAAACATTGCATATCACCAAAAGAACACCATACCCACAGTGAAGCATGGTGGTGGCAGCATCATGCTTTGGAGCTGTTTTTCTTCAGCTGAAACTGGGGCCTTAGTTAAAGGGACAGTAAACACCAGAATTTTTGTTGTTTAAAAAGGTAGATAATCCCTTTATTACCCATTCCCCAATTTTGCACAACCAACACAGTTATAATAATACATGTTTTACCTCTGTGATTACCTTGTATCTATGCCTCTGCAAACTGCCCCCTTATTTCAGTTCTTTTGACAGACATGTATTTTTAGCCAATCAGTGCTTGCTCTTAGGAGCTTCACGTGCCAGAGCTCAATGTTATCTATATGAAACACATGAACTAACACCCTCTAGTGGTGAAAAACTGTCAAAATGCTTTCTGATTAGAGGCAGTCTTCAAGGTCTAAGAAATTAGTACATGAACCTCCTAGATTTAGCTTTCAACTAAGAATACCAAGAGAACAAAGCAAAATTGGTAATAAAAGTAAATTGGAAAGTTGTTTAAAATTACATGCCCTATTTAAATCATGAAATATTTTTTGTGACTTTACTGTCCCTTTAAGCTAGAGGGAATTATGAACAGTTCCAAATACCCGTCAATATTGGCACAAAACCTTCAGGCTTCTGCTAGAAAGCTGAAAATGAAGAGGAACTTCATCTTTCAGCATGCCAACGACCCAAAACTTACATCCAAATCAACAAAGGAATGGCTACACCAGAAGAAGATTAAAGTTTTGGAATGGCCCAGCCAGAGCCCAGACCTGAATCCGATTGAAAATCTGTGGGGTGATCTGAAGAGGGCTGTGCACAGGAGATGCCCTCGCAATCTGACAGATTTGGAGTGTTTTTGCAAAGAAGAATGGGCAAATCTTGCCAAGTCAAAATGTGCCATGCTGATAGACTCATACCCAAAAAGACTGAGTTCTGTAATAAAATCAGAAGGTGCTTCAACAAAGTATTAGTTTAAGGGTGTGCAACCATATAATTTTATTTTTTACAAGATATGACGAGTCCACAGATTTCATCCTTACTTATGGGATTACACCTCCTGTTTAGCAGGAAGTGGCCAAGAGCACCACAGCAGAGCTGTATATATAGCTCCTCCCTTCCACTCCAGTCATTCTCTTTGCCTGTGTTAGTGATAGGAAGAGGTAAAGTGAGGTGTTAGTTTAGATTCTTCAATCAAGAAGTTTTTTTATTTTAAAATGGTGCCAGTGAGTGCTATTTTTCTCAGGGAGAAATCATCAGTCACTAATCCCTAAGAGGAGTGGAGACATTTTAGTTCTTCTATAAAGTACGACGAGTCCACGGATTCATCCTTGTGGGATATTATCCTCCTGCTAACAGGAAGTGGCAAAGAGCACCACAGCAGAGCTGTCTATATAGCTCCTCCCTTAGCTCCACCCCCAGTCATTCTCTTTGCCTACTCTAAGTACTAGGAAGGGTAAAGTGAAAGAGGTGATAAAATATCAGTTTTAATTTCTTCACAAATCTAGTTTCTCTGCGGCTGACTGCTTGGAGATTGAACGCTTTATTTTATCCAAGCGGGGTTTCTCTGAGTCGGTCATAGATAACTTGATTCAGGCTCGAAAGCCTGTCACTAGGAAAATTTATCAGAAGATATGGCGTAAATATCTTTATTGGTGCAAATCCAAAGGCTACTCATGGAGTAAGATCAGGATTCCTAGGATTTTGTCCTTTCTCCAAGAAGGATTGGAGAAGGGGCTATCATCTAGTTCCTTAAAGGGACAGATATCTGCTTTATCAATTCTACTGCACAAGCGTGTGGCAGATGTTCCAGACGTTCAGTCGTTCTGTCAGGCTTTAGTTAGAATCAAGCCTGTGTTTAAACCTGTTGCTCCACCATGGAGTTTGAATTTAGTTCTTAAGTTCTCCAAGGGGTTCCGTTTGAACCTATACATTCCATAGATATTAAGCTTCTATCTTGGAAAGTTCTGTTTTTAGTTGCTATCTCTTCGGCTCGAAGAGTTTCTGAACTATCTGCATTGCAATGCGACTCGCCTTACCTTGTTTTCCATGCTGATAAGGTGGTTTTGCGTACCAAACCTGGATTCCTTCCTAAGGTTGTTACTAATAGGAATATTAATCAGGAAATTGTTGTTCCTTCTCTGTGTCCTAATCCTTCCTCTAAGAAGGAGCGTCTGTTGCACAACTTGGACGTGGTTCGTGCTTTGAAGTTTTACTTGCAAGAAACCAAAGATTTCCGTCAAACATCTTCTTTGTTTGTTGTCTATTCTGGAAAACGTAGAGGTCAAAAATCTACGGCTACCTCTTTCTTTTTGGCTGAAAAGCATCATCCGTTTGGCATACGAGACTGCTAGACAGCAGCCTCCTGAAAGGATTACAGCTCACTCTACTAGAGCGGTGGCTTCCACATGGGCTTTTAAAAATGATGCTTCTGTTGAACAGATTTGTAATGCCGCGACTTGGTCTTCGCTTCATACCTTTTCCAAATTTTCCAAATTTTATACTTTTGCTTCTTCGGAGGCTATTTTTGGGAGAAAGGTTCTTCAAGCAGTGGTGCCTTCTGTTTAACCATCTGTCTTGTCCCTCCCGTTCATCCGTGTCCTGTGGCTTTGGTATTGTATCCCACAAGTAAAGGATGAATCCGTGGACTCGTCGTACCTTATAGAAGAAAAGTAAATTTATGCTTACCTGATAAATTAATTTATTCTATGGTACGACGAGTCCACGGCCCGCCCTGTCATTTTAAGACAGATTATATATTTTTATTTTAAACTTCAGTCACCTCTGCACCTTTTTAGTTTCTCCTTTTTCTTTCTGTACCTTCGGTCGAATGACTGGGGGGTGGAGCTAAGGGAGGAGCTATATAGACAGCTCTGCTGTGGTGCTCTTTGCCACTTCCTGTTAGCAGGAGGATAATATCCCACAAGTAAAGGATGAATCCGTGGACTTGTCATACCATAGAAGAAATTAATTTATCAGGTAAACATAAATTTACTTTTTTCTGCCCTGATGTTGATGATCTTAGCAAACGTTATCTAAGATCCATGCTGCTTCCCACAGAGCAGCTGAAGGTAATGTAAAGAAAAATCTTCAGTGTGGAGCCTAATTTCGCACGCTCAGCTGTGCAGTGTGTTTTCTGGATCGGCAGCAAGTCCTGAGGCTCCGGTGGGGCCTAGCTCAGTTTTTCAATCGTAGGGCCCAGAGAGACTTGAAACCGTTTTCTGGTGTGATCTGGGGGCAGGTAGGCGCCGCAGCAGAGCTGTGGCGAGGTGCAGGAGCCTGGATTGCTATAAATTAATAAAGCTCATAAAGTTGTTATAAATTGATATATTGTATACCCTAACAGGTGGTGCAATATTGTTAAGCTATTTTGGGCACATTAGGACATTTTTTTTACTGCTGCCAACGTTGATTTTGTGCTAACAGAAAAATTGTTTCACTTTTATTATTTAAAGGCGCAGTACACTTTTTAGTTAAAAATTTTTTTTTTGTATATGTTTTGACTTCAGAGTACAATATATCAAATAAAGAACGACTATTATTGCTAGTCTGTTTAACATGTCTGAACTTGAAGAAACTACTTGTTCTATGTGTTTAGATGCCACTGTGGAACCCCCTCTTACTTTTTGTCCCTCATGTACTGAAAGGACCTTACAATGTAAAGAGCAAATTTTCTTTAAGGAAAGTGTGCCTAAGGATGATAATCAGTCTGATGAGAATCATGGTATGCCGCTAAATTTTCCCCAAGCGTCACAACCTTTAACGCCCACCCAAGCGACGCCGAGTTCTTCAACCGCGTCTACTTCATTTACTCTGCAGGATATGGCTGCAGTTATGTCATCTACCCTTACAGAGGTTTTATCTAAGTTGCCAGTGTTACAGGGCAAACGCAGCAGGGCAGAAGTCAATGTGAATACTGCGACCTCTGATGCTTTGTTGGCTATTTCCGATATACCCTCACAGGGATCTGAATTGGGGTCAGGGAACTTCTGTCTGAGGGGGAACTTTCCGATTCGGGAAGTGTGTTGCCTCAAACGGATTCAGACGTCATGTCCTTTAGATTTAAGCTTGAACACCTCCGCCTGTTGCTTCGGGAGGTTTTAGCGACTCTGGATGATTGTGACTCTATTGTGGTACCACCAGAGAAATTGTGTAAGATGGAAAAGTACTTAGAGGTGCCTGCTTACTCTGATGTTTTTCCGGTTCCTAAGAGAATCTCGGAAATTATTACGTGGGAATTGGAAAGACTGGGTATCCCGTTCTCACCTTCTCCTAATTTTAAGAAAATGTATCCCATATCTGACACTGTTCAGGACTCTTGGCAAACAGTCCCTAAGGTGGAGGGAGCTATATCTACCCTAGCTAAGCGTACTACTATTCCTATTGAGGACAGTTGTGCTTTCAAAGACCCTATGGATAAGAAATTGGAGGGTCTTCTAAAAAAGTTATTTATTCATCAGGGTTTCCATTTACAACCGATGGCCTGCATTGTACCAGTTACCACTGCGGCGGCCTTCTGGTTTGACACCTTAGAAGAGTCTCTTAAGGCTGAGACTCCTTTAGAAGACATTTTATATAGAATTAAGGCTCTTAAGCTGGCTAATTCTTTTAGTACGGATGCTGCCTTTCAGATTGCCAAATTGGCGGCTAAGAATGCCGGATTTGCCATTTTAGCGCATAGAGCGTTATGGTTAAAATCTTGGTCGGCTGATGTGTCATCTGAGTCAAAGCTTTTGGCTATTTCTTTCAAAGGAAAAACATTATTCGGGCCTGACTTGAAAGAAATCATTTCCGACATTACGGGAGGTAAGGGTCATCTCCTACCTCAGGATAGAACAGCTATACTGAGGGGTAAACAAAATAATTTTCGTTCCTTTCAGAACTTCAAAGGAGTCCCCTCTTATTCCGCTAAACAGGAAGGGAATTTTGCTCAGGCCAAATCCATCTGGAGACCCAACCAGGCTTGGAACAAGGGTAAACAACTTAAGAAGCCCACTGCTGTTACCAAGACAGCATGAAGGGGCGGCCCCCGATCCGGGACCGGATCTAGTAGGGGGCAGGCTTTCTCTCTTTGCCCAGGCTTGGGTAAGAGATGATCAGGACCCCTGGACACTGGAAATCGTGTCCCAATGGTATCAACTGGAATTCAAAAATTCTCTCCCAAGGGGGAGGTTTCTTCTTTCACGATTGTCTGTAGACCAGATAAAAAGAGAGGCGTTCTTACGTTGTGTAAAAGACCTTTCTACTATGGGAGTAATTCGTCCCGTTCCAATACTGGAACAGGGGTAGGGGTTTTACTCAAATCCTTTCGTGGTCCCCAAAAATGAGGGCACGTTTCGACCTATTTTAGATCTAAAAAGTCTAAACAAGTTTCTCAGAGTTCCATGCTTCAAGATGGAGACTATTCGAACAATTCTGCCATTGATCCAGGACGGTCAATATATGATTTCCGTGGACTTGAAGGATGCATATCTGCATATTCCTATCCACATGGATCATCACCAGTTCCTAAGGTTTGCCTTCCTGGACAAACATTTTGAGTTCGTGGCCCTTCCCTTCGGGTTGGCCACAGCACCCAGGATCTTCACGAAGGTTCTAGGGTCACTTCTGGGGGTTCTCAGGCCGTGGGGCATTGCAGTGGCGCCTTATCTGGACGATATTCTGATCCAGGCGTCGTCTTACCATCTGACAAAGTCTTATACAGACATGGTTCTGTCCTTTCTGAGGACTCACAGGTGGAAGGTGAATCTAGATAAGAGTTCACTAATTCCACAGACAAGGGTTCCTTTCCTGGGAACTCTAATAGATTCGGTATCCATGAAAATCTTCTTGATGGAGGTCAGAAAGTTAATTATTTTAAATACATGCCGAACCCTTCAGTCCAATCCTCGGCCATCAGTGGCTCAGTGCTGGAGGTAATTGGATTGATGGTGGCGGCAATGGACATCATTCCGTTTGCTCATTTTCATCTCAGACCCCTACAACTGAGCATGCTCAGACAGTGGAATGGAGATTATGCAGATTTGTCTCCTCAGATAGATCTGGATCAGGAGACAAGAGACTCTCTTCTTTGGTGGTTGTCGCTGGATCATCTGTCTCAAGGGACGTGCTTCCGAAGACCTTCATGGGTGATGGTGACAACGGACGCCAGTCTACTAGGATGGGGTGCAGTCTGGAATTCCCTGAAGGCTCAGGGTGTGTGGACTCGGTCAGAGTCTCTACTTCCAATCAATATTTTGGAATTGAGAGCAATATTCAATGCGCTTCAGGCTTGGTCTCAGTTGGCTTCGGCCAAATTCATTCATTTTCAGTCGGACAACATCACGACTGTGGCTTACATCAATCATCAGGGAGGAACAAGGAGTTCCTTAGCGATGACAGAAGTATCCAAGATAATTTGATGGGCGGAGGCTCACTCTTGTTATCTGTCAGCAATATACATCCCTGGAGTAGACAACTGGAAAGCGGACTTTTTAAGCAGACAGACGTTCCATCCGGGGGAGTGGGAACTCCATCCGGAGGTCTTTGCCACTCTGATTCTCAGATGGGGCAGACCGGAATTGTATCTGATGGTGTCTCGTCAGAATGCCAAGCTCCCAATATACGGATCCAAGTCACGGGATCCTCAGGCCGATCTGATAGATGCATTGTCAGTGCCTTGGTCGTTCAACCTAGCTTATGTGTTTCCAACGTTTGCTCTCCTTCCCCGGGTTATTGCACGGATCAAACAGGAGAGGACTTCGGTAATTCTAATCGTGTCTGCGTGGCCTCGCAGGACTTGGTATGCCGATCTAGTGGACATGTTCTCTCTGCCGCCGTGGAAGCTTCCATTGAGGCAGGACCTTCTCATTCAGGGAACCTTCCAACATCCGAATCTATTTTCTCTGCAGCTGACTGCTTGGAGATTGAACGCTTGATTTTATCTAAGCGGGGGTTCTCTGATTCGGTCATTGATACTTTTATTCAGGCACGTAAGCCTGTCTCTAGAAAGATCTACCATAAGATATGGTGTAAATATCTTTATTGGTGCGAATCCAAGGGCTACTCATGGAGTAGAGTTAGGATTCCCAGGATTTTATCTTTTCTCCAAGAAGGATTGGAGAAGGGGTTATCAGCAAGTTCCTTAAAGGGACAAATTTCTGCTTTGTCGATTTTACTACACAAGCGTTTGGCAGATGTTCCAGACGTTCAGTCTTTTTGTCAGGCTCTGACCAGAATCAAGCCTGTGTTTAGACCAATTGCTCCACCCTGGAGTTTGAATTTAGTTCTTAGTGTTCTTCAAGGAGTTCCATTTGAACCCATGCATTCCATGGATATTAATTTTTTATCTTGGAAGGTTTTATTTTTGGTTGCTATTTCTTCTGCTCGTAGAGTTTCCGAGCTTTCAGCATTACAAGGTGACTCTCCTTATCTTATTTTTCATTCTGTTAAGGTGGTTTTACGTACCAAACCTGGTTTTCTTCCTAAGGTTGTTTCTAATAAGAATATTAATCAGGAAATTGTTGTTCCTTCATTGTGTCCTAATCCTTCTTCTATGAAGGAGCGTTTGTTGCATAACTTGGACGTGGTCCGTGCCCTGACGTGGTCTGTGCCTTTACTTGCAGGCGACTAAAGAATTTTGTCAATCATCTTCCTTATTTGTTGTTTTTTTCTGGAAAGCGTAGGGGCCAGAAAGCTACGGCTACCTCTCTTTCTTTTTGGCTGAAAAGTATCATCCGTCTGGCATATGAGACTGCTGGACAGCAGCCTCCTGAAAGAATTACGGCTCATTCCACTAGGGCTATGGCTTCCTCATGGTCATTTAAAAACGATGCTTCTGTTGAACAGATTTGCAAGGCTGCAACTTGGTTGAATCTTCACACTTTTTCCAAATTTTCCAAATTTGACACTTTTGCTTCATCTGAGGCTGGTTTTGGGAGAAAGGTTCTTCAAGCAGTGGTGCCTTCCGTTTAGGTGCATGTCTTGTCCCTCCCTTTCATCCGTGTCCTATAGCTTTGGTATTGTATCCAATAAGTAAGGATGAAATCCGTAGACTCGTCATATCTTGTAAAAGAAAAGGAAATTTATGCTTACCTGATAAATTTATTTATTTTACGATCTGACGAGTCCACGGCCCACCCTGTCATTTCTAAGACAGGTAATTATTATGTCTTTTCCTTTCTCTTCCTAACTTCGGTCGAATGACTGGAGTGGGAGGGAATGGAGGAGCTATATATATATAGCTCTGCTGTGGTGCTCTTTGCCACTTCCTGCTAAGGAGGCGTAATCCCATAAGTAAGGATGAAATCCGTGGACTCGTCATATCGTAAAAGAAATACGTTAATCAGGTAAGTATAAATTTCCTTTTTTATATTTTTTTTCTTCCCTCTACCTAAAAGATTTCAGTTTGTTTTTCAATTGAGTTGTACAGTTTATAGGTTACATTAAAGGTGGAAAAAGTTCTGAAATAATTTATCTTTGTCTAATTTTTTATATACCACAGAAACCTGACATTTTATCAGGGGTGTGTAGACTTTTTATATCCACTGTATATATATATATTATATATAAGTCAAAGATGCAACAAATAGGAGCGCCCCATAACAATAATAAAACAGTTAAAACAACAATGAATTGAAAGCACTGTTTAAAAAGTATATAGTTTCTTTTAAAGCAATCCAGGCAAGAGAGTAGTAATATGGGGTTGCTGCCGCTTCACAAAACACAGCACTGGGGGCTGGATACAGCTGAATATAAAGAACACAGAAAATGAAATGCGCAAACCCCTCTAAGGAAGTACACCAAAAACCGCTTAAATTTATTAAGACACAATTGCACACTCACACTTAGAAACCTCAAACATATGAGGTATGTAAAGACACGTAGAAGATGGTGATCTGTCTGTAAACGTCACAATAGGATCCGATGAAACCTGAACACCGGACCTCCTTCAATCATATACGATTGTCCCATGTAAAATTTCCATATGAGATAAGAGTCACTGTTATCCGTTAACAAATAATCACCAGTCACATTTATATAGTATATAAAAACATTAAAAAGTGCATAAAAACGCCAACCAATACTGCACCAACTGTTTAGTGAAGTGCCGGCTCTTCACTAAACAGTTTGTGCAGTATTGGTATACAATTGTATATGGTTGAAGGAGGTCCGGTGTTCAGGTTTCATCGGATCCTATTGTGACGTTTACAGACAGATCACCATCTTCTACGTGTCTTTACATACCTCATATGTTTGAGGGTTCTAAGTGTGAGTGTGCAATTGTGTCTTAATAAATTTAAGCTGTTTTTGATGTACTTCACTTAGAGGGGTTTGCACCTTTCTTTTTCTGTGTTCTTTATATTCATTTAACTTATGGTGAGATAAAAGTGAACCAGAGAACTCTGGGTAAGATATGCAAATGAGCTATGCATCACCTGACACTTTTTTTCCCCTCCCACTGTGTTTAGCCAAAATAAAAAAATTGCACATCTTACCCAGAGTTCTTTTTACTCACCATAAGTTAAATGAATGTAGCATTCACCCTTTGAAAGAGGCTTCACTTACCTGCAAATCAAACATAATTGCTGCTTATAGGAACACAGGTAATTCAGCTAGAAGGCAGGGTTGTACCTTGCAGGCCTTTTGGCTAGAACCTCCTTGTGATCTCAAAGAATCTGGTGGCTGCTAGTTATTTGGGTAACAGAGCACTTAGAGGAAATTGCCTTATCTTAGAGGCCCTGTTATTAAAAACGTTGTCAGACCCATGAGAAAAATGTATTTCTGGCCTTGTCAGTCTCGCAGTCTGTAGGTCTGGCGATTTTATGTTGAAAAAAAGTGGGCTGAAACTTTCTGTGCTAAATAGTGTTGATGTGTCTTCCATAGGTAGCAATAGGGATCGCAGCTTCAGTAAAGGTCCACTGACATTGTTACTCATCTGCAATATCAGCAGAGAGAGTGGAGGGGGGAGAGAAGTTTGGCTGTATTTGAAGTATTCCTACACAACATGAACTGTGTGCTCACTGAAACAAAAAATGTTTGTGTAGGAACACTTCAAATAATACACATGTAAGCTTAGTTTCACTGTACATAAACTACTGTATATTTCTCACACTGGAAATTGCCGCCACTGAAAAGCTTACAAGACTGAAATGCCTGAAAAGGTATTGCTAACATCGATGGCAGTGTTTTGAATATTACACACTTGCGGTGTTGTTTTCCCATTACAATAGAAGTTATTCCTATGGAACGCACAATAAACTCCCACAGAACACCTATATGTATGTCCTATCTGCAATCTACCTTGCTAAAAAAAAATCCTATTAAACCTATAGGAGATGTTAATACATGTAGATACAATGTTAGATTTATATGTATCTTTTTGTATAATGTGATATGTATTGTAAAGGGACAGGAATCCCCAACGTATTATTTCTGGATTTGGATAGAATAGACAATTTTAAACGACTTTTTTAATTTACTTCTATTATCAAATTTGCTTCATTATCTTATTATCCTTTGCTGAAGTTACAGCATTGAACTACTGGCTGCTAACAGAACACATCTAGTTAGCCAATCACAAGAGATAAATGTGTGCAGGCACCAATCAGCAGCTAGCTCCCACCAGTGTAGGATATGCACATATTCTTTTTCTACAAGGGATACAAAAGAGAACGAAGCACATTTGAAAATAGAAGTTAAAGGGACACTGAACCCACATTTTTTCTTTCATGATTCGGATAGAGCATGCAATTTTAAGCAACTTTCTAATTTACTCCTATTATCAATGTTTCTTCGTTCTCTTGCTATCTTTATTTGAAAAAGAAGGCATCTAAGCCTTTTTCTTGGTTCAGACTCTGGACAGCAGTTTTTGATTGGTGGATGAATTTATCCACCAATCAGCAAGGACAACTTAGGTTGTTCACCAAAAATGGGCCGGCATCTAAACTTAAATTCTTGCATTTCAAATAAAGATACCAAGAGAATAAAGAAAATTTGATAATAGGAGTAAATTAGAAAGTTGTTTAAAATGTCATGCTCTATCTGAATAACGAAAGAACAAATTTGGGTTCATTGTCCCTTTAATTTCAAACACCTAAATTACGAGTTGTGCGTTAACAGGGGTGCGTTGCTAACTTGCAGTTTATTCTCACCGCTCACTTTCCTGCAGGGCTGGTATTACGGTTTTTATCAACCCGTTGTTAACAGGCAAGAAGTGAGCGTAGAGCAAAATTGCGCTCCAAACTGCACTCCAATACCAGCGCTGCTTAAGTGAGCGGTGAGCTGGTTATACATGCTCGTGCACGATTTCCCCATAGACATCAATGGGGAGAGCCGGCTTAGAAAAAGTCTAACACCTGCAAAAAAGCAGCGTAAAACTCAGTAACGTAGCCCCATTGATTCCTATGGGGAAACTACATTTATGTTTACACCTAACACCCTAACATGAACCCCGAGTCTAAACACCCCTAATCTTACACTTATTAACCCCTAATCTGCTGCCCCCGACATCGCCGACACCTACATTATACTGATTAACCCCTAATCTGCCGCCCTCGACATGGCCGACACCTACATTATACTGATTAACCCCTAATCTGCTGCCCCCAACGTCGCCGCCACTATAATAAACATATTAACCCCTAAACCGCCTTACTCCCGCATCACAAACACTAAATATTATTAACCCCTAATCTGCCGCCCCTAACATCGCCGCCATTATATTATATTTATTAACCCCTAAATCTAAGTCTAACCCTAACACCCCCTAACTTAAATATAATTTAAATAAATCTAAAGAAAAATTCCTATCATTAACTAAATAATTCCTATTTAAATCTAAATACTTACCTATAAAATAAACCCTAAGCTAGCTACAATATAACTTAGTTACATTGTAGCTAGCTTAGAGTTTATTTTCATTTTACAGGCAAGTTTGTATTTATTTTAACTAGGTAGAATAGTTACTAAATAGTTATTAACTATTTACTAACTACCTAGCTAATAAATACAAATTTACCTGTAAAATAAAACCTAACCTAAGTTACAATAATAGTGAAAAGAGAAAGAGAGCGCCTCATAGTGCAGATATCTCTATACAGTGTAAGGGTATAGTATAAGCCAAAAAGCAGGTACTCACAAGCGGAGTGGCACTTTTCGTTAAAGTGCAGACAAGCGGGCTGACATTTCCAGCAGTCAGTACGCTGACCAATGCAGTATGGTGTAGGTCCGTGGACGTCTCACAGTCGGGATGGCCTCCGGTATAGCCCTGATGGTGTTGGAAGCCGTACTCGGCAAGGTGCCTCTTTTACCCAACTGGGATCAAATCCTCTTAAGCAATGGCCGATGGCCAATGTGAGCTGTTAAAAGACTATTTTATCACGTCTCTTTGTATATAAAATGGAACACAGACCAAACAGAGTGGTTAGAAAATGTGTTTAATGGAGCTGATAACGCGTTTCTCGGCCGTTAGCTCCTGGCCGTTTCATCAGATCAGTTACATACATTGTTAAAAGGTATATTTAAAAAGGTGTGCGTATCACCTGATTGTATAAAAAAGTTAACTTAGACAACTACAGATTTCATTCCTCCTTCTACAGATTACAATAGATTGGTTTCACTTAGACAACGCAAGACCTTCTGGATACACAAACTAAAAACCTTGCATCCAGCAGGCCTCAATTCAAACTTGGACTTAGCTGCCTTTAATTAATTTGTAAATACCGCTTATCTTTCCATCTAATATACAAACATGTATACACACAGGCATAGTTTGTTCTTTAGATATCATTCATCCCCCATTCTTATTCTGTACTCTTTACTCTTTTATGTGCCAATTGTACCAAAAACGTATCTTGCCCTTCAGATAATAAATAAGTCCTGCTTCATCTAAAACCAATTGCTATCAAACGTTATATTTTTGATATTCAATATTTACATTACACCTTATTTTTCGTTCAGGCTCAATCTAATTTTATTCGATCTGTTAATCCTAACCGCAAAAAAACTTTTTCTTCACTGATTACTTCATACATATATATATTTCATGTGGATTCTAAAGGCGAAGTGTCATTTTACAGAGGATTTATATATAAAGCTTCTTTAACAAACGACAATATATGAACTAGTCTTTAAAGAACGGTTCATGATTATACACCCCTTTACTCTCATAGATCACTGACAAACACTATTAGCGTTCATACATATATTGACAATCTAACATTTTTTTCAACAAATGAGAACAAAAAAATCTGGGATATCAGCAGATTGTTATTCCAACAAAAAAAAGAAAAAAACCTTTTCACATTCGGCAAATTTGTGGTTCTTTTACACGAACTCTTTGTTATAGGTTATAATGGTTTTTTTATCCAATCATCTCAAAATATTGGTCTTCAAATCTTTTTTTATTGTTCCATATATGTTTTACAACTTGTAATTTTTTTAAATCATAATTTTAACATTGTATTGCATTGTAAACCAAGCTAACTCCTTTGGTATTAGCTACCTGTTCTCAACCATTTAGAAAAATGTTTAACAAAATTGTCTCTTTGTAACAATGTTACCAATGTGCTCATTGGTTCTTTTTTTATCCAATCAGGTGATACGCACACCTTTTTAAATATACCTTTTAACAATGTATGTAACTGATCTGATGAAACGGCCAGGAGCTAACGGCCGAGAAACGCGTTATCAGCTC
The DNA here is from genome assembly GCF_027579735.1 of Bombina bombina. Taxonomy (NCBI): domain Eukaryota; kingdom Metazoa; phylum Chordata; class Amphibia; order Anura; family Bombinatoridae; genus Bombina; species Bombina bombina. Next base: position 797,497,163 of record NC_069501.1, on the reverse strand, counting down.
CATTAAACACATTTTCTAACCACTCTGTTTGGACTGTGTTCCATTTTATATACAAAGAGACGTGATAAAATAGTCTTTTAACAGCTCACATTGGCCACCGGCCATTGCTTAAGAGGATTTGATCCCGGTTGGGTAAAAGAGGCACCTTGCTGAGTAAGGCTTCCAACACCATCAGGGCTATACCGGAGGCCATCCCGACCGTGAGACGTCCACGGACCTACACCATACTGCATTGGTCAGCGTACTGACTGCTGGAAATGTCAGCCCGCTTGTCTGCACTTTTTTAACGAAAAGTGCCACTCCGCTTGTGAGTACCTGCTTTTTGGCTTATACTATACCCTTACACTGTATAGAGATATCTGCACTATGAGGCGCTCTCTTTCTCTTTTCACTATTTAGATATCTGACTCACCAACAGCACCAAGAGAAGCAGCCTCGCTACACAGAAAGATTTTTGGATTCTCTCAAGACTCCTATCTAATAACGGACTTTTGGGTTTGCATTAGCAATTTATGTTGGAACTTTTTTCACTTTATATCAACAGCCACCGTCACTTGTCACATATATATTGGTTATTTTTACAATGTTTTAGTTGATTGTAGACATCACTGTGTGTATATAATATTTTTTCCTGCTATACATAGCAAACAATATAATATTTTCTTTTACTTCTCTAATGCCACTATACTTTGTGGAATATATTTTTTTAGCAATTCACACCAATCATTCTGCAAAACAGATACAACCCTATCGTTATTTACCCCCTTTTTTTGGCGCACCTTATTTATATTTTGTATAATTATTTTTACAAAATATATACCCCTTTTCACTAAGTTACAATAATGCCTAACCTTACACTACAATTAAATAATTTCCTTACATTAAATACAATTAAATAAATTAAATTAGTTAAATCTCAAAACCCCCCCACTAAATTACAGAAAATAAAAAACAAATTACAAGATCTTTAAACTAATTACACCTAATCTAATAGCCCTATCAAAATAAAAAAAAGCCCACCCAAAATAAAAAAAAACCCTAGCCAAAGAAATCAGTTCTTTTCCCTGTAAAAAAAAAAAAATACAATCAACCCCCCAACAGTAAAACCCACCACCCACACAACAAACCCCCCAAATAAAAGCCTAACTAAAAAAAACTAAGCTCCCCATTGCCCTGAAAAGGGCATTTGTGATGGACATTGCCCTTAAAAGGGCATTTAGCCCTATTGCAGCCCAAAGCCCTAACCTAAAAAAAAAACCCACCCAATACACCCTTAAAAAATCCTAACACTAACCCTAGAAGATTCACTTACCGGGAGAAGTCTTCACCCAACAAAGCTGGCAGAAGTGGTCCTCCAGATAGGCAGAAGTCTTCATCCTTCTGACGCGGAGCGGCTCCATCTTCAAGACATCTTGCGCGGAGCATCCTATTCCAACGACATCTTCTTGATGAATGAAGGTACCTTTAAATGATGTCATCCAAGATGGCATCTTTTAGATTCCGATTGGCTGATAGAATTCTATCAGCCAATTGGAATTAAGGTTGAAAAAAATCCTATTAGCTGATCCAATCAGCCAATGGAATGCGAGCTCAATCCTATTGGCTGATTGCATCAGCCAATGGGATTTTTTCAACCTTAATTCCGATTGGCTGATAGTATAATGTAGGTGGCTGCGATGTTGGGGGCAGCAGATTAGGGGTTAATAATATTTAACTAGTGTTTGCGAGACGGGAGTGCGGCGGTTTAGGGGTTAATATGTTTATTATAGTGGCGGCGATGTCCGGAGCGGTAGATTATGGGTTAATAATTTTATTTTAGTGTTTGCTATGCGGGAGGGCCTCGCTTTAGGGGTTAATAGGTAGTTTATGGGTGTTAGTGTACTTTTTAGCACTTAGTTATGAGTTTTATGCTATAGCTTTGTAGCGTAAAACTCATAACTACTGACTTTAAAATGCGTTAGGAATCTTGTCGGTATAGGCTGTACTTCTCACTTTTTGGCCTCCCAGGAAAAACTTGTAATACCGGCGCTATGGAAGTCCCATAGAAAAAAAGCCTTTACAAAATTTACGTAAGTAGATTTGCGGTAAGGCCAAAAAAGTGTGCGGTACACCTATACCTGCAAGACTCTTAATACCAGCAGGCGTAAAAAAGCAGCGTTAGGACCTAACGCTGCTTTTTGACCTTAACGCACAACTCGTAATCTAGCCGAATGTGTCTTAAAATTACAATGCTCCATCCGAATCATGCACATTTCATTTTGACTTTCCTATCCCTTTAAGCATTTTACTTATATTAAAAATGTTTTGTGTGTTTTTCTTTTTTTGCTTAGGAATAAGATGTATATGTATAGAAGGAAGTAGTCACAACTTTATAGTGTTACATAACTACATTATTTTTAACATTGCAAAGATAAAGAAATGCAGTTATGTAAAACTGTAAAGTCATAGATGTTGTCTTCAATAAATGTTAATATTACAAAAAATACATCTTATTCCTAAAAAGAAACATGGGATAAGAAAAATAATACCTTATTAAAATAAATACAATACTTAAAATACCTATTATTGCATTATACAATAGAATACATATAAATGGAATTTTTTCTAGCCTTGGTGACCGAGTAATGTAGATTTCATTAAAGGCAGGAGGCAAGTATTTTGCAGTCAATGCTTTACTGAATCCCTACAGCTGCAAAGACAGAGTGACATCCATAGCAGGAAAAATGGAAAAACCAATAACATCACAGCACTATGTATCAAACTCAAGGAACACTGTCTCTATTTCCTATTTCCCTTGCGATGCCATCACCCACTAGCAAGAGGAGTCCAAATACAAAGCAAAACACAAAATCCTCATGGGTCGAACTTGTAGATCTGAATCAGCGCAAATCTGCAAAATTAATGCCATAAGGAACAGATGATTAGACAGACCAGGAAATCCAGGAATCCCATGCTGGAACAACCCTAAAACAGCCACACAATGCAAGCTTTGCAGGGTCATGGGATGTGTACCCGGTCCGGTATGAGAGTGCAGTTCCCTTCCGTGTTTTGTATATGTCTAGGGTGGTTACATATTCCTGTGCACCCTTCCCTTGTTTTCAGTTTGTTTGGATTTGAAAGCTTGCATTGTGTGGCTGTTTTAGGGTCTCAGGTATTGGAAAGGACCTTGACGTGGTACCTGAGCTTGTCCCATTTGGCCAGATGCGGTGACTAACCTTTCCATTTTTGCTTTTAAATCTTAGCTGAGAGCTTGTAAGTGAGTGCTGGGTTTTCTCTGTGTGTTGTATTAATTTGTTTTGTAATTTTCCCTATGGTTCTTGCACCCAGACCTGTCTGGGGTTAACTGCTTGTGGCTCTGGGGACAGCACAGCTTCCTGTGAGTGCCAGTGGCACCCAGGGCTGAGCATGTTGCAGGGTCATGGGATGTGTACCCGGTCTGGTATGAGAGTGCAGTTCCCTTCCGTGTTTTGTATATGTCTAGGGTGGTTACATATTCCTGTGCACCCTTCCCTTGTTTTCAGTTTGTTTGGATTTGAAAGCTTGCATTGTGTGGCTGTTTTAGGGTCTCGGGTATTGGAAAGGACCTTGACGTGGTACCTGAGCTTGTCCCATTTGGCCAGATGCGGTGACTAACCTTTCCATTTTTGCTTTTAAATCTTAGCTGAGAGCTTGTAAGTAAGTGCTGGGTTTTCTCTGTGTGTTTTATATATATATATATATATATATATATACACACACACCATAAAATATATACACACACACACACCATAAAATATATATACACACACACACACCATAAAATATATATACACACACCATAAAATATATATACACACACACACACACACACACACACACACACCATAAAATATATATACACACACACACACCATAAAATATATATACACACACACACACCATAAAATATATATACACACACACACACACCATAAAATATATATACACACACACACACACCATAAAATATATATACACACACACACACACCATAAAATATATACACACACACACACACACCATAAAATATATACACACACACACACACACCATAAAATATATATACACACACACACACCATAAAATATATATATACACACACACCATAAAATATATATACATACACACACACACACACACACCATAAAATATATATACACACACACACCATAAAATATATATACACACACACACACCCACCATAAAATATATATATACACACACACACCATAAAATATATATATATACACACACACACACACACACACACACCATAAAATATATATATACACACACACACACACACACACACACACCATAAAATATATATATACACACACACACACACACACACACCATAAAATATATATATATACACACACACACACACACACCATAATATATATATATATACACACACACACACACCATAAAATATATATACATACACACACACACACCATAAAATATATATACATACACACACACACACCATAAAATATATATACATAGACATATATAAAACATGTATACGCATAAAATATACACATATATAGTATAAAGCAGTACACAGCTCTCTCTCTGTGTCTATCTATCTGTATACATATGTATATATATATATATATATATATATATATATATATATATATATATATATATATATATATATATATATATAATCTTCAAGGTGAAGGACATTGGTATGTGATTCTTTCATATTTTCATGTCGGGATAGTGCACATGAGAATATGCTATCGGGTTTGGACTTGAATAGGGTCCCCCCCCCCCCTTTTTTTTGCTCCATAGATCCATAGAGTTTTGTTACATATGTTTAGATATACAGAGAGTTTTTTTCTTCCTAATGGGACAGAGTCCACAGCCGCATTCATTACTTTTAGGAAATAAGAACCTGGCCACCAGGAAGAGGCAAAGACACCCCAGCCAAAGGCTTAAATACTCCTCCCACTTCCCTCATCCCCCAGTCATTCTTTGCCTTTCGTCCCAGGAGGTTGGCAGAGAAGTGTCAGAATTTGTTTTGTCTCCTTTAAAAGGAAGTTTTGGCGAGTTCAGCTGTTCCAGAGGTCATATTGCCTGATGAACCTTTATTTCCTAAATTGAATAGAGTTTGAGGACAGGGTGGTGCCTTCCCTTCCCTGCTCCTGTTGTCCTGGGTATTCCACCTTGGACTGTACAGTTCCCTGCGGGTGCGACTGTCTGAGTTGTGCTTTTCGTTACAGAATTGCGCGCCTTCACCGTCTGCTCTTCGAATGGCGCACCTCATTAGACATGTGGGGATGATGTAATCTCCTGATTGTCCATGTATTGAGATCTTTTCCAGTTTTTTGGAAGATCAGGGCTCCATTTGGCTGGTCCTGCGGTAGACCTGTTTCTTTTTGAGTGTTAACCTATGGGTTGCCTTGTATTTTATTTTCATCCGATAGGATGTCCTGTCTGTTTGTTTTCCTCCTTCCCCTCAGAGGGAGGATTTATGCGGCTTGACGGTTAGGACCCGGATTGCAGGCTGGTCCTGTTTGGGTTCAGTTCTCTCTGGTAGCCGTTTGGACACGTGGCGCTGCTCTGCTTGGCTGGTCCAATAGAGGCGCCGAGTGCTCATGTTATCCTCTGTGTTCAACTAAGCATTCTAGAAGACCAGTGGGTCAGTGAGGCAGGAAGGATTGTCTCAGTCCTTATAGCCTTCAATTTGGATGACTGGGGTTGTCAGACCCTAGAGTTCCTCCCCATGTAGTGGAGGGTTGGGGGGCTTGCACCCTCTTGCCGCCGAGTTGGGCGGTTTGGCCTTTTTAATTGTCCTTCTGGACTTAGTTCCCCTCCGGGATATGGTCGTTCCCTGTTAGGGGCACTGGGCGTGGTCTCCTTGGGCTCTGCTTGGAGCTGGGGATGCTGTGCGTCCTTTTCTCTCTATGATCCTCATTGTATGGAGGTGATGCAGAGACCAGCCTTTGCTCGAGTGATTTTGGCCTCGGGGTATCCTCTTGCTTGTTGTCCTGCGGCTGTTTGAGAGTCTATGGGCTCTAGTGTTGTTGTACGACTTTGTAGCTCCTTTGGAGCATTGGACTTTGGCAAGGGGTGGTCTCTTCCTTGGGTCGGGGCTTGCAAGTTATCTCGTTGTAAGGGTTGATCTGGATATTGCATTGATATCTCCCTGTGGTCTGGTTTTTTATTTCAGACGGGGTGTTAAGTTCTCGGATATTGTTTGTTTAAACAATTGGGGGCTCAGTTCTGTTTTTCTCCCTGGTGTTTCTGGTTGCTGAGGCTTCGCTCAGTGTTTTCCTTTGTGGAGTTGTTGCCTGACTTTTTGGCTCTAAGGCTTGGTCGGGGTTCCCCAGTTCCTGGGAACTTGGGCTATGTCCTTTTACTTGGACTAATTGACCTGGTCACAGTTGTCCAGGTTGTCTGAGTGCTGATGCTCATTGGGCTGGACTGACACCTTTATGGTCGGTTTCCCTTGGTCAGCTTGCTGTGGTAACCTTGTGGATTCACTGTTGTGCAGGTGAATGGGTTAGCAGTGTCTCTGCTGCAGCTATTGCACATTGGATGTGTGTTAACAAGCTATTTCCTTAGGGGGATTCCTTCCAAGTTCATCTGTGTTGGAGATTGATCTCTCCTTTAGCCTGTGGCTTTGTGTCTTGTGGGCAGGTGCTCTGCCTTTTTGGCCTTATCCCTTTCTTAGGGTGGGGGGCTTATTCTTCTTCTTATGGAGGTGTGATCCTTTTTCTAGGGATTCTCCTTGATTCAGGAGGTTGGAACTGAGAGTTAACCTTTCAGAGAGGTTTGTTTTTCTCTGGGTTGTTACGTTCCATCTGGAGTCTTGCTTGCTCCTTGTCGAGACTATGGTGGGCCTTTGGGTCTACGGCCTTGTTGTCTGTCGTCTGTTTCTAAGTAGTCAGGTTGGCACCTGTGCTCTGTTGGGATGGCTGTGGCCATTCTTCCGCTCGTTTTTGAGCTGGTGTTGGGGTTCTTCTGTTCTCCTGTTTCAGACCTGCCGATGCTTGGGCTGGCCCAGCTGGGAGTGGGTTCTGAGATGCTAGCTCCCTGGGCTACACCTTCGGGTTCTGGGTGTAACCTCTCTCTCTCTGGTGGTGCAGTGGGCCTTGTTGAGGTTATGTGCTTCCCCTTTTTAGAGCCCTGTGTGTGCCTTCTGAGAGTTTTCTTTTGCAATCCGTTCTCTTGCTGGCCGCTTTTTACTTCTCAGCAAGTATTCTTCTGTGTCATCCTGATGATGGCTGCGTGTTCTTGACTCAGGGTTTTTCGTCCGGGGCTGTTACATGTTCTTTTTTGTCTAAATACTTTAGTATTCTTAGTTCTGACGATGTGAGGACTCTATCTTCAGTTGTCTTTTGGTGCTTTGCACGATGTTGAGAGAAGGGTTTCTCTGTTTAGATGTCCAGTCCTAAACCTCTGGTTTTCTCCAACATAGGTGTGTCCGGTCCACGGCGTCATCCTTACTTGTGGGATATTCTCTTCCCCAACAGGAAATGGCAAAGAGCCCAGCAAAGCTGGTCACATGATCCCTCCTAGGCTCCGCCTACCCCAGTCATTCTCTTTGCCGTTGTACAGGCAACATCTCCACGGAGATGGCTTAGAGTTTTTTAGTGTTTAACTGTAGTTTTTATTATTCAATCAAGAGTTTGTTATTTTGAAATAGTGCTGGTATGTACTATTTACTCAGAAACAGAAAAGAGATGAAGATTTCTGTTTGTATGAGGAAAATGATTTTAGCAACCGCCACTAAAATCCATGGCTGTTCCACACAGGACTGTTGAGAGCAATTAACTTCAGTTGGGGGAACAGTGAGCAGTCTCTTGCTGCTTGAGGTATGACACATTCTAACAAGACGATGTAATGCTGGAAGCTGTCATTTTCCCTATGGGATCCGGTAAGCCATGTTTATTACGATCGTAAATAAGGGCTTCAAAAAGGGCTTATTAAGACTGTAGACTTTTTCTGGGCTAAATCGATTCATTATTAACACATATTTAGCCTTGAGGAATCATTTTATCTGGGTATTTTGATATAATAATCTCGGCAGGCACTGTTTTAGACACCTTATTCTTTAGGGGCTTTCCCAAAGCATAGGCAGAGCCTCATTTTCGCGCCGGTGTTGCGCACTTGTTTTTGAGAGGCATGGCATGCAGTCGCATGTGAGAGGAGCTCTGATACTTAGAAAAGACTTTCTGAAGGCGTCATTTGGTATCGTATTCCCCTTGGGGCTTGGTTGGGTCTCAGCAAAGCAGATACCAGGGACTGTAAAGGGGTTAAAGTTCAAAACGGCTCCGGTTCCGTTATTTTAAGGGTTAAAGCTTCCAAATTTGGTGTGCAATACTTTTAAGGCTTTAAGACACTGTGGTGAAAATTTGGTGAATTTTGAACAATTCCTTCATGTTTTTTCGCAATTGCAGTAATAAAGTGTGTTCAGTTTAAAATTTAAAGTGACAGTAACGGTTTTATTTTAAAACGTTTTTTGTACTTTGTTATCAAGTTTATGCCTGTTTAACATGTCTGAACTACCAGATAGACTGTGTTCTGAATGTGGGGAAGCCAGAATTCCTATTCATTTAAATAAATGTGATTTATGTGACAATGACAATGATGCCCAAGATGATTCCTCAAGTGAGGGGAGTAAGCATGGTACTGCATCATTCCCTCCTTCGTCTACACGAGTCTTGCCCACTCAGGAGGCCCCTAGTACATCTAGCGCGCCAATACTCCTTACTATGCAACAATTAACGGCTGTAATGGATAATTCTGTCAAAAACATTTTAGCCAAAATGAACACTTATCAGCGTAAGCGCGACTGCTCTGTTTTAGATACTGAAGAGCATGACGACGCTGATAATAATATTTCTGAAGGGCCCCTAACCCAGTCTGATGGGGCCAGGGAGGTTTTGTCTGAGGGAGAAATTACTGATTCAGGGAACATTTCTCAACAAGCTGAACCTGATGTGATTGCATTTAAATTTAAGTTGGAACATCTCCGCATTCTGCTTAAGGAGGTATTATCCACTCTGGATGATTGTGACAAGTTGGTCATCCCAGAGAAACTATGTAAAATGGACAAGTTCCTAGAGGTGCCGGGGCTCCCAGAAGCTTTTCCTATACCCAAGCGGGTGGCGGACATTGTTAATAAAGAATGGGAAAGGCCCGGTATTCCTTTCGTCCCTCCCCCCATATTTAAAAAATTGTTTCCTATGGTCGACCCCAGAAAGGACTTATGGCAGACAGTCCCCAAGGTCGAGGGAGCGGTTTCCACTTTAAACAAACGCACCACTATACCCATAGAGGATAGTTGTGCTTTCAAAGATCCTATGGATAAAAAATTAGAAGGTTTGCTTAAAAAGATGTTTGTTCAGCAGGGTTACCTTCTACAACCAATTTCATGCATTGTCCCTGTCGCTACAGCCGCATGTTTCTGGTTTGATGAGCTGATAAAGGCGGTCGATAGTGATTCTCCTCCTTATGAGGAGATTATGGACAGAATCAATGCTCTCAAATTGGCTAATTCTTTCACCCTAGACGCCACTTTGCAATTGGCTAGGTTAGCGGCTAAGAATTCTGGGTTTGCTATTGTGGCGCGCAGAGCGCTTTGGTTGAAATCTTGGTCGGCTGATGCGTCTTCCAAGAACAAGCTACTTAACATTCCTTTCAAGGGGAAAACGCTGTTTGGCCCTGACTTGAAAGAGATTATCTCTGATATCACTGGGGGTAAGGGCCACGCCCTTCCTCAGGATCGGCCTTTCAAGGCAAAAAATAAACCTAATTTTCGTCCCTTTCGTAGAAACGGACCAGCCCAAAGTGCTACGTCCTCTAAGCAAGAGGGTAATACTTCTCAAGCCAAGCCAGCTTGGAGACCAATGCAAGGCTGGAACAAGGGAAAGCAGGCCAAGAAACCTGCCACTGCTACCAAGACAGCATGAAATGTTGGCCCCCGATCCGGGACCGGATCTGGTGGGGGGCAGACTCTCTCTCTTCGCTCAGGCTTGGGCAAGAGATGTTCTGGATCCTTGGGCGCTAGAAATAGTCTCCCAAGGTTATCTTCTGGAATTCAAGGGACTTCCCCCAAGGGGGAGGTTCCACAGGTCTCAGTTGTCTTCAGACCACATAAAAAGACAGGCATTCTTACATTGTGTAGAAGACCTGTTAAAAATGGGAGTGATTCATCCTGTTCCATTAAGAGAACAAGGGATGGGGTTCTACTCCAATCTGTTTATAGTTCCCAAAAAAGAGGGAACGTTCAGACCAATCTTAGATCTCAAGATCTTAAACAAGTTTCTCAAGGTTCCATCGTTCAAGATGGAAACCATTCGAACTATTCTTCCTTCCATCCAGGAAGGTCAATTCATGACCACGGTGGATTTAAAGGATGCGTATCTACATATTCCTATCCACAAGGAACATCATCGGTTCCTGAGGTTCGCATTCCTGGACAAACATTACCAGTTCGTGGCGCTTCCTTTCGGATTAGCCACTGCTCCAAGGATTTTCACAAAGGTACTAGGGTCCCTTCTAGCTGTGCTAAGACCAAGGGGCATTGCTGTAGTACCTTACTTGGACGACATTCTGATTCAAGCGTCGTCCCTTCCTCAAGCAAAGGCTCACACGGACATTGTCCTGGCCTTTCTCAGATCTCACGGATGGAAAGTGAACGTGGAAAAGAGTTCTCTATCTCCGTCAACAAGGGTTCCCTTCTTGGGAACAATAATAGACTCCTTAGAAATTAGGATTTTTCTGACAGAGGCCAGAAAAACAAAACTTCTAGACTCTTGTCGGATACTTCATTCCGTTCCTCTTCCTTCCATAGCTCAGTGCATGGAAGTGATCGGGTTGATGGTAGCGGCAATGGACATAGTTCCTTTTGCGCGCATTCATCTAAGACCATTACAACTGTGCATGCTCAGTCAGTGGAATGGGGACTATACAGACTTGTCTCCGAAGATACAAGTAAATCAGAGGACCAGAGACTCACTCCTTTGGTGGCTGTCCCTGGACAACCTGTCACGAGGGATGACATTCCGCAGACCAGAGTGGGTCATTGTCACGACCGACGCCAGTCTGATGGGCTGGGGCGCGGTCTGGGGATCCCTGAAAGCTCAGGGTCTTTGGTCTCGGGAAGAATCTCTTCTACCGATAAATATTCTGGAACTGAGAGCGATATTCAATGCTCTCAAGGCTTGGCCTCAGCTAGCGAGGGCCAAGTTCATACGGTTTCAATCAGACAACATGACAACTGTTGCGTACATCAACCATCAGGGGGGAACAAGGAGTTCCCTGGCGATGGAAGAAGTGACAAAAATCATTCTATGGGCGGAGTCTCACTCCTGCCACCTGTCTGCTATCCACATCCCAGGAGTGGAAAATTGGGAAGCGGATTTTCTGAGTCGTCAGACATTGCATCCGGGGGAGTGGGAACTCCATCCGGAAATCTTTGCCCAAGTCACTCAGCTGTGGGGCATTCCAGACATGGATCTGATGGCCTCTCGTCAGAACTTCAAAGTTCCTTGCTACGGGTCCAGATCCAGGGATCCCAAGGCGGCTCTAGTGGATGCACTAGTAGCACCTTGGACCTTCAAACTAGCTTATGTGTTTCCGCCGTTTCCTCTCATCCCCAGGCTGGTAGCCAGGATCAATCAGGAGAGGGCGTCGGTGATCTTGATAGCTCCTGCGTGGCCACGCAGGACTTGGTATGCAGATCTGGTGAATATGTCATCGGCTCCACCTTGGAAGCTACCTTTGAGACGAGACCTTCTTGTTCAGGGTCCGTTCGAACATCCGAATCTGGTTTCACTCCAGCTGACTGCTTGGAGATTGAACGCTTGATCTTATCGAAGCGAGGGTTCTCAGATTCTGTTATCGATACTCTTGTTCAGGCCAGAAAGCCTGTAACTAGAAAGATTTACCACAAAATTTGGAAAAAATATATCTGTTGGTGTGAATCTAAAGGATTCCCTTGGGACAAGGTTAAGATTCCTAGGATTCTATCCTTCCTTCAAGAAGGATTGGAAAAAGGATTATCTGCAAGTTCCCTGAAGGGACAGATTTCTGCCTTGTCTGTGTTACTTCACAAAAAGCTGGCCGCTGTGCCAGATGTTCAAGCCTTTGTTCAGGCTCTGGTTAGAATTAAGCCTGTTTACAAACCTTTGACTCCTCCTTGGAGTCTCAATTTAGTTCTTTCAGTTCTTCAGGGGGTTCCGTTTGAACCCTTGCATTCCGTAGATATTAAGTTATTATCTTGGAAAGTTTTGTTTTTAGTTGCAATTTCTTCTGCTAGAAGAGTTTCAGAATTATCTGCTCTGCAGTGTTCTCCTCCTTATCTGGTGTTCCATGCAGATAAGGTGGTTTTACGTACTAAACCTGGTTTTCTTCCAAAAGTTGTTTCTAACAAAAACATTAACCAGGAGATTATCGTACCTTCTCTGTGTCCGAAACCAGTTTCAAAGAAGGAACGTTTGTTGCACAATTTGGATGTTGTTCGCGCTCTAAAATTCTATTTAGATGCTACAAAGGATTTTAGACAAACATCTTCCTTGTTTGTTGTTTATTCCGGTAAAAGGAGAGGTCAAAAAGCAACTTCTACCTCTCTCTCTTTTTGGATTAAAAGCATCATCAGATTGGCTTACGAGACTGCCGGACGGCAGCCTCCCGAAAGAATCACAGCTCATTCCACTAGGGCTGTGGCTTCCACATGGGCCTTCAAGAACGAGGCTTCTGTTGATCAGATATGTAGGGCAGCGACTTGGTCTTCACTGCACACTTTTACCAAATTTTACAAGTTTGATACTTTTGCTTCTTCTGAGGCTATTTTTGGGAGAAAGGTTTTGCAAGCCGTGGTGCCTTCCATTTAGGTGACCTGATTTGCTCCCTCCCTTCATCCGTGTCCTAAAGCTTTGGTATTGGTTCCCACAAGTAAGGATGACGCTGTGGACCGGACACACCTATGTTGGAGAAAACAGAATTTATGTTTACCTGATAAATTACTTTCTCCAACGGTGTGTCCGGTCCACGGCCCGCCCTGGTTTTTTTAATCAGGTCTGATAATTTATTTTCTTTAACTACAGTCACCACGGTACCATATGGTTTCTCCTATGCAAATATTCCTCCTTAACGTCGGTCGAATGACTGGGGTAGGCGGAGCCTAGGAGGGATCATGTGACCAGCTTTGCTGGGCTCTTTGCCATTTCCTGTTGGGGAAGAGAATATCCCACAAGTAAGGATGACGCCGTGGACCGGACACACCGTTGGAGAAAGTAATTTATCAGGTAAACATAAATTCTGTTTTTGCTTGGTCTGGGCGTAGCCTCCCCTTCTCTGTCAGGATCCATTTGGATTTTTGTGAGCTTGGCTCTCTATTAGGGGTTTTCCTTTTATGGATTTTGTGGTGACCTTCAGTTTCCCTTCGGTTCTTCCTTGCCCTATCCCTTGGGGAGTTTAGGCTGGTGTTCCCCTCTTTAGTGAGGGGTGAGCGGTGAGGGACCAACTGTTGGGTGACAGTGTCTCCTGGAGGACTGTTGGCTCAGTTGAGTCCGATTTTGCGGTCTCTAGCTAGGCTTCTGGACTATCTGCTGGTCAGTGTCCTTGTGGCCTTTCCTTTTTAAAGTTTTCTCGCATTCTTTCGAAGCGGGGTTTTTGTTGGGTAGTGGTTTCAAGCCAGGTGCTCTCAGAATGGGCCATCTAGGGTACCCTCCCATTTTGGCATTTAGTGTCCTCTTTAGCTTGGGTATGGTTTTCCCAAAAGTAATGAATGCGGCTGTGGACTCTTTCCCATTAGGAAGAAAAACAAATTATGCTTCCCTGATAATTTAATTTTCTTTCGTGGGAAAGAGTCCACCGCCCCCCGCCCGTTTTTTCATGTGGGGCGTCTTAGTTGTATTCTTCTGGCACCTTTTCACCCTGCTATTTCTTCTACTGGTCTTGTTCCTCTGCAGAATGACTGGGGGATGAGGGAAGTTTGAGTAGTATTTAAGCCTTTGGCTGGGTTTTTTTTGGCTCCTCCTGGTGGCCAGGTTCTTATTTCCCAAAAGTAATGAATGTGCTGTGGACTCTTTCTCCAACATTGGTGTGTCCGGTCCACGGCGTCATCCTTGTGGGAATATCTCTTCCCCAACAGGAAATGGCAAAGAGTCCCAGCAAAGCTGGCCATATAGTCCCTCCTAGGCTCCGCCCACCCCAGTCATTCTCTTTGCCGTTGCACAGGCAACATCTCCACGGAGATGGTTAAGAGTTTTTGGTGTTTAAATGTAGTTTTTTATTCTTCTATCAAGTGTTTGTTATTTTAAAATAGTGCTGGTATGTACTATTTACTCTGAAACAGAAAAAGATGAAGATTTCTGTTTGTGAGAGGAAGATGATTTTAGCAGACAGTAACTAAAATAGATTGCTGTTTCCACATAGGACTGTTGAGATGAAGTAACTTCAGTTGGGGGAAACAGTTAGCAGACTTTTCTGCTTAAGGTATGACTAGCCATATTTCTAACAAGACTGTGTAATGCTGGAAGGCTGTCATTTTTCCCCTCATGGGGATAGGTAAGCCATTTTCTTAGTCTCAAACAGAATAAAGGGCTTAATATGGGCTATAAAACTGGTAGACACTTTTATGGGCTAAATCGATTGCTTTATTTGGGCATTTTATACATGTTTATGCTGATATTCACATTTATAAGCTTGGGGAACGTTTTTTAACGGCAGGCACTATGTTAGACACCTTTTCCAGTCAGGGAGGGCCTTCCCAGTTGTAGGCTGAGCCTCATTTTCGCGCCATTACTGCGCAGTTGTTTTTGAGAGCAAGACATGCAGATGCATGTGTGAGGACCTGAAAATAGCTGGAAAAGTTTCTAGAAGGCGTCATTTGGTATTGTATTCCCCTCTGGGCTTGGTTAGATCTCAGCAAATGCTGTAGCTGGGACTGTATAGGGGTTAAATTTGTAAACGGCTCCGGTTCCGTTATTTTAAGGGTTAAAGCTCTGAAATTTGGAGTGCAATACTCTTAATGCTTTAAGACACTGTGGTGACATTTTGGTAATTTTTGAACAATTCCTTCATAGTTTTTCACATATAAAGTAATAAAGTGTTTCTGTTTAAAATTTAAAGAGACAGTAACGGTTTTGTTTTAAAACGGTTTTTGTGCTTTATTAACAAGTTTAAGCCTGTTTAACATGTCTGTGCCTTCGGATAAGCTATGTTCTATATGTATGAAAGCCAATGTGTCTCCCCATTTAAATTTGTGTGATAATTGTGCCACAGCGTCCAAACAAAGTAAGGACAGTACTGCCACAGATAATGAAATTGCCCAAGATGATTCCTCAGATGAGGGGAGTAGACATGATACTACATCATCTCCTACTGTGTCTACACCAGTTTTACCCACGTAGGAGGCCCCAAGTACATCTAGCGCGCCAATGCTTATTACCATGCAACAATTGACGGCTGTAATGGATAACTCCATAGCAAATATTTTATCCAAAATGCCTGCATATCAGAGAAAGCGCGATTGCTCTGTCTTAAACACTGAAGAGCAGTAGGGCGCTGATGATAATTGTTCTGTCATACCCTCACACCAATCTGAAGTGGCCATGAGGGAGGTTTTGTCAGATGGGGAAATTTCAGATTCAGGAAAAATTTCTCAACAGGCTGAACCTGATGTTGTGACATTTAAATTTAAATTAGAACATCTCTGCGCACTGCTTAAGGAGGTGTTATCTACTCTGCATGATTGTGACAACTTGGTCATTCCAGAGAAATTATGCAAAATGGACAAGTTTCTAGAGGTTCCGGTGCACCCCAACGCTTTTCCTATACCCAAGCGGGTGGCGGACATAGTGAATAAAGAGTGGGAGAAGCCCGGCATACTTTTTGTTCCCCCTCCTATATTTAAGAAATTATTTCCTATGGTCGACCCCAGAAAGGACTTATGGCAGACAGTCCCTAAGGTCGAGGGGGCAGTTTCTACTTTAAACAAGCGTACTACTATTCCTATCGAGGATAGTTGTGCTTTCAAAGATCCTATGGATAAAAAATTGGAAGGTTTGCTTAAAAAGATTTTTGTACAGCAAGGTTACCTTCTACAACCCATTTCGTGCATTGTTCCTGTCACTACTGCAGCGTGGTTCTGGTTCGAGGAACTAGAAAAGTCGCTCGGTAGAGAGACTCCATATGAGGAGGTTATGGACAGAGTTCACGCACTTAAATTGGCTAACTCTTTTATTTTAGATGCCGCCTTGCAATTAGCTAAATTAGCGGCGAAAAATTCAGGGTTTGCAATTGTGGCGCGTAGAGCGCTTTGGCTAAAGTCTTGGTCAGCGGATGTATCATCCAAGACAAAATTGCTTAACATCCCTTTCAAAGGTAAAACTCTCTTCGGACCAGAATTGAAAGAGATTATCTCAGACATCACTGGGGGAAAGGGCCACTCCCTTCCACAAGATAGGCCGTTCAAGGCCAAGAATAAGTCTAATTTTCGTTCCTTTCGCAATTTCAGGAACGGACCGGCCTCTAATTCTGCATCCTCTAAGCAAGAGGGTAATGCCTCACAGCCCAAACCAGCCTGGAAACCTATGCAAGGCTGGAACAAGGGTAAGCAGGTCAAGAAGCCTGCTGCTGCTAACAAGACAGCATGAAGGAGTAGCCCCCGATCCGGGACTGGATCTAGTAGGGGGCAGACTCTCTCTCTTTGCTCAGGCTTGGGCAAGAGATGTTCAGGATCCCTGGGCACTAGAAATAGTTTCTCAGGGTTATCTTCTGGAATTCAGGGAATTACCCCCAAGGGGAAGGTTCCACATGTCTCACTTATCCTTAAACCAAATAAAGAGACAGGCGTTCTTACATTGTGTAGAAGACCTGTTAAAAATGGGAGTGATACACCCTGTCCCAATAAAAGAACAGGGAATGGGATTTTATTCAAATCTGTTCGTAGTTCCCAAAAAAGAGGGAACATTCAGACCAATTTTGGATCTGAAGATCCTAAACAAATTTCTCAGGGTACCATCGTTCAAAATGGAAACCATTCGAACGATTCTACCCACTATCCAGGAAGGTCAATTTATGACTACCGTGGATCTAAAGGATGCGTACCTACATATTCCTATCCACAAAGAACATCATCAGTTCCTAAGGTTCGCCTTTCTGGACAAACATTACCAGTTTGTGGCCCTCCCATTCGGGTTAGCCACTGCTCCAAGGATTTTCACAAAGGTACTCGGGTCCCTTCTAGCGGTTCTAAGGCCGAGGGGCATTGCAGTAGTACCTTACCTGGACGACATTCAAATACAAGCGTCGTCCCTGTCAAAAGCAAAGGCTCATACAGACATTGTTCTGGCCTTTCTCAGATCGCATGGATGGAAGGTGAACGTAGAAAAAAGCTCTCTGTCTCCGTCAACAAGAGTTCCCTTTTTGGGAACAATAATAGATTCCTTAGAAATGAGGATTTTTCTGACAGAGGTCAGAAAATCAAAGCTTCTAAGCGCTTGTCAAGTTCTTCATTCTGTTCCACGTCCTTCCATAGCTCAGTGCATGGAAGTAGTAGGGTTGATGGTTGCAGCAATGGACATAGTTCCTTTTGCACGAATTCATCTAAGACCATTACAACTGTGCATGCTCAAACAGTGGAATGGGGACTATACAGACTTGTCTCCAATGATTCAAGTAGATCAGAAGACCAGAGATTCACTCCGTTAGTGGCTGACCCTGGACCATCTATCCAAGGGAATGAGCTTCCGCAGACCAGAGTGGGTCATTGTTACGACCGACGCCAGTCTAGTGGGCTGGGGCGCGGTCTGGGAATCCCTGAAGACTCAGGGACTATGGTCTCGGGAAGAGTCTCTTCTCCCGATAAACATTCTGGAACTAAGAGCGATTTTCAATGCTCTCAGGACTTGGCCTCAACTAGCAAAGGCCAGATTCATAAGATTCCAATCAGACAACATGACGACCGTTGCGTATATCAATCATCAGGGGGGAACAAGGAGTTCCCTGGCGATGAAAGAAGTGACCAAAATAATACAATGGGCGGAGGAACACTCCTGCCATCTATCTGCGATCCACATCCCAGGTGTGGAAAACTGGGAAGCGGATTATCTGAGTCGTCAGACTTTCCATCCGGGGGAGTGGGAACTCCATCCGGAGATCTTTGCCCAACTGACTCAATTATGGGGCATTCCATACTTGGATCTGATGGCGTCTCGTCAGAACTTCAAGGTTCCGTGTTACGGGTCCAGATCCAGGGATCCCAAGGCGACTCTAGTAGATACACTAGTAGCACCTTGGACCTTCAACCTAGCTTATGTGTTTCCACCGTTTCCTCTCATTCCCAGGCTGGTAGCCAGGATCAAACAGGAGAGGGCCTCGGTGATCTTGATAGCTCCTGCGTGGCCACGCAGGACTTGGTATGCAGACCTGGTGAATATGTCATCGGTTCCACCATGGAAGCTACCTTTGAGACAGGACCTTCTTGTTCAGGGTCCATTCGAACATCCAAATCTGGTCTCCCTCCAGCTGACGGCTTGGAGATTGAACGCTTGATTCTTTCAAAGCGTGGGTTTTCAGATTCTGTGATAGATACTCTGGTTCAGGCCAGAAAACCAGTAACTAGAAAAATTTACCATAAGATATGGAAAAAATATATCTATTGGTGTGAATCCAAAGGATTCCCATGGAATAAGATTAAAATCCCTAAGATTCTCTCCTTTCTACAAGAAGGTTTGGAGAAAGGATTATCTGCAAGTTCTCTAAAGGGACAGATCTCTGCTTTATCTGTCTTACTACACAAAAGACTGGCAGCTGTGCCAGATGTTCAAGCATTTGTTCAGGCTCTGGTTAGGATCAAGCCTGTTTACAGACCTTTGACTCCTCCCTGGAGTCTAAATCTAGTTCTTTCAGTTCTTCAAGGGGTTCCGTTTGAACCTTTACATTCCATAGATATTAAGTTACTATCTTGGAAAGTTTTGTTTTTAGTTGCTATTTCTTCTGCTAGAAGAGTTTCTGAGTTATCTGCTTTGCAGTGTTCTCCGCCTTATCTGGTGTTCCATGCAGATAAGGTGGTTTTGCGTACTAAGCCTGGTTTTCTTCCAAAGGTTGTTTCTAACAAGAATATTAACCAGGAGATAGTTGTTCCTTCTTTATGT
Organism: Bombina bombina; assembly: GCF_027579735.1. NCBI lineage: Eukaryota > Metazoa > Chordata > Amphibia > Anura > Bombinatoridae > Bombina > Bombina bombina. Next base: position 797,478,015 of record NC_069501.1, on the reverse strand, counting down.
CCGAATCCAGTTTCAAAGAAGGAACGTTTGTTACACAATTTGGACGTAGTCCGTGCTCTAAAATTCTATTTAGAGGCTACAAAAGATTTCAGACAAACATCTTCTTTGTTTGTTGTCTATTCTGGTAAAAGGAGAGGTCAAAAAGCGACTTCTACCTCTCTTTCCTTTTGGCTTAAAAGCATCATCCGATTGGCTTACGAGACTGCCGGACGGCAGCCTCCTGAAAGAATTACAGCTCACTCCACTAGGGCTGTAGCTTCCACATGGGCCTTCAAGAACGAGGCTTCTGTTGACCAGATATGTAAGGCAGCGACTTGGTCTTCACTGCACACTTTTGCCAAATTTTACAAATTTTATACTTTTGCTTCTTCGGAGGCTATTTTTGGGAGAAAGGTTTTGCAAGCCGTGGTGCCTTCCGTTTAGGTAACCTGATTTGCTCCCTCCCTTCATCCGTGTCCTAAAGCTTTGGTATTGGTTCTCACAAGTAAGGATGACGCCGTGGACCGGACACACCAATGTTGGAGAAAACAGAATTTATGCTTACCTGATAAATTACTTTCTCCAACGGTGTGTCCGGTCCACGGCCCGCCCTGGTTTTTTAATCAGGTCTGATGAATTATTTTCTCTAACTACAGTCACCACGGTACCATATGGTTTCTCCTATATATTTTCCTCCTGTCCGTCGGTCGAATGACTGGGGTGGGCGGAGCCTAGGAGGGACTATATGGCCAGCTTTGCTGGGACTCTTTGCCATTTCCTGTTGGGGAAGAGATATTCCCACAAGTAAGGATGACGCCGTGGACCGGACACACCGTTGGAGAAAGTAATTTATCAGGTAAGCATAAATTCTGTTTTCCCATGGAAGAAAATTAAATTATCAAGTAAGCATAATTTATGTTTTTTTAGCAAAGTATATAAAAGGAAGCCTAGTCCATGCATAGTTGTAAATGGTTGCATATAATCATGTAAAATATATTTTTGTATTTCAGGAATCAGAATTTAACCCTTTGAAGTTTAATAGTATCATTGATTGTGAGAAGCCAAACAATGATTTGAGCAGGTTTCGAGGAAACATGTAAGTATATTTATTGTACTATTAATGTTTACTTATAGATTGAAGCAAAGAAACCCTTCCCTATTAGTGAGTTAAAATGGACCAAGAAAATGTTTGATTATCATTAACCTTGAGCATGTGGATTTAGCTGGTCTTGAGTTTTTCTGTGCTGGGGAATGGAATTTTTTTTCAGCTATGTTAATGATTTTATTACACTTCTATTTTCACCTCATATGTTTTGAAACATTCTTGCTTTTATTATAAAAAAATTGGGTTTAGAATAGTAATTGTAAATTAATATATTGGAGAATAAAATGGAAAGATTAAATCTGATTGTATTAAGTCTTCACAGATATCCTTTTATGGCTGACAGTATACTAAAGCACCTGACAAGTTCATTAATGGTAATAAATTAGTTACTACCATATTTCTTTCATAAAGGTGGTGAGAGTCCACAAGCCATTACTCCTGGGAATTCCACTAATGGTTACTAGGAGGAGGCAAAGATTCACAAAACTCCAAAAGCACTTAAAAACCCTCCCACCTCACTGGTAAACCAGCCTTTTCTTTGTCTCTGAAGAATAGAGGTGTTCTTGATCTTCTTCTGTGAAGGGTTTTCAGACCGATTTAAAGCCAATTTTCCCCTCAGAGAGCTACTGTTTGGACAGAGGGAAGTTTATGGAGTATTAGGTAGTGGCATAGTTACACTCAGTGGAAGTTTGTCACAGGCCTGCCACAGGTGTCGCTAAGACCTATCCCTAGCCTCCTCCTATTGGATCATCCTTATAATCCACATAATCGGACCCTCTGATGTCATGCATACAGCACTGGATTGGCTACTTACTGGAAGCAGTTTTTTCTTGCAGATGGTAAGTCCAGTAGTGTGGGTGCTTATTAGGGAAGTATATAGTTTATTTATCTGGGCACTCACATAGGCATATTAGTAGGTGCCGTGTTTTACATTATAGCTAGGTGAACTTTTATGACAGCCAATTATCCATATATGTTCAGTATTAACAATTTAGGTTTGTGCAGCCCAAATTCTATTTACGTCTTACTTTTTAACTATTTTGTTTTTTAGCACGCATCGGTTATTTTGAACACATTCGAGTTATGTTAGCGCACCTCTGCATCTTGATGCATTTTATGTTTTTAGTTTTTGCTATCTTTCGTTTTTTTAGTGTAGCTACAGTCGGCTTTGTTTGCACACACCTTTTGCGCACCTCACATGTTTTGTTTAGTGGTGCATACTGGCATAGTTTGTGAGTGATTAAAAAATGGGTCTAAGGTGCGCTAAGACAAATATGATTAACAAACTCCCCCTAAATGACAATACCCCTAAAATTGTCGCACAATGTATTAAGAGTAAAAAGGTATAAAGGGAAGCGCTAAAACAAAGCTAAAGGTAATCAGTCACCTACAATGTACAGTTTATTAAAACATATACATAACACATAAAAGGGACGTCTCCCCAAACGACACTATAAAAAATGACACTGTAAAAAAATATATTTATATCAGATTTAAAACGGATGATCCTATTATGTGAACCGCTATGTATAAGGTTATAGCACACTAAGTAAACAGCTCAAAACAAATACTATAATAAAAATCAGTTAAAAAGTCCAGAAAATTGATGCTTATTAAAACCACCAAGCTGCCAAAGAAAGTTAATAAGTTAGAACTACCGGTTAAAAGTTTTCTGAATATAGGCTGTGAAGGCAGGACTACCTTTTTGGCATATGTGCAATATATCTACACCCTTTGGATTCCTTAAACTTAACCCGGGTTATAAGTAATGGAACTTGTTTTCCTATTTGGAATTTCTATTATATGCTTTGTGGTTTGAATGAAGTTGGAATATTCACCACAGTGCCTACTTTTTACAACACCTTTCTACAATACCTGCATACACCCCTGCGTGCACATAGCACTAAGTGCAGGGTGGATGTGAGAGAATCGCACCTGTGAAGGCTACTTTAAGCGCAAAGCTCTGGCCGCTTCCCTTTGCCGGAACTTGACTCAGTGACGTCAGACGCCGAGATACCCCAGTCGGATCCACTCGAGGGGGCTATTGAACAGGGAAGGCGAACTACAGACGATCAGGAGATCGTGGGTAAAGTAAATTGCCAAGAACTTGAATTATAAAACGTCTGTTATTATGCTGGTCATCTATCTCTCTTAAGGAAGTGTGGAATATTCAGAAAACTTTTAACCGGCAGTTCTACCTTATTAACTTTCTTTGGCAGCTTGGTGGTTTTAATAAGCATCAATTTTCTGGACTTTTTAACTGATTTTTATTATAGTATTTGTTTTGAGCTGTTTACTTAGTGTGCTATAACCTTATACATAGCGGTTCACATAATTGGATCATCCGTTTTAAATCTGATATAAATATATTTTTTTACAGTGTCATTTTTTATAGTGTCGTTTGGGGAGACGTCCCTTTTATGTGTTATGTATATGTTTTAATAAACTGTACATTGTAAGTGACTGATTACCTTTAGCTTTGTTTTAGCGCTTCCCTTTACACCTTTTTACTCTTTTAATAGTTTGTGAGTGTGCACTCGTTGTTTTCTGTTGTGCGTGTTGTACAGATATGCACCGGACAGCTTTTTAGTGTTTTGTGTGCGTGGGTTTTAGTTTTGCATTTATCAGCACTTCTATATTTAAGTCAGTCTTTCCGTGATATCAAGCTATACTGGGTTAGCACATATTGCTCCTTTCCCGCTGCTTTTAGTGGATTCAGAGCTCTCCTCGTCTTTGCTTTGGCTTTATCTGGTGGAGGGAGTAAGATTTTTTTATATACTTTCTAGAGCTGCCTTTTTAGGGCGTATTTAATGAAGTTTCTCTGTTTATATATTTACCTGCCTATATTTCTTTTTAGGATTTTTGTATTTAAATCCTTGATTATTTGCTTACAACATTCATTTATTTTCTGTGGTTTTCAGTCTAGGTCTATTTTTCAGGATGGAGCATACAGACTATTTTAAATATTGGCTCCTTAGAAGCTAGATCCTCTGAACACTTTTTTACTAATATTAAGTGTTTTTTTCCGTAAGCTTTGATGTAATCCACCTGCCCAGCTTTGCACTTCTCTGTATTGAACATTTATTGCATTTTAATCAGTCCAATTATGCTTTTTGCCTCTAATGATATCTGTCATCCCTCTGTTTCTTCTGTATCTCTAATGTTGGCGGCAAGTCTTTCTGATAATGCCTAATTTAGCTTTTCTGATTTAAATAGATCTAAGTCTGTTAAGCTGCATGTTTCAGATCTTTGTTTGCCTAATTTGTCCTCAAAGGGTAAAGTGTTTGTAGTTTATAAGGAGTCGGTCTCTTATTTAGGTACAGAATCATCCTATTTTTGTTCAGACCTGAATTAGGATCATAAGGTTCCTGGGGAAAAGTCTGTTAAGCAATTGGATTTGTTTTTTAAACTTACTGCAGAGTTTTTTTTTCCGGTTCCTGATGCTATCTGTTATATGCTCTAAAGAGTGGTCTAAGTCTGGTACACCCTTTCATCCAGATTTAAAATTTAAAGGGTGTTTCTAACTAAAGGGGATGAGAGGTCACTGCTTCACTCATTACTTGTGGGAATTAAGAACCTGGCCACCAGGAGGAGGCAAAGACACCCCAGCCTAAGGCTTTAATACCTCCCCCACTCCCCTCATCCCCCAGTCATTCTTTGCCTTTCGTCACAGGAGGTTCGCAGAGAAGTGTCAGAAGATTCAGAGTAGTCTCTTATGGAGGGTAGTACTCTTCGCAATGGGACTGGAGTTTTAAGTAGTCCTGGCAGCCTCTCAGTGAGAGCATGGGTGAAAGTGAGAGTCCGGAGATGCAGGGATAGTCTTTCTGCAAAACCATCCCGACTCAGATTAACAGCTCCATAAGCAATCAGCGTTGACGAGTTTCGCTGCCTGCTTTCTGCTCTCAAGTCCATGTCATGAGCCATGCTACTAACCTTTCACTTAAAAGGCGGTGTTCCTGTTCCTCGGCGTAGATTCTGGTAAGATTGTTCATTTTTTATACATGTATGATAACGCTAGAAGACAGGGTCACAGTGTGACTCCTTTTATCTGTATAGAATCAAGGGTTAATATCTCCTGAAGGGAATTATTGAAAAGGGGGAATAATCTTATATGTTTGATTTTATGCTGCCTTTATGTGTGAGATGTTATGGGCTCATAGGCTGTTATGGAATATACAGGTTTCACTTTCACTTTGAGAGCCATGCAGCTTACAAACTTGGTGCGCTTTTTCTCATAGCAGGGACGGTCCTGCATTGTGCACCATGTGATTATTTCCCTCTTTCCTGACCGGGTGTCTATCAGAGAGTAATCCTAACTCTCTGTACTGTCTGGGTCATGGGAGGTGGTGAGTGCCCCAGCCATTGGGATATAAAGGTGCATTTTTTTTTAATAAAATAAGATGTTTTATTTCTATAGTTCTCCGGTTATTGCACTATCGATGGAGGATTCTGTTACTTAGGGGGCTCTCCCTCTATTTCTAAAGAGTAATTCCTGTTTATATTGTGAGGAGGCCTTAGTTCCACCCCCTCAATTATTTTCCATATGCCTCGATAATGTGATAATATCAAACATGTTTGATACCACTGAGTTGTCGTCCAGTGAGGTGCGTACCCTACATGCTTATCTCTCTATACATGCAGTTTCCTGTAGCATTGCTGATCCTCCACCTGGAGGGGGCCATTTTTTCACCAGATGTTACTGTGCAGCTCACACGGCGGTGTCCTTTAATGGTTTATCTCGCCCTGCTAAGCGCAAGGTTACATATTGCACTCCTTCCCAGAGTACATCAGATCACTTATTGGATTTAACTGATAGGGTTATCCGAGGATGAAGTTCTTTCTGAGACTTCAGAGTATGAACATTCTGGGCAAGAGTCTGCTGCCTCTAAACTTCCGGCTGCGGAGGAACCAGACTTTAGTTTTAGGATTTTGCACTCTTTTCTAAAGGAAGATTTTTGGCGAATTCAGTGATTACAGAGGCCAAATTGCTTGATGAACCTATGATTCCTAAATTGGATAGAGTCTGAGGCCAGGGTGGTATCTTATCCTTTCCTGCTCCTGTTATATGGCAAACATTATTAAGAATGAATGGGACTTGGATGTTCCTCTCTTCTCCCTTTAACAAATCGTTCCCGGTCCTGGATTCTCAATGGAGTTGTGAGGTTCCGTCCGTAAAAGGGATGGCGCTATCTTCACCCTTGCTAAACGTATTACGATCACATTTGAGGATAGCTCTTCGTTTTAGGAGCCCATGGATAAAGGATGGAAACTCTGTTAAGAAAGTTGTTTCATCATACGTGTTATTTGTTTCAACCGGAGGCGACCGTTGCCACGGTTGCTGGGGAAACAACATTTGGGTGTGACTGGGAAACGACCTTTGGGTGTGACTCCTTATAGGATCTGATCGGGATGGAGAGGTCCCCTCGACGTTACTCAGGAAAGATTTACGGCCCTGAGGGTTGCTAATTCTTTTATCTGTGATGCTATTAGGCAGATTATTTGCCTGAATGCTAAGTCTTCAGCTTTTTCTGTTCTGACCCGTCAGGCTCTGGCGGAAGTCATGGTCTGGGATATAACTTCTAAGTCTAGACTTTTTTCCATCCCCTTTAAGGGAATGATTTTGTTTGGTCCAGGCCTGGACTCAATTATCTCCACGGTCACAGGGAGCAAGGGTGCCCTTCTACCGCAAGATAATATGAACGAGTCTAAGGGACAATTTTCGTTCTTCTTGTTTTGATAAAGCCCATGTCAGCAGTCCTCCGCTAAGCCTGAGCAAACCAAGAGATCTTGGAAGCCGGCTCAGTCCTAGAATAAATCCAAGCAGAGCAAGAAGCCTGCCGAGTCTAAGTTGGCATGAACAGGCGGTCCCCGGTCCTCTTCTGGATCGTGTAGGGGGCAGGCTGTCGCTCTTTTCAGTTGCTTGGTTCAGGGACGTGCAGGACCCATGGGTCCTGGAGGTCATAGCTCAGGGTTACAAGATAGGTTTCAAGTCTCTGCCACCCAAGGGCAGTTTCCTCCTCTCTCTTCTGTTTTCCTGACCAGAAAGGAGGGAAGCCTTTCTGGGGTGCGTACGGGATCTGTCCCGGTGCCTATCGCTGTGAGAGGTTTGGGATAATGTTCAAACCTTTTTGTGGTCCCAAAGAAGGAGGGAACTTTCCGTCCGATTCGGACCTAAAGTGCTTAAACAAGTTTTTAAATGTCCCCTCGTTCAAGAGGGAGACAATAGGTCCAGTCTTCCCCCTCGTTCGAGAAGGGCAGTTCATGACCACGATAGATCTGAAGGATGTGCCCTTCACGTACCAAAACTCAAAGACCACTTCCAGTCCCTAAGGTTTGCGTTCCTTGGACAGCACTTCCTATTTATTGATCTTCTGTTTGGTCTAGCTGGTATAGTGGTGAGCATAGCTGCCTTCCAGTAGTTGACCCGGGTTTGATTCCTGGCAAATGCAGCATTCTCCAAGAAAAGAGTGAACCATTCGCAATCTCTCCTCTGTCTTCTTCGATCCCATGGATGGAAGTTAAATCTAGAGATAGTTCTCTTGCATCAAGTACCAGGGTAGAATTCTTGGGTACTATAATAGTCTCCATAGACATGAAAATATTTCTAGCAGACCAGAGACGTTGCAGGCTAGCTTCAACATGTCTTGCCCTCCAGACCTCCTTAGGGCCATCTGTGGCTCGGTGTATGGAGGTGATTGGTCCCATGGTGTCCAGCATGGACATCATTTCCTTTGCCAGGTTTCAACTCAGACTGTTGCAACTGCGCATGCTGAAGCAGTGGAACGGCAATCATTTGGATCTGTCTCAACAGATTTCTCTCGACAACCGATCGAGAGAATCGCTCTCTTGGTGTTTTTGTCCGGATCTCTTGTCCCAAGGGATGTACGTCTCAAAACCATCCTTGGCGATTGTGACTACAGTTGTGAGTCTGTCAGGATGTGGAGCTGTTTGGGGTGCCAGGAAGGCACAGGGCCTATGGACTCAGGAGGAAATGCTCCTTCCCGATCGCATTTTGGATCTTCGGGCAATATACAATGCTCTGAAGACTTGGCCTCTGTTGGGTTCATCCCAGTTTATCAGATTCCAATCAGACAATATATCTTCGGTGGCTTACATCAACTACCAGAGGGGAACGAGAAGCTCCCTAGCTATGAGGGAAGTATCTTGAATTCTAGAGTGGGCGGAGACCCAAATTGTTCGCTGTCAGCGATCCACATTCCGGATGTTGACAACTGGGATTTCCTCAGCAGACAATCCGTTCATCCGCAGGAATGATCTCTCCATTCCGACTTTTTGCAGAGATTTGCCAGAGGAATATCAAGCTACCCAGATATGGGTCGAGGTACAGGGATCCTCAGGCGGAGCTAACAGATGCATTAGCGATGCCTTGGAGGTTCAATCTAATTTATCTTTTCCGGCCATTACCACTACTTTCTAGTGTAGTGGCTCAAATCAAGCATGCGTCAGTGATACTGATTGCTCTGTCTTGGCCATGAAGGATATGGTTCACGGGCTAGAGGGGATGTCGGTATCTCCTCCGTGGAAGTTACCTTGTCGCAGGGATCTGCTGACCAATGTCTCTTTGTTCATCTATGTCTAGATCTCGGAGTCTGACTGCGTGGTGATTGAACGTTTAGTCCTTGCCAAGAGAGGGTGTTTTGAGAGTGTTATTTTTACTCTTATTCAAGTATTTAGCTGGTTGCTCGTCGCATCTGTCATAAGTTGTGGCAGACCTACTTATTCTGTTCTCCAGAGAGGACAGATTTTCGGCCCTGTCTGTGTTACTGCACATGAGGTTCGCTGAGCTTCCTGATGTGCAGTCACTTGTTAAGGCTCTGCTAGATCAGACCTGTGTTTAGATCTATTGCTCCTCCTTGGAGTTTAAATCTTGTTCTTTAGGTTTTGCACGGGCTCCGTTGAAGCCTATGCATGAAGTAGACATTAAATTATTGTCTTGGAAGGTTCCTTTTCTACGGGCTATTGCTTCTGTGCGCAGAATATCTGTGATTACTGCCTCACAATGCATCCCTCCTTATCTGGCTTTCCATGCTGATAAGGCTGTTCTACGAACCTAGTTAGGTTTTCTTCCTAAGGTTGTGTCAATTCGCAACATCAATCAAGAGATTGTGGTTCCTTTCCTATGTCCTACTTTTCTTCGTCGAAGGAACGTTTTCAACGTAATTCTGGATGTGGTTTGTGCTTTGAAGTCCTATCTTCAGGCCAAGAAGGAATTTGGACAAACTTGTTTTTCTGTTTGTTCTCTTTCCGGGAAGCGTGGGAATCAGAGGACCTCTTCGACTTGCTTATCTTTTTGGCTGAGGAGTGTCCTCCGTTTCGCATTGAGACAGAGGGACATAAGCCTCCTCTGAGGATTACGGCTCTTTCAACTAGAGCTGTGGCCTCTTTTTTGGCCTTTAAGAACGAGGCTTCTATGGAGCAGATTTGTAAGGCAGCTACCTGACCCTCCTTACATACTTTTACAAAATTTTCCAAAATTGCCGTTTTTGCTTCGGCAGAACCAGTTTTTGAGAGAGAGGTTTTGCAGGCTGTAGTGCCCTCAGGATAGGGTCCGCTTCCTTTTTACCCTTCCTTTTTTTTTTATTCAGTGTCCTCTAGAGCTTGGGTATTTGTTCCCACAAGTAATGAATGAAGCATTGGCCTCTCCTTCCCTTTAGATGGAAAACATAAATTATGCTTACCTGATAATTTCATTTCCATCGTGGGGAGGAGAGTCTACTGCTCCCGCCCTTTTCTCTGGGGGGCAGACCTAAATTTAATATTATTCTTCTGGCACCATTTATACCCTGATATTTCTCCTACTTTTCCTTGTTCCCTTGGCAGAATGATTGGGGGATGAGGGGAGTGGGGGAGGTATTTAAGCCTTTGGCTGAGGTGTCTTTGCCTCCTCCTGGTGGCCAGGTTCTTAATTCCCAGAAGTAATTAATGAAGCAGTGGACTCTCCTCCCCACTATGGAAATTAAATTAGCAGGTTAGCATAATTTTATGTCTTTCTTCATACTTCTAAAATAGAGCTTTGGGATAATATCCCTAAGGTAGATTGAGCTATTTCTACTATGGCTAACATACTATAGTTATAGTCATTAAGACATCACTTGCACCCAGGTGCATATGCTGCTGAGTATAAAGTGATAGGAAAACCAGTTAATGTGACTTCATTTTACTTTTGCAACAAGGTATATACCGTAATATCGGAAATGATTATTCTGAAGTCTCTACAGAATTCAGGTTAATTTCATTTGCCGGTACAAGGGGATCTTGTTTGTTTATTTGAACAACCCCGCGCCAAGATTGACGCAAAGATTGACCACTTTTGCATTGTACCCAATTAGCTGGACACTTTGCACCAATTGAGAGAACCGAACGGTATGAAGAGCTGCTAAAAGTTAATTTATTAATACGCTATCAATACCTCACAAAACTTTTGAGGTTGAATTAAGTGAGTAGCTCACCTGCGGGGATTTTTTGCATTGTTTTCTTGTGTTTCCTTGTACTATTAAACATATTGCACTATGTGGAGCCGCTTTGTGTGCTTCTTACTTCTTTTATAGATAATGTGTCTTATTTTGGCAGATTACATGTTTTCAAGACCTGTGAGCATAGACTAAACTTTACTTTTAGTTATGTGTAATACATAAGCAATTGTAAGTATGTATATGTGCTTGTGCTCACAGGATAAACATTTCTTGCTCTTGTCCTTTCCTACTTTTCTTCTTCTCCTTGCTTGGCTATACATCAGTGAGTTGGGAGGGATTTTAAGGGCTCTAAAAGTTTGGGAATGTTTAGAAGAACAGAAAAGGCAGCACACTTGGTCTCTCAAACAAAACAGAATTTTATTCCAACATTCCGAGGTTGTTAAAAAAAAAACACACCAACACGAGGATAAGGGGGCATGTCCTTATGCGTTTTGTGCTGTGCGGCACTTAGTTATAGGATGACAGGTAAGTACAAACAAGGTAAGTTTATACCCCGTAGCCTCCAATCACAACTAAACAGGGAATATAAAGGAACAGTTAAAAAATATAAAAGGATTACTGAGAGAGTTTGTACAGGCAGAGCGTATGTAACTATACTAATAGGTTGAGTATCAGAAATTGGAAAGAAACATTGTGGCCATAAACAAAATGTATTACATGATGCCTGAAAATCGCCATGTCCCATAATTAACTGTTTATCAGTAAGGTGTATAAAACTCATTGTTGCTATATGACTTTTTGTTCGTGACTAAGTGAAAAAGGGAAGATACCCAAATAACTAAGTCACGTCTAATTGTGAATATCAAATTGAAGATTAAATATGTATATTCCAAGATCCTGGAAGCTAATATGCAAGCACCATTGGCGGTAAGTGCACATATAGACAAGAGACCTAGCATCAGAGTTTCACACCAAATTGAATAAATATACTTCAACAGGATGCTCCAAAATTAAACTCCCAAAATTGTAAAACATGATGACATAAGGAACATGGCTACAAAAACATGCATTATTATCAAGACACGTAATAAAGAGGGTATTATAATCAGGCTTATGGGTAAATACTAGTTACTTAAATTGATAACTGATATTAGTTAGATTATAATGACCTCACTAGTGTTGACCCCGTACAAAAAGCTGGGTGTCCCAATATCACCTAGATTACATCCAGAAGCAAACATCAACATTGTTTTACTTAATAAAGAGACTTTATATCTCATTCCTTATTTAAACCACATGGCTCTCTGGTATTGAGTGTAAGGATCCAAAATAACTCTTTTTTTTTTTTTTTTTTCCCGTAAGAATCTTATACTTGTTACCACCTCTAGGTGGCAATTTCGCAACATCAATCACCTTAACATTAAAATTAGGAACATGTGTGAAGTGATACCCATTGAAGTGCCTCGCTATGCTCGAATCCTTTACATAGTTTTTTCATCTCTCTTGTGCTCACCTATTCTTGATCTCAGACAACAAGAGGTCTGACCTACATATTGGACCTTGCAAAGGTTGCACTCCAAGAGGTAAACCACCAAAGTGGAAGCACAATTAGCATAATGGTCTATTTTATACACACTTCCAGTGGACAAACTGCTGAAAGTGTCACCTTTTGAGACAACCTTACAAGTACCGCAGTTGAATGCTAAACACTGAAAGGTACCCTTTTTATTGAACCATGTCACTCTTCTTTTATTCTCATTACTGATTACCATACTGGGAGCCAGTTTATTGCCCAGATTCGGTGCCTTTCTAAACACAAATTTTATATGATCTACAAAGTTTGAAAGTATATCATCACATTTCAAAAAGTTTAGATTACACTTGATGATATTGCAGATATCTCTGTACTGGGATGAGTATTCCGTAGAAAAAACAATGGACTCACTAGAAAAACCACCCTGCTTTCCTGTTGCTTTTCTTTTAACGCTATCCAGGGGTATGTCTTTAACTTCTTTTAATGCTTTGACCAAGATGTTCAGTTCATAACCTCTAAGAAACAACCTTTGAGTTAGTGAGTCTGCCTATTTATTCAATAAAACGTCAGAGGAAGCATTCCTCCTTAACCTTAAAAATTGGCTCTTGGGTATGGCCTTCATCAAATGTCTGGGATGACACGACCTAGCGTGCAAGATTGTTACCCGCAGTTGGTTTACGGAAAGTGTCTGTGACAATGGTTTTGGTATTTATGGACCCTAGTAATTTGAGATCCAGGTATTGGACCTCAAGTTTATTGACCATCCCTGTGAAACATAAGTTTAACTCATTATCATTAATGAACTTCAAAAAATCATTGAATACAAAGTCACCCTTATATATAAAAATGTGTTTGTCTATATACCTCATATAAAATTGTATAGACTCCCTAAAGGAGTTAGCATCATTGTAGAGAAAGTTGAGTTCCCACCATCCCATAATTAAATTGGCAAAAGAGGAGGCAAACTTCGCCCCCATTGCCGTACCACAAGTTTGTAAATAATATTTGTCATCAAACATAAAAAAAATTATGGGATAGTAGGAACTCAACACATTCACAGACAAAGACTCTGTACTCCTCAGAAAATTGGTTCTGTGGTATAGAAAAAAATCAACAGCTTTTATTCCCAAATTATGGGGAATATTGGAATACAACGAGACAACGTCAACCACCACCCATCCAAAATCTTCAGACCACCTTATGTGTTCCAACAACAAAATGAGATGAACTGAGTCTCTTAAATAACTGCTCAGGCCTTGAACTAAAGGTTGAAAAATAGTCAACCCACTCTGACAAAGGCTCAAATAATCAGCCTATCCCAGATAATCGGGCGACCAGGTGGGTTGACCATGCTCTTATGGGTCTTGGGTACATGGTGGAAGTGGGAATCTTTGTCTCCTTCTAGTGGCCAGGATTGGAATTCCCAGGCATAATGGCTCGTGGACTCTCTGGGGCCTATCTATCAAGCTCTGAATGGAGCTTGATTCCCCGTGTTTCTGGCGAGTCTTCAGACTCACCAGAAACAGCAGTTATGAAGCAGCATGCCTATACGCATGCGTGACTCTAGAAAATTGCGACCACATCATATGCGCAATATAGGGAGACGTACGAGAACGCTCACGAATGTACACATAAGAGCGGGTGGGACCTCCTCGCTAAATTCAGTAGCTCCAGCCGCCCACAGAACAGTGCTTTTTTCTCAATGAGATGACGTTTCCACCTCTAAACCAATAGCCTTGCTAGTCATAGGACATTGTTCTGTATGCTAGCAAAGCTATTAGTTTAGAGGTGGAAACGTCACCTTGTTGAGAAAAGAGCGCTGTGCCATGGGCTGCTGGAGCTGCTGGCTTTAGTGAGGAGACAGCGGCACAGGTTGAGTTTAGCACCCTTTTCTTCTGTTATGTGTGATCAGTCCACGGGTCATCATTACTTCTGGGATATTATCTGCTCCCCTACAGGAAGTGCAAGAGGATTCACCCAGCAGAGTTGCTATATAGCTCCTCCCCTCTACGTCACCTCCAGTCATTCTCTTGCACCCAAAGACTAGATAGGAGGTGTGAGAGGACTATGGTGATTATACTTAGTTTTTAGAACTTCAATCAAAAGTTTGTTATTTTACAATAGCACCGGAGCGTGTTATTACCTCTCTGGCAGAGTTTGAAGAAGAATCTACCAGAGTTTTTCTTATGATTTTAACCGGAGTAGTTAAGATCATATTGCTGTTTCTCGGCCATCTGAGGGAGGTAAAAACTTCAGATCAGGGGACAGCGGGCAGTTGAATCTGCATTGAGGTATGTAGCAGTTTTTATTTTCTGAATGGAATTGATGAGAAAATCCTGCCATACCGTTATAATGAACATGTATGTATACTCTACACTTTAGTATTCTGGGGATGGTATTTCACCGGAATTACTCTGTTAAAGTACATTAAACCTTTTAATAGGTATTTTTTATGTTAAACGTTTTTGCTGGAATGTAGAATCGTTTGCATTAATGAGGTACTGAGTGAATAAATATTTGGGCTTTATTTTTCCACTTGGCAGTTTGCTTGTTTTAATTATGACAGTTTCGTTTCTCTCTCACTGCTGTGTGTGAGAGGGAGGGGCCGTTTTTGGCGCTCTTTGCTACGCATCAAAAATTTCCAGTCAGTTACTGTTGTATTTTCTGCATGATCCGGTTCATCTCTAACAGAACTCAGGGGTCTTCAAACTTCTTTGAAGGGAGGTAGATTCTCTCAGCAGAGCTGTGAGACTTATATAGTGACTGTGATTTAAAACGTTGCTCTGTAATTTTTATGTTTAAAATTTAATTAGTGTTTCTTTACTAATGGGAACAAACCTTTGCTAAAAAGTTGTGTTGTTTTTAAAGAGTGATGCTATAACTGTTTTTCAGTTCATTATTTCAACTGTCATTTAATCGTTTAGTGCTTCTTGAGGCACAGTACGTTTTCGTTAAATAAGATTGTTACCGAGTTGCATGTTTATTGCTAGTGTGTTAAACATGTCTGATTCAGAGGAAGATACCTGTGTCATTTGTTCCAATGCCAAGGTGGAGCCCAATAGAAATTTATGTACTAACTGTATTGATGCTACTTTAAATAAAAGCCAATCTGTACAAATTGAACAAATTTCACCAAACAGCGAGGGGAGAGTTATGCCGACTAACTCGCCTCACGTGTCAGTACCTGCATCTCCCGCCCGGGAGGTGCGTGATATTATGGCGCCTAGTACATCTGGGCAGCCATTACAGATAACATTACAAGATATGGCTACTGTCATGACTGAAGTTTTGGCTAAATTACCAGAACTAAGAGGCAAGCGTGATCACTCTGGGGTGAGAACAGAGTGCGCTGATAATTCTAGGGCCATGTCTGATACTGCGTCACAGCTTGCAGAGCATGAGGACGGAGAGCTTCATTCTGTAGGTGACGGTTCTGATCCAAGCAGATTGGATTCAGATATTTCAAATTTTAAATTTAAATTGGAAAACCTCCGTGTATTACTAGGGGAGGTCTTAGCGGCTCTTAACGATTGTAACACTGTTGCAATACCAGAGAAAATGTGTAGGTTGGATAAATACTTTGCGGTACCGGCGAGTACTGACGTTTTTCCTATACCTAAGAGATTAACTGAAATTGTTACTAAGGAGTGGGATAGACCCGGTGTGCCGTTCTCACCCCCTCCAATATTTAGAAAGATGTTTCCAATAGACGCCACCACACGGGACTTATGGCAAACGGTCCCTAAGGTGGAGGGAGCAGTTTCTACTTTAGCTAAGCGCACCACTATCCCGGTGGAGGATAGCTGTGCTTTTTCAGATCCTATGGATAAAAAATTAGAGGGTTACCTTAAGAAAATGTTTGTTCAACAAGGTTTTATATTACAACCCCTTGCATGCATCGCGCCGATTACGGCTGCGGCAGCATTTTGGATTGAGTCTCTGGAAGAGAACCTTAGTTCAGCTACGCTGGACGACATTACGGACAGGCTTAGAGTCCTTAAACTAGCTAATTCATTCATTTCGGAGGCCGTAGTACATTTAACCAAACTTACGGCTAAGAATTCAGGATTCGCCATTCAGGCACGTAGGGCGCTGTGGCTAAAATCCTGGTCGGCTGATGTAACTTCTAAGTCCAAATTGCTTAATATACCTTTCAAGGGGCAAACTTTATTTGGGCCCGGTTTGAAAGAAATTATTGCTGACATTACAGGAGGTAAGGGCCACGCTCTACCTCAAGACAAAGCCAAAGCTAAGGCTAGACAGTCTAATTTTCGTCCCTTTCGGAATTTCAAATCAGGAACAGCATCAACTTCCACTGCACCAAAACAGGAAGGAGCTGTTGCTCGTTACAGACAAGGCTGGAAACCTAACCAGTCCTGGAATAAGGGCAAGCAGGCCAGGAAACCTGCTGCTGCCCCTAAGACAGCATGAACCGAGGGCCCCCGATCCGGGACCGGATCTAGTGGGGGGCAGACTCTCTCTCTTCGCCCAGGCTTGGGCAAGAGATGTCCAGGATCCCTGGGCGCTAGAGATCATATCTCAGGGATACCTTCTAGACTTCAAATTCTCTCCCCCAAGAGGGAGATTTCATCTGTCAAGGTTGTCAACAAACCAAATAAAGAAAGACGCGTTTCTACGCTGTGTACAAGATCTATTATTAATGGGAGTGATCCATCCGGTTCCGCGGTCGGAACAAGGACAAGGGTTTTACTCAAACCTGTTTGTGGTTCCCAAAAAAGAGGGAACTTTCAGGCCAATCTTGGATTTAAAGATCCTAAACAAATTCCTAAGAGTTCCATCGTTCAAAATGGAAACTATTCGGACTATCTTACCCATGATCCAAAAGGGTCAGTACATGACCACAGTGGATTTAAAGGATGCTTACCTTCACATACCGATTCACAAAGATCATTACCGGTATCTAAGGTTTGCCTTCTTAAACAGGCATTACCAGTTTGTAGCCCTTCCATTCGGATTGGCTACGGCTCCAAGAATCTTCACAAAGGTTCTGGGTGCCCTTCTGGCGGTACTAAGACCGCGAGGAATTTCGGTAGCTCCGTACCTAGACGACATTCTGATACAAGCTTCAAGCTTTCAAACTGCCAAGTCTCATACAGAGTTAGTTCTGGCATTTCTAAGGTCGCATGGATGGAAAGTGAACGAAAAGAAGAGTTCTCTCTTTCCTCTCACAAGAGTTCCATTCCTGGGGACTCTTATAGATTCTATAGAAATGAAGATTTATCTGACAGAAGACAGATTAACAAAGCTTCTAAATGCATGCCGTGTCCTTCATTCCATTCAACTCCCGTCAGTAGCTCAATGCATGGAGGTGATCGGCTTAATGGTAGCAGCAATGGACATAGTACCCTTTGCACGCCTACATCTCAGACCGCTGCAATTGTGCATGCTGAGTCAGTGGAATGGGGATTACTCAGATTTGTCCCCCACTCTAAATCTGGATCAAGAGACCAGAAACTCTCTTCTATGGTGGCTTTTTCGGCCACATCTGTCCAGGGGGATGCCATTCAGCAGGCCGGACTGGACAATTGTAACAACAGACGCCAGCCTACTAGGTTGGGGCGCTGTCTGGAATTCTCTGAAGGCTCAGGGACAATGGAGTCAGGAGGAAAGTCTCCTGCCAATAAACATTCTGGAATTGAGAGCAGTTCTCAATGCCCTTCTAGCTTGGCCCCAGTTAAAAACTCGGGGGTTCATCAGGTTTCAGTCGGACGTCCAATCCAGACGTCCAGGCCTTTTGTCAGGCTTTAGCTAGGATCAAGCCTGTGTTTAAAACTGTTGCTCCGCCATGGAGTTTAAACTTAGTTCTTAACGTTTTACAGGGTGTTCCGTTTGAACCCCTTCATTCCATTGATATAAAATTGTTATCTTGGAAAGTTCTATTTTTAATGGCTATTTCCTCGGCTCGAAGAGTCTCTGAGTTATCAGCCTTACATTGTGATTCTCCTTATCTGATCTTTCACTCAGACAAGGTAGTTCTGCGTACTAAACCTGGGTTCTTACCTAAGGTAGTCACTAACAGGAATATCAATCAAGAGATTGTTGTTCCATCCTTGTGTCCAAATCCTTCTTCAAAGAAGGAACGTCTTCTACACAATCTGGATGTAGTTCGTGCCCTCAAGTTCTATTTGCAGGCAACTAAGGATTTTCGACAAACGTCTTCCCTGTTTGTCGTGTACTCTGGTCAGAGGAGAGGTCATAAGGCTTCGGCTACCTCTCTCTCCTTCTGGCTTCGTAGCATAATTCGTTTAGCCTATGAGACTGCTGGACAGCAGCCTCCTGAAAGAATTACAGCTCATTCTACTAGAGCTGTGGCTTCCACTTGGGCCTTTAAGAATGAGGCCTCTGTTGAACAGATTTGCAAGGCTGCAACTTGGTCTTCGCTTCATACTTTTTCCAAATTTTACAAATTTGACACTTTTGCTTCTTCGGAGGCTATTTTTGGGAGAAAGGTTCTTCAGGCAGTGGTTCCTTCTGTATAATGAGCCTGCCTATCCCTCCCGTCATCCGTGTACTTTTGCTTTGGTATTGGTATCCCAGAAGTAATGATGACCCGTGGACTGATCACACATAACAGAAGAAAACATAATTTATGCTTACCTGATAAATTCCTTTCTTCTGTTGTGTGATCAGTCCACGGCCCGCCCTGTTTTTTAAGGCAGGTAAATATTTTTTAAATTATAATCCAGTCACCACTACACCCTTGGCTTCTCCTTTCTCGTTGGTCTTTGGTCGAATGACTGGAGGTGACGTAGAGGGGAGGAGCTATATAGCAACTCTGCTGGGTGAATCCTCTTGCACTTCCTGTAGGGGAGCAGATAATATCCCAGAAGTAATGATGACCCGTGGACTGATCACACAACAGAAGAAAGGAATTTATCAGGTAAGCATAAATTATGTTTTTTCACAAATTGACCACTGAAAGTCCAGTTTATTTTAAATAATGGTAAATCCTAGCGTTTTTTTAAATACTCTGGTTTACCATCACTTTAAGACACTATAGCTCAGACTGGGCCTTTAACATTGTTAGTAAACATGTCACTGTCTATCCAACACTAAGGGGTTGAGCCAAGTCATGTGACAAATGCTTTTAAACATAGGGGTAATTAAAATTATTATGCTGTATTGATGGTGTATTGGTTTACTTGTTTATGCAAATATTTTATCTGATTATGATGTAATAATACTAAAAATGAGTGTTTTGACATTTTACTATTATATGAATGATTTTTTTTTATGTGCGATCACCAATATATATATATATATATATATATATATATATATATATATATATATATATATATATATATATAGCTCCACCTAAGCATCTTACTACCTCATTTCTTGGTTTCTATTTTCATTGACAGAGATTAATAGCAAAATCTATCTGCACTGCAATTTTGGAATTTCAGTTTTTAAGCTAGTTCCTTAGGAGAAAATAAATTAGGCCCAATGCTCCAGCTTGTCACAATTAAAACTAATGAACTAAGCTCGTTTTTATCTAAAGTGAAATGTATTTGTGCTTAGGCATGTCTTATCCATATATTCTAAATCACGGGTGGAAAAATCCCAGGGTTCTATGATCCCTAATGTGTTTCAATGGTATAATATGCAGGGTTTACTAATGAAATGATCTAGCACTTACAAATGCAGAAAATGGAAATGTTGCAGGCTTTTTATTTTTATTTTCAATAGTACATTCTTAATGGCATGAGTTCAATATGTCATTGTAACTTTTTGTCACAAGTTAGTGCGGTAACCATAATGCTTTGCTGCCCTCTAACAGCCAATTGGTTACTCTTAGCCACAATCCTTTTTTTTAAAGGGTCATAAAAGTCAAAATGAATGCATTTCACTTTTATTTAGACGCATGTTTGCAATACACAAATACAAGAATATTTCTCCAACATAGGTGTGTCCGGTCCACGGCGTCATCCTTACTTGTGGGATATTCTCCTCCCCAACAGGAAATGGCAAAGAGCCCAGCAAAGCTGGTCACATGATCCCTCCTAGGCTCCGCCTACCCCAGTCATTCTCTTTGCCGTTGTACAGGCAACATCTCCACGGAGATGGCTTAGAATTTTTTAGTGTTTAACTGTAGTTTTTATTATTCAATCAAGAGTTTGTTATTTTGAAATAGTGCTGGTATGTACTATTTACTCAGAAACAGAAAAGAGATGAAGATTTCTGTTTGTATGAGGAAAATGATTTTAGCAACCGTAACTAAAATCCATGGCTGTTCCACACAGGACTGTTGAGAGCTATTAACTTCAGTTGGGGGAACAGTATGCAGTCTCTTGCTGCTTGAGGTATGACACATTCTAACAAGACGATGTAATGCTGGAAGCTGTCATTTTCCCTATGGGATCCGGTAAGCCATGTTTATTACGATCATAAATAAGGGCTTCACAAGGGCTTATTAAGACTGTAGACTTTTCTGGGCTAAATCGATTCATTATTAACACATATTTAGCCTTGAGGAATCATTTTATCTGGGTATTTGATATAAGAATATCGGCAGGCACTGTATTAGACACCTTTTTCCTTAGGGGCTTTCCCAAAGCATAAGCAGAGCCTCATTTTCGCGCCGGTGTGGCGCACTTGTTTTTGAGAAGCATGGCATGCAGTCGCATGTGTGAGGAGCTCTGATACTTAGAAAAGACTTTCTGAAGGCGTCATTTGGTATCGTATTCCCCTTTGGGCTTGGTTGGGTCTCAGCAAAGCAGATACCAGGGACTGTAAAGGGGTTAAAGTTTAAAACGGCTCCGGTTCCGTTATTTTAAGGGTTAAAGCTTCCAAATTTGGTGTGCAATACTTTTAAGGCTTTAAGACACTGTGGTGAAAATTTGGTGAATTTTGCATAATTCCTTCATGTTTTTTCGCAATTGCAGTAATAAAGTGTGTTCAGTTTAAAATTTAAAGTGACAGTAACGGTTTTATTTTAAAACGTTTTTGTACTTTGTTATCAAGTTTATGCCTGTTTAACATGTCTGAACTACCAGATAGACTGTGTTCTGAATGTGGGGAAGCCAGAATTCCTATTCATTTAAATAAATGTGATTTATGTGATAATGACAATGATGCCCAAGATGATTCCTCAAGTGAGGGGAGTAAGCATGGTACTGCATCATTCCCTCCTTCGTCTACACGAGTCTTGCCCACTCAGGAGGCCCCTAGTACATCTAGCGCGCCAATACTCCTTACTATGCAACAATTAACGGCTGTAATGGATAATTCTGTCAAAAACATTTTAGCCCAAATGAACACTTGTCAGCGTAAGCGCGGCTGCTCTGTTTTAGATACTGAAGAGCATGGCAACGCTGATACTAATATCTCTGAAGGGCCCCTAACCCAGTCTGATGGGGCCAGGGAGGTTTTGTCTGAGGGAGAAATTACTGATTCAGGGAACATTTCTCAACAGGCTGAACCTGATGTGATTGCATTTAAATTTAAGTTGGAACATCTCCGCATTCTGCTTAAGGAGGTATTATCCACTCTGGATGATTGTGACAAGTTGGTCATCCCAGAGAAACTATGTAAAATGGACAAGTTCCTAGAGGTGCCGGGGCTCCCAGAAGCTTTTCCTATACCCAAGCGGGTGGCGGACATTGTTAATAAAGAATGGGAAAGGCCCGGTATTCCTTTCGTCCCTCCCCCCATATTTAAAAAATTGTTTCCTTTGGTCGACCCCAGAAAGGACTTATGGCAGACAGTCCCCAAGGTCGAGGGAGCGGTTTCCACTTTAAACAAACGCACCACTATACCCATAGAGGATAGTTGTGCTTTCAAAGATCCTATGGATAAAAAATTAGAAGGTTTGCTTAAAAAGATGTTTGTTCAGCAGGGTTACCTTCTACAACCAATTGCATGCATTGTCCCTGTCGCTACAGCCGCATGTTTCTGGTTCGATGAGCTGATAAAGGCGGTCGATAGTGATTCTCCTCCTTATGAGGAGATTATGGACAGAATCAATGCTCTCAAATTGGCTAATTCTTTCACCCTAGACGCCACTTTGCAATTGGCTAGGTTAGCGGCTAAGAATTCTGGGTTTGCTATTGTGGCGCGCAGAGCGCTTTGGTTGAAATCTTGGTCGGCTGATGCGTCTTCCAAGAACAAGCTACTTAACATTCCTTTCAAGGGGAAAACGCTGTTTGGCCCTGACTTGAAAGAGATTATCTCTGATATCACTGGGGGTAAGGGCCACGCCCTTCCTCAGGATCGGCCTTTCAAGGCAAAAAATAAACCTAATTTTCGTCCCCTTCGTAGAAACGGACCAGCCCGAGGTGCTACGTCCTCTAAGCAAGAGGGTAATACTTCTCAAGCCAAGCCAGCTTGGAGACCAATGCAAGGCTGGAACAAGGGAAAGCAGGCCAAGAAACCTGCCACTGCTACCAAGACTGCATGAAATGTTGGCCCCCGATCCGGGACCGGATCTGGTGGGGGGCAGACTCTCTCTCTTCGCTCAGGCTTGGGCAAGAGATGTTCTGGATCCTTGGGCGCTAGAAATAGTCTCCCAAGGTTATCTTCTGGAATTCAAGGGACTTCCCCCAAGGGGGAGGTTCCACAGGTCTCAGTTGTCTTCAGACCACATAAAAAGACAGGCATTCTTACATTGTGTAGAAGACCTGTTAAAAATGGGAGTGATTCATCCTGTTCCATTAAGAGAACAAGGGATGGGGTTCTACTCCAATCTGTTCATAGTTCCCAAAAAAGAGGGAACGTTCAGACCAATCTTAGATCTCAAGATCTTAAACAAGTTTCTCAAGGTTCCATCGTTCAAGATGGAAACCATTCGAACTATTCTTCCTTCCATCCAGGAAGGTCAATTCATGACCACGGTGGATTTAAAGGATGCGTATCTACATATTCCTATCCACAAGGAACATCATCGGTTCCTAAGGTTCGCATTCCTGGACAAGCATTACCAGTTTGTGGCGCTTCCTTTCGGATTAGCCACTGCTCCAAGGATTTTCACAAAGGTACTAGGGTCCCTTCTAGCTGTGCTAAGACCAAGGGGCATTGCTGTAGTACCTTACTTGGACGACATTCTGATTCAAGCGTCGTCCCTTCCTCAAGCAAAGGCTCACACGGACATCGTCCTGGCCTTTCTCAGATCTCACGGATGGAAAGTGAACGTGGAAAAGAGTTCTCTATCTCCGTCAACAAGGGTTCCCTTCTTGGGAACAATAATAGACTCCTTAGAAATGAGGATATTTCTGACAGAGGCCAGAAAAACAAAGCTTCTAGACTCTTGTCGGATACTTCATTCCGTTCCTCTTCCTTCCATAGCTCAGTGCATGGAAGTGATCGGGTTGATGGTAGCGGCTATGGACATAGTTCCTTTTGCGCGCATTCATCTAAGACCATTACAACTGTGCATGCTCAGTCAGTGGAATGGGGATTATACAGACTTGTCTCCGAAGATACAAGTAAATCAGAGGACCAGAGACTCACTCCGTTGGTGGCTGTCCCTGGACAACCTGTCACAAGGGATGACATTCCGCAGACCAGAGTGGGTCATTGTCACGACCGACGCCAGTCTGATGGGCTGGGGCGCGGTCTGGGGATCCCTGAAAGCTCAGGGTCTTTGGTCTCGGGAAGAATCTCTTCTACCGATAAATATTCTGGAACTGAGAGCGATATTCAATGCTCTCAAGGCTTGGCCTCAGCTAGCGAGGGCCAAGTTCATACGGTTTCAATCAGACAACATGACAACTGTTGCGTACATCAACCATCAGGGGGGAACAAGGAGTTCCCTAGCGATGGAAGAAGTGACCAAAATCATTCTATGGGCGGAGTCTCACTCCTGCCACCTGTCCGCTATCCACATCCCAGGAGTGGAAAATTGGGAAGCGGATTTTCTGAGTCGTCAGACATTGCATCCGGGGGAGTGGGAACTCCATCCGGAAATCTTTGCCCAAGTCACTCAGCTGTGGGGCATTCCAGACATGGATCTGATGGCCTCTCGTCAGAACTTCAAAGTTCCTTGTTACGGGTCCAGATCCAGGGATCCCAAGGCGGCTCTAGTGGATGCACTAGTAGCACCTTGGACCTTCAAACTAGCTTATGTGTTCCCGCCGTTCCCTCTCATCCCCAGGCTGGTAGCCAGGATCAATCAGGAGAGGGCGTCGGTGATCTTGATAGCTCCTGCGTGGCCACGCAGGACTTGGTATGCAGATCTGGTGAATATGTCATCGGCTCCACCTTGGAAGCTACCTTTGAGACGAGACCTTCTTGTTCAGGGTCCGTTCGAACATCCGAACCTGGTTTCACTCCAGCTGACTGCTTGGAGATTGAACGCTTGATCTTATCGAAGCGAGGGTTCTCGGATTCTGTTATCGATACTCTTGTTCAGGCCAGAAAGCCTGTAACTAGAAAGATTTACCACAAAATTTGGAAAAAATATATCTGTTGGTGTGAATCTAAAGGATTCCCTTGGGACAAGGTTAAGATTCCTAAGATTCTATCCTTCCTTCAAGAAGGATTGGAAAAAGGATTATCTGCAAGTTCCCTGAAGGGACAGATTTCTGCCTTGTCTGTGTTACTTCACAAAAAGCTGGCAGCTGTGCCAGATGTTCAAGCCTTTGTTCAGGCTCTGGTTAGAATTAAGCCTGTTTACAAACCTTTGACTCCTCCTTGGAGTCTCAATTTAGTTCTTTCAGTTCTTCAGGGGGTTCCGTTTGAACCCTTACATTCCGTTGATATTAAGTTATTATCTTGGAAAGTTTTGTTTTTAGTTGCAATTTCTTCTGCTAGAAGAGTTTCAGAATTATCTGCTCTGCAGTGTTCTCCTCCTTATCTGGTGTTCCATGCAGATAAGGTGGTTTTACGTACTAAACCTGGTTTTCTTCCAAAAGTTGTTTCTAACAAAAACATTAACCAGGAGATTATCGTACCTTCTCTGTGTCCGAAACCAGTTTCAAAGAAGGAACGTTTGTTGCACAATTTGGATGTTGTTCGCGCTCTAAAATTCTATTTAGATGCTACAAAGGATTTTAGACAAACATCTTCCTTGTTTGTTGTTTATTCTGGTAAAAGGAGAGGTCAAAAAGCAACTTCTACCTCTCTCTCTTTTTGGATTAAAAGCATCATCAGATTGGCTTACGAGACTGCCGGACGGCAGCCTCCCGAAAGAATCACAGCTCATTCCACTAGGGCTGTGGCTTCCACATGGGCCTTCAAGAACGAGGCTTCTGTTGATCAGATATGTAGGGCAGCGACTTGGTCTTCACTGCACACTTTTACCAAATTTTACAAGTTTGATACTTTTGCTTCTTCTGAGGCTATTTTTGGGAGAAAGGTTTTGCAAGCCGTGGTGCCTTCCATTTAGGTGACTTGATTTGCTCCCTCCCTTCATCCGTGTCCTAAAGCTTTGGTATTGGTTCCCACAAGTAAGGATGACGCCGTGGACCGGACACACCTATGTTGGAGAAAACAGAATTTATGTTTACCTGATAAATTACTTTCTCCAACGGTGTGTCCGGTCCACGGCCCGCCCTGGTTTTTTTAATCAGGTCTGATAATTTATTTTCTTTAACTACAGTCACCACGGTACCATATGGTTTCTCCTATGCAAATATTCCTCCTTAACGTCGGTCGAATGACTGGGGTAGGCGGAGCCTAGGAGGGATCATGTGACCAGCTTTGCTGGGCTCTTTGCCATTTCCTGTTGGGGAGGAGAATATCCCACAAGTAAGGATGACGCCGTGGACCGGACACACCGTTGGAGAAAGTAATTTATCAGGTAAACATAAATTCTGTTTTTTTGCTTATATAAGTTATGTCTTTTTAAATGACAGATCTTTTTGTGTGTGGAGCTTATTGTACATGGAAACTGACAGTTGGGTGCATACACACAACAGGCCCCATGTATAAACGGCTGTGCAGACAAGGTTCTAAACTTGAGAACCTGTCCGCATGGCTTCCCAAGCAAAGGGTAGTGGAACTTGTATGTCCACTGACCTATGTACTATTGTACCGACTCGCTTTAGTCTGTAATGCCACCCCCTTAAAGGTCTGTCAATCACCCCGAGTCAGCGTGTTAAGGGTGATTTCAATCTGCTACCTCAGAGATAGAGGAAAGTGTAAGAAGCAGAGGTCTGACAAAGCTGCTTCTTATATTGTGGGAGGCAGGCTTAATATATTGAGCCCAATATGTTCTTTAGCCCCTTAAGGACCGGGCCTTTCAGGCTAAAACTTCCCCAGAAGACCAGAGCATTTTTTAGCATTTTTGCCATCACCCCATTTAAACAGAAATAGAGCCTTGTTTTTTTTATTTACCTATCAAAACTATATATATATAATAAATAAACAAGAGCTGTCAAGGATCTGAACCCCCCAAAAAAGCTTAGATGTCTTCTTTTTCAAATAAATATAGCGAGAACGAAGAAAAATTAATATGAGTAAATTAGAAAGTTGCTTAAAATTGCATGCTCTATCTGAATCACAAAAGAAAAAATTTGGGTTCAGTGTCCCTTTAATGTGTTTCCAATTACTTTTTCTCCAACATTGGTGTGTCCGGTCCACGGCGTCATCCTTACTTGTGGGATATTCTCTTCCCCAACAGGAAATGGCAAAGAGCCCAGCAAAGCTGGTCACATGATCCCTCCTAGGCTCCACCCACCCCAGTCATTCTCTTTGCCGTTGCACCGGCAACATCTCCACGGAGATGGTTAAGAGTTTTTTGGTGTTTAAATGTAGTTTTTATCCTTCAATCAAGTGTTTGTTATTTTAAAATAGTGCTGGTATGTACTATTTACTCTGAAACAGAAAAGAGATGAAGATTTCTGTTTGTAAGAGGAAGATGATTTTAGCAAACGTTACTAAAATCGATTGCTGTTTCCACACAGGACTGTTGAGATGAAGTAACTTCAGTTGGGGGAAACAGTTGGCAGACTTTTCTGCTTGAGGTATGACTGGCCACATTTCTAACAAGACTATGTAATGCTGGAAGGCTGTCATTTCCCCTATGGGGACCGGTAAGCCATTTTCTTAGATTAAGTAAAAGAATAAAGGGCTTCATAAGGGCTTAAAAAACTGGTAGACATTTTTCTGGGCTAAAACGATTACTTTGCTAAGCATATTTGGCAGATTATAACTCTTAATAGGTATTATAATCTTGGGGATTGTTTTAAAAAAACGGCAGGCACTGTATTGGACACCTTTTTCAGATGGGGGCCTTTTCTAGTCATAGGCAGAGCCTCATTTTCGCGCCACTAATGCGCAGTTGTTTTTGGAGAGCAAGGCATGCAGATGCATGTGTGAGGAGCTAAGAACCACTGAAAAAGCTTATAGAAGGCGTCATTTGGTATCGTATTCCCCTCTGGGCTTGGTTGGGTCTCAGCAAAGCAGATACCTGGGACTGTATAGGGGTTAAATGTAAAAACGGCTCCGGTTCCGTTATTTTAAGGGTTAAAGCTTTCAAATTTGGTGTGCAATACTTTTAAGGCTTTAAGACACTGTGGTGAAATTTTGGTGAATTTTGAACAATTCCTTCATACTTTTTCACATATTCAGTAATAAAGTGTGTTCAGTTTAAAATTTAAAGTGACAGTAACGGTTTTATTTTAAAACGTTTTTTGTGCTTTGTTGACAAGTTTAAGCCTGTTTAACATGTCTGAACCATCAGATAAGCGATGTTCTATATGTATGAAAGCCAAGGTTTCTCCCCATTTAAATTTATGTGATGATTGTGCCATAGTGTCCAAACAAAGTAGGGACAATGATGCCACAGATAATGATATTGCCCAAGATGATTCCTCAAATGAGGGGAGTAAGCATGATACTGCATCATCCCCTTCTGTGTCTACACCAGTTTTGCCCACACAAGAGGCCCCTAGTACATCTAGTGCGCCAATACTTATTACCATGCAACAATTAACGGCTGTAATGGATAATTCTATTGCAAACATTTTATCCAAAATGCCTACTTATCAGAGAAAGCGCGATTGCTCTGTTTTAAACACTGAAGAGCAAGAGGACGCTGATGATAACTGTTCTGACATACCCTCACACCAATCTGAAGGGGCCAGGAATGAGGTTTTGTCTGAGGGAGAAATTTCAGATTCAGGAAAAATTTCTCAACAAGCTGAACCTGATGTTGTGACATCCTCCTACTTTATCATATATTTCCCTGATAATGAGGTGTCTTGGCTGATTGCAGCAGTGACTTCAACTATGGTTTTTCTCTAAAGGGTATAGTGCAATAACTAGTGACGCTATTTGTATACATTATATATTTTTCTTCATAAATTCCATTTATAATTGGATTACAATAAGTAGCTCCCTACAGCTTGTGGGTGGTAGCTATGGATGACCAAGGAGAACAGGCTATTACACTTTTTGCTGATATTGATGAGGACAATTTGGACTCTTTAGACCTGGATGACGTATTTAAATTTGACTCCCCAAATATCAAATTGGGGGACCTTTTTCAAGATTATGAATACCTAAAGCTCAAAGAACAGAAGCTTAAGTGGGATAAATGGATTCTCAATAAATATCTACATTTAAAAATGGTGCCCAGAGGGCTTAGAATCAATAAATTTCCAACTTATGATGTGAAAGATCAGGATTTTATTGATCGTTGGAATCTTGCACTTACTAATTGCTCTCTAACTTTGATCTCACTGCTTATAGAATATAAGGATGTGTTGTTGTTAGAAGTAAAATCTAAGTTAGATAAGGTTTATTCTGATATGGAAAGGTTTAAGGAATATGAGGTTTATTTAAGATTTGATACCATTTATAAACAGACACTAGAGGAATCCAAGAAATTGGTGATTCAAACTAAACATACCAAGTTCTTGCGAGACCAGAAGGACTATACATCGGGTACTGTCTATATTTGGCGGCGACGCCAAAGAAATAGACAGTGGTCAAATGTGGGTGATTTTGATTGTACCACTGATAATGCCATCCCTTACAAGAAAAGGAATAAGAATAGGAATAAAAGAAGGGGTCAGAGATACAATAAACAGAACAAATCAACAGAGTTGGAAACAGGACAGGATGGTGCTAAAAGAGTGTCATTTGTAGATTCAGGGGGTGATACCTCTGAAGAGGATAGATTTGCCTCAAGCTATGAGGGAGGTTCAAGTGAGGATCAGGTATCTGAGATTGAAAATCAAGCAGAAATAGCATGTGCCTCAGTTTCCATTAATGTTCCCTCTAAAGGTATATTAAAGAGTTCTGTTCAGCAAGGAACAAAACCAAAATTAAAATCAGGGCTTAATCAGTTACAGCTCTCTAAACCACAGGTTTTTCAGGGGGCTCAGGACCCACCCGAAGGGGGGGAGGGGGGAAACACAATGTGAGAAATTCAAACCCCCAAATACGAGATCAGGATCAACAGAGATATCCTGTGAGAACTACGAGAACCAGGAAACAGAACAAGTATGTTTAGACGCTGTTATTAATATTTCCAAATACTGTCTGACTGGCTTTGAACGTAAGGTTCTTAGTTATGGTCTTGGATTTGTGCCAGCCAAGAAGTTTGATCTTTTTCAAACAATTGTTGATGTTAACAAATTAATTAGGGACCTTACAGTTCATAAATACTTTTCAGGTTCAGAGCACAATACTGAAGCTCTGGATATGGGAACTATTTTGCCAGATATTGGAGAAACAGGCAATTTGGACTTTATTGATACTTGTACACTCATGTCCCTCGAAAGCTTGTCTAATG
Source organism: Bombina bombina (assembly GCF_027579735.1). Taxonomy (NCBI): domain Eukaryota; kingdom Metazoa; phylum Chordata; class Amphibia; order Anura; family Bombinatoridae; genus Bombina; species Bombina bombina. Next base: position 797,448,259 of record NC_069501.1, on the reverse strand, counting down.
AGGGTGATATGGGAGCAATAAGTTCTGTAACTAGTGTTCCTAAATTCAGGTCACCATCTACCTTCTATCCCATGCAAGTGCGGGGCAAGGCGCTTGAAGTGTTTTACAAGAGAGTGGTGGAGGATCTCACTAAATTGTCCATGACGGCCACAGTGGGACCCCATAATCTTTCCTTAAAGGAAAAATCAGCTTTAACTGATCTAAAAAACAATGATCAGATTGTGATAAAGCAATCTGACAAGGGTGGCAACGTGGTTGTCATGGACAAAGATTATTATGTGACAGAGGCCCTTCGCCAGCTAAATGATAGTGACACATACTTTGAATTACCAGGTAATCCGACTTTGAAATACTCGGATGAACTACGACATTGGGTGGATGAAGCGGTGGAAGATGGGATCATTGATCATGCAACTGCAGACACTATGATGGTTATTAATCCAGTTGTTCCCATCTTCCATCACTTACCCAAGGTACATAAGAGTATTGTAAATGTGAAAGGTAGGCCAATTGTGGCCGGTATTGGCTCCCTACTTGAGCCACTTTCCAAGTGGGTAGATCATTTTCTTCAACCCATGGTGAAAAGGCTACCAAGTTATATCAGGGATACCACTCAGGCCATGTGTGTGATGGAGGATGTGGCCTGGAGAAAGGAATATAGTTGGTTGACGATTGACGTTGTTTCCCTGTACTCATCTATCCCTCATACACATGGCTTGAGGGCAATTGACTTCTATTTAGATCTATATACAGATCTTTCGGATAGAACGAAGGAGTTCATTGTGGGGTCAGTCAAATTTCTGCTTGAACACAATTTCTTCATGTTTCAGGGTCGTTACTACCTCCAGAGGTGTGGGACCGCTATGGGGGCTAAATTTGCCCCCTCTTACGCCAACCTCTTTATGGGGTGGTGGGAGAGGTCCCACATCTATGGAGGTAGTGGTACGAATCCCTCTGACCAGGTTATTAAGTATGTGCGTTATATTGATGACCTGCTTTTGATCTGGTCAGGTGACTATGTTTCTGCCATGAGATATGTGGAATATTTGAACACCAATGAAGTAGGCATCCAGTTCACCTTTGAGTGGAACAAAACGGATATCTGCTTTTTGGATATCACCCTCAAGGGTATCCCTGATGCGAACAAGGTTGTTTCTTCTCTCTATAGGAAACCCATTGCTGGTAACACCGTGCTACACGCTAAGAGTAGTCACCCGAAGCATGTCTTTGACGGTATAGCCAAGGGCCAATTTATGAGGGTGCGACGCAATTGTACCCAGCAATGTGATTTCCAGGAGGAGAGTAGGGACTTGAGCAAGAGACTCAGACAAAGAGGCTATCCGCGAGAGGTTGTATATAAGGCCCAGTCCGAGGTAAATAAAATGGACAGGGCATCTTTGCTCAGAGGTCCTCTAAAAAATAGGAAGCATCTATCTACTAGTACCAAACCTAAATTTGTCACACAGTTTTCGAATCAGTACGGAGATGTTTGTAATATTATTGCAAAAAATCTTCCGATACTGATGGGTGACAAAAAATTGAGGGACAAGGTTGAGGATGGCTGTATGTTTGTAGCGAGACGAGCTGCCACATTGGGAAACATACTGTCTCCAAGTTTGCTGAAAGAGCCATCTGTTAACAATTCATGGTTAACGCATGAGGGTACCTATATATGTGGCAGACGTACTTGCACCTCCTGTGATCACATCAGAGTGGGTAGATCATTCGTATCAAGCCAGTCTGGTGAGACATTTAATACTAAGGGATGTACCAATTGTAAGAGTACTTACATAGTTTATCTTATACAGTGTACATGCTGTTTGAAATCCTATGTAGGAAGAACCACTAGGGATGTTGGTACACGGATCAGGGAGCATTTATCCTATATCTCTGGTGAAAAGCCGTGCTCGGCTCTTTCTAGGCATTTTTTTGGATACACACTATGGTGATGTAGCAACTTTCAAGTGGCAAGCGATAGAGCAAATTCCTAAATCCCCTAGGGGAGGTGATAGACTATCATCCCTGTGCAGACAGGAAACCTACTGGATATTTAAGCTAAACTGCTTGGTGCCAGTAGGTTTCAATTCTGAACATGACATTCTAAACTTTTGGCACAGATAAGTTAGTCACCATCTGTGTTTAATATTCAAGTTGAATTAATAATAGTCTTTTGATTATCACTATTCTAAACTTTAGGCACAGATAAGCTAGTGACTATATGTACTTAACATTAGGTTTTTAATTTAATAAGAGTTTTTTTGATCCTTATTTCATTGGTTGTATTTGATCTTCACATTAGTACCTTTTTCAGCATTATGAACAATATGGTATTCAATGTGCAATGTAATATCACAATGTGTAGTATTATTATTTTGAACTTTTTCAATAAATTGGTGTATTTCAGACCTCACTATATACTTTTTATAAGTTGTAGGTCACGTTGTGACATTTACTGCCATATGTAGTTTATATACTCTTTTTGAGTTTACTCGTCATTGCTGTTAAAAGTAGTCTATAAGAAGATAATCTATTATTTACTTCTGCAGTTTCTAATATAGGTTAGGTTGACTATCTAATGCAAATAAAATCCACTGTGTCTATTCCATTTTGAAATACCTAACTGTTGTATAACTGTGTCCATGATATTAATGTAAATATAATCCACTGTGTCTATTCCATTTTTGACATACCTAACTGTTGTATAACTGTGTCTATGTTATCTTTGTTATCAAATATTTGTTTTTTGACGAATCTTAGGTCTATATATTGGTTAAAATTGTCTATAGGTTCTCATCTTATCTCACAGCATTACATTTATATGTTTTGTAGGTGTCTATTACGCAGCATTTGTTATTAACCAATCAGTGTGTTTTTAACCCTTTTTAAGGGTAGCTACATGTGTGCATAATTATGTCTATGATTACGGTCCTGTGTGACCGAAACCGGTCAGACGTTTCAGCTTGGCTGCGTTTGTTTTGTCCTGTTTTTTGTCTCCTATTTTAAGCAATATGGATTAAAGCTTATTTCATTTATGATAAGTGAGGATCAGTTATTTTTTCTCTTTTTAAAGCTGAACCTGATGTTGTAACATTTAAATTTAAATTAGAACATCTCCGCGCACTGCTTAAGGCGGTACTATCTACTCTGGATGATTGTGACAATTTGGTCATTCCAGAGAAATTATGCAAGATGGACAAGTTCCTAGAGGTTCCGGTGCCCCCCGATGCTTTTCCTATATCCAAGCGGGTGGCGGACATAGTAAATAAGGAGTGGGAAAGGCCCGGCATACCTTTTGTTCCTCCCCCTATATTTAAGAAATTATTTCCTATAGTCGACCCCAGAAAGGACTTATGGCAGACAGTCCCCAAGGTCGAGGGGGCGGTTTCTACTCTAAACAAACGCACTACTATTCCTATAGAAGATAGTTGTGCTTTCAAAGATCCTATGGATAAAAAATTAGAGGGTTTGCTTAAAAAGATGTTTGTTCAGCAAGGTTACCTTCTACAACCAATTTCATGCATTGTTCCTGTCACTACGGCAGCGTGTTTCTGGTTCGAAGAACTAGAAAAGTCGCTCAATAAAGAATCTTCGTATGAGGAGGTTATGGACAGAGTTCAAGCACTTAAATTGGCTAACTCTTTTATTTTAGATGCCGCTTTGCAATTAGCTAGATTAGCGGCGAAAAATTCAGGGTTTGCTATCGTGGCGCGCAGAGCGCTTTGGCTAAAGTCTTGGTCAGCGGATGTGTCTTCCAAGACAAAATTGCTTAACATCCCTTTCAAGGGTAAAACACTGTTTGGTCCTGATTTGAAAGAGATTATTTCAGACATCACCGGGGAAAGGGCCACGCCCTTCCTCAGGATAGGTCTTTTAAGGCTAAAAATAAGCCTAATTTTCGTCCCTTTCGCAGAAACGGACCAGCCTCTAATTCTACATCCTCTAAGCAAGAGGGTAATACTTCTCAACCCAAACCAGCCTGGAGACCGATGCTAGGCTGGAACAAGGGTAAGCAGGCCAAGAAGCCTGCCACTGCTACCAAAACAGCATGAAGGGATGGCCCCCGATCCGGGACCGGATCTGGTGGGGGGCAGACTTTCTCTCTTTGCTCAGGCTTGGGCAAGAGATGTTCAGGATCCTTGGGCACTAGAAATAGTTTCTCAGGGTTATCTCCTGAAATTCAAGGAACTACCCCCAAGGGGAAGGTTCCACAGGTCTCAATTATCTTCAAACCAAATAAAAAGACAGGCATTCTTACATTGTGTAGAAGACCTGTTAAAGATGGGAGTAATTCATCCAGTTCCAATAGGAGAACAAGGGATGGTGTTTTACTCCAACCTGTTCATAGTTCCCAAAAAAGAGGGAACATTCAGACCAATTTTAGATCTCAAGATCCTAAACAAATTTCTCAGGGTTCCATCGTTCAAAATGGAAACCATTCGAACGATCCTTCCTACCATCCAGGAAGGTCAATTTATGACCACGGTGGATTTAAAGGATGCGTACCTACATATTCCTATCCACAAGGAACATCATCAGTTCCTAAGGTTCGCTTTTCTGGACAAGCATTACCAGTTTGTGGCACTTCCATTCGGATTAGCCACTGCTCCGAGAATCTTCACAAAGGTACTAGGGTCCCTTCTAGCAGTTCTAAGACCAAGGGGCATTACAGTAGTACCTTACTTGGACGACATCCTGATTCAAGCGTCGTCTCTGTCAAAAGCAAAGGCTCATACGGACATCGTCCTAGCCTTTCTCAGATCTCACGGATGGAAAGTGAACAAAGAAAAAAGTTCTCTGTCCCCGTCAACAAGAGTTCCCTTCTTGGGAACAATAATAGATTCCTTAGAAATGAGGATTTTTCTGACAGAGGTCAGAAAATCAAAACTTCTAAGCTCTTGTCAAGTACTTCATTCTGTTCTTCGTCCTTCCATAGCGCAGTGCATGGAAGTAATAGGATTGATGGTTGCAGCAATGGACATAGTTCCTTTTGCACGAATTCATCTAAGACCATTACAACTGTGCATGCTCAGACAGTGGAATGGGGATTATACAGACTTGTCTCCGACGATTCAAGTAGATCAAAAGACCAGAGATTCACTCCGTTGGTGGCTGATCCTGGACAACCTGTCACAGGGAATGAGCTTCCGCAGACCAGAGTGGGTCATTGTCACGACAGACGCCAGTCTGGTGGGCTGGGGCGCGGTCTGGGAACCCCTGAAAGCTCAGGGTCTATGGTCTCGGGAAGAATCTCTTCTCCCGATAAACATTCTGGAACTGAGAGCGATATTCAATGCTCTCAAAGCTTGGCCTCATCTAGCAAAGGCCAAATTCATAAGGTTTCAATCAGACAACATGACGACTGTTGCATATATCAACCATCAGGGGGGAACAAGGAGTTCCCTGGCGATGGAGGAAGTGACCAAGATAATTCAATGGGCGGAGGATCACTCCTGCCACTTGTCTGCAATCCACATCCCAGGAGTGGAAAATTGGGAAGCGGATTTTCTGAGTCGTCAGACATTCCATCCGGGGGAGTGGGAACTCCATCCGGAAATCTTTGCCCAAATAACTCAATTATGGGGCATTCCAGACATGGATCTGATGGCCTCTCGTCAGAACTTCAAGGTTCCTTGTTACGGGTCCAGATCCAGGGATCCCAAGGCGACTCTAGTAGATGCACTAGTAGCACCTTGGACCTTCAACCTAGCTTATGTATTCCCACCGTTTCCTCTCATTCCCAGGCTGGTAGCCAGGATCAATCAGGAGAGGGCTTCGGTTATCTTGATAGCTCCTGCGTGGCCACGCAGGACTTGGTATGCAGACCTGGTGAATATGTCATCGGCTCCACCATGGAAGCTACCTTTGAGACAGGACCTTCTTGTTCAAGGTCCATTCGAACATCCGAATCTGGTTTCCCTCCAACTGACTGCTTGGAGATTGAACGCTTGATTTTATCAAAGCGTGGGTTTTCAGATTCTGTAATAGATACTCTGATTCAGGCTAGAAAGCCTGTAACTAGAAAAATTTACCATAAAATATGGAAAAAATATATCTGTTGGTGTGAATTTAAAGGATTCCCATGGAACAAGATAAAAATTCCTAAGATTCTATCCTTTCTACAAGAAGGTTTGGAGAAAGGATTATCTGCAAGTTCTCTGAAGGGACAGATCTCTGCTTTATCTGTTTTACTTCACAAAAGGCTGGCAGCAGTGCCAGACGTTCAAGCGTTTGTTCAGGCTCTGGTTAGAATCAAGCCTGTTTACAGACCTTTGACTCCTCCCTGGAGCCTAAATCTAGTTCTTTCAGTTCTTCAAGGGGTTCCGTTTGAACCCTTACATTCCGTAGATATTAAGTTATTATCTTGGAAAGTTTTGTTTTTGGTTGCAATTTCTTCTGCTAGAAGAGTTTCAGAGTTATCTGCTCTGCAGTGTTCTCCGCCCTATCTGGTGTTCCATGCAGATAAGGTGGTTTTGCGTACTAAGCCTGGTTTTCTTCCGAAAGTTGTTTCCAACAAAAATATTAACCAGGAGATAGTTGTACCTTCTTTGTGTCCGAATCCAGTTTCAAAGAAGGAACGTTTGTTACACAATTTGGACGTAGTCCGTGCTCTAAAATTCTATTTAGAGGCTACTAAAGATTTCAGACAAACATCTTCTTTGTTTGTTGTTTTTTCTGGTAAAAGGAGAGGTCAAAAAGCAACTTCTACCTCTCTTTCTTTTTTGCTTAAAAGCATTATCCGATTGGCTCATGAGACTGCCGGACGGCAGCCTCCTGACAGAATCACAGCTCACTCCACTAGGGCTGTGGCTTCCACATGGGCCTTCAAGAACGAGGCCTCTGTTGACCAGATATGTAAGGCAGCGACTTGGTCTTCACTGCACACTTTTGCCAAATTTTACAAATTTGATACTTTTGCTTCTTCGGAGGCTATTTTTGGGAGAAAGGTTTTGCAAGCCGTGGTGCCTTCCATTTAGGTGACCTGATTTGCTCCCTCCCTTCATCCGTGTCCTAAAGCTTTGGTATTGGTTCCCACAAGTAAGGATGACGCCGTGGACCGGACACACCAATGTTGGAGAAAACAGAATTTATGCTTACCTGATAAATTACTTTCTCCAACGGTGTGTCCGGTCCACGGCCCGCCCTGGTTTTTTAATCAGGTCTGATGAATTATTTTCTCTAACTACAGTCACCACGGTATCATATGTTTTCTCCTATATATATTTCCTCCTGTCCGTCGGTCGAATGACTGGGGTGGACGGAGCCTAGGAGGGATCATGTGACCAGCTTTGCTGGGACTCTTTGCCATTTCCTGTTGGGGAAGAGAATATCCCACAAGTAAGGATGACGCCGTGGACCGGACACACCGTTGGAGAAAGTAATTTATCAGGTAAGCATAAATTCTGTTTTTTTTACCAGCTGCAGAGTATAAAATGTATGAGATTTGCTTTTTTTTTAAGGCTTCTTTGTGTATATGAATTAGCTGATTTTGTGTTTTGAAGCCACAACCTAAAAAAATGGTTTGTGCTTGTAGGTATAATCAGATCTAATTACTTTATCACATTGTGTACATATACCTGCTTCTTTATCTTATATCTGTCCATAAACCAATCACCAATACTTGGAGAGAACAATGGAAATTAACATTTTAGTACCTTATCTCAGCTATTACCCACTGGGAGTGTAATTTCTTCTACTGGCTGTGTTAACACAGCTTGGCCTTGAGGCCAAAAACTTTAAGGATAGGTGTGGATACCACAGGCTAAATAAACTATTTCAAATGCCAATATAAGGGCAATGGAAATACTTATAAACCATTTAATACACTCCAGCAGGTAAAGTGGATCATTGGGAACAAATTAAAGGGGAGTACATTTTTGACTAAAATGTCCCTTTAAATACTGTCAGACCAGTATGCAGTATTAGACCTTTTTTAAATTTTTTTAAAAATTATAATTATTTTCTTCATTGTAGGATTATCCCCTTACCTTCCCACCTCCCCGATCCCTCCCAAAAAGCTCTCTAACCCTCCCCCCCCCCCTAACTCATTTCCACCATCTTGGGTACTGGCAGCTGTCTGCCAGTACCCAGTTTTCCATGATTTATAATATTTATTTAATAATAAAAAACACACACTTTTCTCCAACATAGGTGTGTCCGGTCCACGGCGTCATCCTTACTTGTGGGATAGTCTCTTCCCCAACAGGAAATGGCAAAGAGCCCAGCAAAGCTGGTCACATGATCCCTCCTAGGCTCCGCCTTCCTCAGTCATTCTCTTTGCCGTTGCACAGGCAACATCTCCACGGAGATGGCTCAGAGTTTTTTGGTGTTTAAATGTAGTTTTTATTCTTCTATCAAGAGTTTGTTATTTTAAAATAGTGCTGGTATGTACTATTTACTCTGAAACAGAAAAGAGATGAAGATTTCTGTTTGTAAGAGGAAAATGATTTTAGCAACCGTTACTAAAATCGATGGCTGTTTCCACACAGGACTGTTGAGAGGAATTAACTTCAGTTGGGGGAAACAGTGAGCAGACTTTGGCTGCTTGAGGTATGACACATTTCTAACAAGACTTGGTAATGCTGGAAGCTGTCATTTTCCCTATGGGATCCGGTAAGCCATTTTCTTAATTTTCAATATAAGAATAAAAGGGCTTCACAAGGGCTTTAAAGACTGGTAGACATTTTTCTGGGCCAAAACGATTACTTTATAAGCATATTTAATGGTTTATAACTTTGGAGAGTTATTTTAATCTTGGGAATTTTGTTAAAAAAACGGCAGGCACTGTATTGGACACCTTTTTCACTGGGGGCCTTTTCTAGTCATAGGCAGAGCCTCATTTTCGCGCCACTAATGCGCAGTTGCTTTTGAGAAGCAAGGCATGCAGATGCATGTGTGAGGAGCTCAGATCCGCTGAAAAAGCTTATTGAAGGCGTCATTTGGTATCGTATTCCCCTCTGGGCTTGGTTGGGTCTCAGCAAAGCAGATACCAGGGACTGTATAGGGGTTAAATGTAAAAACGGCTCCGGTTCCGTTATTTTAAGAGTTAAAGCTTTAAAATTTGGTGTGCAATACTTTTAAGGCTTTATGACACTGTGGTGAAATTTTGGTGAATTTTGAACATTTCCTTCATACTTTTGCGTATATTCAGTAAAAAAGTGTGTTCAGTTTAAAATTTAAAGAGACAGTAACGGTTTTATTTTAAAACGTTTTTTGTGCTTTGTTATCAAGTTTATGCCTATTAACATGTCTGAACTATCAGATAGACGATGTTCTGTATGTTCGGAAGCCAAGGTTCCTATCCATTTAAATATATGTGATGATTGTGACAAACAAAGTAGGGACAATGATGCCACTGATAATAATGTTGCCCAAAATGATTCCTTAAGTGAGGGGAGTAAGCATGGTACTGCATCATCTCCTTCTATGTCTACACCAGTCTTGCCCACTCAGGAGGCCCCTAGTGCATCTAGTGCGCCAATCCTCCTTACTATGCAACAATTAACGGCTGTAATGGATAATTCTATTAAAAACATTTTAGCCAAAATGCCCACTTATCAGCGAAAGCGCGACTGCTCTGTTTTAGATACTGAAGAGCATGAGGACGCTGATGATAATGGTTCTGACATGCCCTTACACCAGTCTGAAGGGGCTAGGGAGGTTTTGTCTGAGGGAGAAATTTCAGATTCAGGAAAAATTTCTCAACAAGCTGAACCTGACGTTATTACATTTAAATTTAAATTGGAACATCTCCGCGCTCTGCTTAAGGAGGTGTTATCTACTCTGGATGATTGTGACAATTTGGTCATTCCAGAGAAATTATGTAAGATGGACAGGTTCCTAGAGGTCCCGGTGCCCCCCGAAGCTTTTCCTATACCCAAGCGGGTGGCGGACATTGTAAATAAAGAATGGGAAAGGCCCGGCATACCTTTTGTCCCTCCCCCTATTTTTAAGAAATTATTTCCTATGGTCGACCCCAGGAAGGACTTATGGCAGACAGTCCCCAAGGTCGAGGGGGCGGTTTCTACTCTAAACAAACGCACCACTATCCCTATAGAAGATAGTTGTGCTTTCAAAGATCCTATGGATAAAAAATTAGAGGGTTTGCTTAAAAAGATGTTTGTTCAGCAAGGTTACCTTCTACAACCAATTTCATGCATTGTTCCTGTCACTACAGCAGCGTGTTTCTGGTTCGAGGAACTAGAAAAGTCGCTCAATCAAGCATCTTCTTATGAGGAGGTTATGGACAGAGTTCAAGCACTTAAGTTGGCTAACTCTTTTACCTTAGACGCCACTTTGCAGTTAGCTAGATTAGCGGCGAAAAATTCAGGTTTTGCTATTGTGGCACGCAGAGCGCTTTGGCTGAAGTCTTGGTCAGCGGATGTGTCCTCCAAGAACAGATTGCTTAACATCCCTTTCAAGGGGAAAACGCTGTTTGGCCCTGACTTGAAAGAGATTATTTCAGACATCACTGGGGGAAAGGGCCACGCCCTTCCTCAGGATAGGTCTTTTAAGGCTAAAAATAAAACAAATTTTCGTCCCTTTCGCAGAAACGGACCAGCCTCAAATTCTACATCCTCTAAGCAAGAGGGTAATTCTTCTCAAACCAAGCCAGCCTGGAGACCGATGCAAGGCTGGAACAAAGGTAAGCAGGCCAAGAAGCCCGCTACCGCTACCAAGACAGCATGAGATGCTGGCCCCCGATGCGGGACCGGATCTGGTGGGGGGCAGACTCTCTCTCTTCGCTCAGGCTTGGGCAAGAGATGTTCAGGATCCTTGGTTGCTAGAAATAGTTTCTCAAGGTTATCTCCTGGAATTCAAGGAACTACCTCCAAGGGGAAGGTTCCACAGGTCTCAATTGTCTTCAGACCAAATAAAAAGACAGGCATTCTTACATTGTGTAGAAGACCTGTTAAAAATGGGAGTGATTCATCCTGTTCCATTAGGAGAACAAGGGATGGGGTTTTACTCCAATCTGTTCATAGTTCCCAAAAAAGAGGGAACATTCAGGCCAATTTTGGATCTCAAGATCCTAAACAAATTTCTCAAGGTCCCATCGTTCAAGATGGAAACCATTCGGACAATTCTTCCTACCATCCAGGAAGGTCAATTCATGACCACGGTTGATTTAAAGGATGCGTATCTACATATTCCTATCCACAAGGAACATCATCGGTTCCTAAGATTCGCCTTTCTGGACAAGCATTACCAGTTTGTGGCACTTCCATTCGGACTAGCCACTGCTCCAAGAATTTTCACAAAGGTACTAGGGTCCCTTCTAGCGGTGCTAAGGCCAAGGGGCATTGCAGTAGTACCCTACTTGGACGACATACTGATTCAAGCGTCGTCTCTGCCACAAGCAAAGGCCCATACGGACATTGTCCTAGCCTTTCTCAGATCTCACGGGTGGAAAGTGAACGTAGAAAAAAGTTCTCTATTCCCGTCAACAAGAGTTCCCTTCTTGGGAACAATAATAGACTCCTTGGAAATGAAGATTTTTCTGACAGAAGCCAGAAAATCAAAACTTCTAAGCTCTTGTCAAGTACTTCATTCTGTTCTTCTTCCTTCCATAGCGCAGTGCATGGAAGTAATAGGTTTGATGGTTGCGGCAATGGACATAGTTCCTTTTGCGCGAATTCATCTAAGACCATTATAACTGTGCATGCTCAGACAGTGGAATGGGGATTATACAGATTTGTCCCCGACGATCCAAGTAGATCAGAGGACCAGAGATTCACTCCGTTGGTGGCTGACCCTGGACAACCTGTCCCAAGGGATGAGCTTCAGAAGACCAGAGTGGGTCATTGTAACGACCGACGCCAGCCTGGTGGGCTGGGGCGCGGTCTGGAAACACCTGAAAGCTCAGGGTCTATGGTCTCGGGAAGAATCTCTTCTCCCGAAAAACATTCTGGAACTGAGAGCGATATTCAATGCTCTCAAGGCTTGGCCTCAACTAGCAAAGGCCAAATTCATAAGGTTTCAATCAGACAACATGACGACTGTTGCATATATCAACCATCAGGGGGGAACAAGGAGTTCCCTGGCGATGGAAGAAGTGACCAAAGTAATTCAATGGGCGGAGCTTCACTCCTGCCACTTGTCTGCAATCCACATCCCAGGAGTGGAAAATTGGGAAGCGGATTTTCTGAGTCGTCAGACATTTCATCCGGGGGAGTGGGAACTCCATCCGGAAATCTTTGCCCAAATAACTCAATTATGGGGCATTCCAGACATGGATCTGATGGCGTCTCGTCAGAACTTCAAGGTTCCTTGCTACGGGTCCAGATCCAGGGATCCCAAGGCGACTCTAGTAGATGCACTAGTAGCGCCCTGGACCTTCAACCTAGCTTATGTGTTCCCACCGTTTCCTCTCATTCCCAGGCTGGTAGCCAGGATCAATCAGGAGAGGGCTTCGGTGATCTTGATAGCTCCTGCGTGGCCACGCAGAACTTGGTATGCAGACCTGGTGAATATGTCATCGGCTCCACCATGGAAGCTACCTTTGAGACGGGACCTTCTTGTTCAGGGTCCGTTCGAACATCCGAATCTGGCATCACTCCAACTGACTGCTTGGAGATTGAACGCTTGATTTTATCAAAGCGTGGGTTCTCAGATTCTGTCATTGATACTCTTATTCAGGCTAGAAAGCCTGTAACTAGAAAATTTACCATAAAGTATGGAAAAAATATATCTGTTGGTGCGAATCGAAAGGATTCCCATGGAACAGGGTAAAAATTCCTAAGATTCTATCCTTTCTACAAGAGGGTTTGGAGAAAGGATTATCTGCAAGTTCTTTGAAGGGACAGATTTCTGCTTTATCTGTTTTACTTCACAAGAAGCTGGCGGCTGTGCCAGATGTTCAGGCTTTTGTTCAGGCTCTGGTTAGAATCAAGCCTGTTTACAAACCTTTGACTCCTCCTTGGAGTCTCAATTTTGTTCTTTCAGTTCTTCAAGGGGTTCCGTTTGAACCCTTACATTCCGTAGATATTAAGTTATTATCTTGGAAAGTTTTGTTTTTGGTTGCAATTTCTTCTGCTAGAAGAGTTTCAGAGTTATCTGCTCTGCAGTGTTCTCCTCCTTATCTGGTGTTCCATGCAGATAAGGTGGTTTTGCGTACTAAACCTGGTTTTCTTCCGAAAGTTGTTTCTAACAAAAATATTAACCAGGAGATAGTTGTGCCTTCTTTGTGTCCGAATCCAGTTTCAAAGAAGGAACGTTTGTTACACAATTTGGATGTAGTTTGTGCTCTAAAGTTCTATTTAGAGGCTACAAAGGATTTCAGACAAACATCTTCCTTGTTTGTTGTTTATTCTGGTAAAAGGAGGGGTCAAAAAGCAACTTCTACCTCTCTCTCTTTTTGGCTTAAAAGCATCATCAGATTGGCTTATGAGACTGCCGGACGGCAGCCTCCTGAAAGAATCACAGCTCATTCCACTAGGGCTGTGGCTTCCACATGGGCCTTCAAGAACGAGGCTTCTGTTGATCAGATATGTAAGGCAGCGACTTGGTCTTCACTGCACACTTTTACCAAATTTTACAAATTTGATACTTTTGCTTCTTCTGAGGCTATTTTTGGGAGAAAGGTTTTGCAAACCGTGGTGCCTTCCATCTAGGTGACCTGATTTGCTCCCTCCCATCATCCGTGTCCTAAAGCTTTGGTATTGGTTCCCACAAGTAAGGATGACGCCGTGGACCGGACACACCTATGTTGGAGAAAACAGAATTTATGTTTACCTGATAAATTACTTTCTCCAACGGTGTGTCCGGTCCACGGCCCGCCCTGGTTTTTTAATCAGGTCTGATGATTTATTTTCTCTAACTACAGTCACCACGGTATCATATGATTTCTCCTATGCAAATATTCCTCCTTTACGTCGGTCGAATGACTGGGGAAGGCGGAGCCTAGGAGGGATCATGTGACCAGCTTTGCTGGGCTCTTTGCCATTTCCTGTTGGGGAAGAGAATATCCCACAAGTAAGGATGACGCCGTGGACCGGACACACCGTTGGAGAAAGTAATTTATCAGGTAAACATAAATTCTGTTTTTCTGTAGTGTATCTGCCCCCACCTCATTTACCACCCCACCCATCCACATCCCCCTCCCAGATCTATTTCCCATTCTCAACTATACCTACCTCTCCCTCCTCCCCCTCCCTCTTTCTGCCCGCTCTCAGAGGTTGTTTATTTTCTGTAACGGTCCCACCCGCTCCCACCTTACCCTCCCACGCCACCAACGATTGGCACCACTGCTTCCCGATGCAGAGAGGTCCACAGAGTGGCCTTCCCTGCATCGGTACCTCTACCCATCTATTTCTGCACTGCCCCACTTGTGGAGCATAATGAAATAGTGTGATATCGCTACTTTTAGCGAGATTGCGGCAGAGAGAGGCACAGGACAGCAGCGTCGCACAGGTACGACGCTGGTCGTTAAGGGGTTAAAGGTACATGAAACCCACATTTTTTCTTTCATGATAGAGTGTACATGCAATTTTAAACAACTTTCCAATTTATTTCTAGTATCTAATTTATTTTGTTCTCTTGGAGCTGCTGATTAGTGGCTACTAGTGATGTTGCGAATAGTTCCCGGCGAACATAGCTTGTTCGCGTTCGCCGCGGCGGGCGAACATATGCGATGTTTGGTCCGCCCCCTATTCGTCATCATTGAGTAAACTTTGACCCTGTACCTCACAGTCAGCAGACACATTCCAGCCAATCAGCAGCAGACCCTCCCTCCCAAAACAACACTTTTTTGACACTGAAATAATAGCAGTCAGTTTCCTTCACACGTGTGCATTTCAGTGCCTGCCAGGGTACAGTGTCACACAGTGTCACACCAGTCCAACTCATATCTGGTGTAACAGTAGTGTACATTAACCCCTTAATGACCACAACACTTTTCCATTTTCTGTCCGTTTGGGACCAGGGCTATTTTTACATTTTTGCGGTGTTTGTGTTTAGCTGTAATTTTCCTCTTACTTGTTTACTGTGCCCACACATATTATATACCGTTTTTCTCGCCATTAAATGGACTTTCTAAAGATACCATTATTTTCATCATATCCTGTAATTTACTATAAAATTTTTTATAAAATATGAGTAAAAATGGAAAAAAACACACTTTTTCTAACTTTGACCCCCAAAATCTGTTACTCATCTACAACCACCAAAAAACACCCATGCTAAATAGTTTCTAAATTTTGTCCTGACTGAGTTTAGAAATACCCAATGTTTACATGTTCTTTGCTTTTTTTGCAAGTTATAGGGCCATAAATACAAGTAGCACTTTCCAAACCATTTTTTTTTCGAAATAAGCGCTAGTTACATTAGAACACTAATATCTGTCAGGAATCCCTGAATAGCCATTGACATGTATATATTTTTGTTTAGAAGACATCCCAAAGTATTGATCTAGCCCCATTTTGGTATATTTCATTACACCATTTCACCACCAAATGCGATCAAATAAAAAAAATTGTTCACTTTTTCACAATTTTTTTCACAAACTTTAGGTTTCTCACTGAAATTATTTACAAATAGCTTGTGCAATTACGGCATAAATGGTTGTACATTTTTCTCTGGGATCCCCTTTGTTCAGAAATAGCAGACATATATGGCTTTGACGTTGCTTTTTGATAATTAGAAGGCTGCTAAATGCCACTGCGCACCACACGTGTATTATGTCCAGCAGTGAAGGGGTTAATTAGGGAGCATGTAGGGAGCTTTTTGGGGTAATTTTAGCTTTAGTGTAGTAGACAACCCAAAGTATTGATCTAGGCCCATCTTGGTATATTTCATGCCACCATTTCACCGCAAAATGCGATCAAATAAAAAAAAAATAGTCAACTTTTTCACAAACTTTAGGTTTCTCACTGAAATTATTTACAAACAGCTTGTGCAATTATGGCACAAATGGTTGTAAATGCTTCTCTGGGATCCCCTTTGTTCAGAAATAGCAGACTTATCTGGCTTTGGCGTTGCTTTTTGGTAGAAGGCCACTAAATGCAACTGCACACCACACGTGTATTATGTCCAGCAGTGAAGGGGTTAATTAGGTAGCTTGTAGGGAGCTTGCAGGGTTAATTTTAGCTTTAGTGGAGAGATCAGCTTCCCACCTGACACATCAGACCCCCTGATCCCTCCCAAAGAGCTCTCTTCCCTCCCCCACCCCACAATTGTCCCCGCCATCTTAAGTACTGGCAGAAAGTCTGCCAGTACTAAAATAAAAGGTATCTCTTTTTATATATATATATATATATATATATATATATATATATATATATATATATATATATATATATATATATATATATATATATATATATATATATATATATATATATATATATATATATATATATATATATATATATAGCATATTTACATATGCTGTTGTGTAGGATCCCCCCTTAGCCCCAAACCTCCCTGATCCCCCCCAAAAACAGCTTCCTAACCCTCCCCCTCTGCCTTATTGGGGGCCATATTGGGTACTGGCAGCTGTCTGTCTGCGGTTGTGCAAACGGACTGTTTGCGGTGTATTAAACGGGGAGTTTGGTCTGTCACTGTGAAGCGGGCGTAACCCTTACACTACCTGATCGATACAACATCATACCTGATGTTTTAAAGCACGTTATTCCAAACAATTTAGGAATGTTAGGTGATTTATGCCCTTTATGGATTAAAACCAGACTCTGCATCAACTATGTAATTTTCCATGGGAGTTTTGCCATGGATCCCCCTCCGGCATGCCACAGTCCAGGTGTTAGTCCCCTTGAAACAACTTTTCCATCACTATTGTGGCCAGAAAGAGTCCCTGTGGGTTTTAAAATTCGCCTGCCTATTGAAGTCTATGGCGGTTCGCCCGTTCGCGAACATTTGCGGAAGTTCGTGTTCGCCGTTCGCGAACCCAAATTTTTATGTTCGCGACATCACTAGTGGCTACACATACATGCCTCTTGTTATTGGCTCACCCATGTGCATTGCTGTTTTTTCAACAAAGGATACCAAAAGAATGAAGCAAATTAGATAATAGAAGTAAATTGGAAAGTTGTTAACTGAATCATGAATTTAATATTTTGGGTTTCATATACCTTTTAAGCAGGTGCAATGTATGAATGCAGGTGCACATGACAAATTTACAAAACTTGTATTAGAAAATGCTTCTTGTAAATATGTGTTACATAAATTCTTCTATTTAACCCCTTAAGGACCACAACACTTTTCCATTGTCTGACAATTTGGGACCAGGGCTATTTTTACATTTCTGCAGTGTTTGTGTTTAGCTGTAATTTTACTCTTACTCATTTACTGTACCCACACATATTATATGCAGTTTCTCCAACATAGGTGTGTCCGGTCCACGGCGTCATCCTTACTTGTGGGATATTCTCTTCCCCAACAGGAAATGGCAAAGAGCCCAGCAAAGCTGGTCACATGATCCCTCCTAGGCTCCGCCTACCCCAGTCATTCTCTTTGCCGTTGTACAGGCAACATCTCCACGGAGATGGCTTAGAGTTTTTTAGTGTTTAACTGTAGTTTTTATTATTCAATCAAGAGTTTGTTATTTTGAAATAGTGCTGGTATGTACTATTTACTCAGAAACAGAAAAGAGATGAAGATTTCTGTTTGTATGAGGAAAATGATTTTAGCAACCGCCACTAAAATCCATGGCTGTTCCACACAGGACTGTTGAGAGCAATTAACTTCAGTTGGGGGAACAGTGAGCAGTCTCTTGCTGCTTGAGGTATGACACATTCTAACAAGACGATGTAATGCTGGAAGCTGTCATTTTCCCTATGGGATCCGGTAAGCCATGTTTATTACGATCGTAAATAAGGGCTTCACAAGGGCTTATTAAGACTGTAGACTTTTTCTGGGCTAAATCGATTCATTATTAACACATATTTAGCCTTGAGGAATCATTTTATTTGGGTATTTTGATATAATAATATCGGCAGGCACTGTTTTAGACACCTTATTCTTTAGGGGCTTTCCCAAAGCATAGGCAGAGCCTCATTTTCGCGCCGGTGTTGCGCACTTGTTTTTGAGAGGCATGGCATGCAGTCGCATGTGAGAGGAGCTCTGATACTTAGAAAAGACTTTCTGAAGAAACCAGTTTCAAAGAAGGAACGTTTGTTGCACAATTTGGATGTTGTTCGCGCTCTAAAATTCTATTTAGAAGCTACAAAGGATTTTAGACAAACATCTTCCTTGTTTGTTGTTTATTCCGGTAAAAGGAGACGTCAAAAAGCAACTTCTACCTCTCTCTCTTTTTGGATTAAAAGCATCATCAGATTGGCTTACGAGACTGCCGGACGGCAGCCTCCCGAAAGAATCACAGCTCATTCCACTAGGGCTGTGGCTTCCACATGGGCCTTCAAGAACGAGGCTTCTGTTGATCAGATATGTAGGGCAGCGACTTGGTCTTCACTGCACACTTTTACCAAATTTTACAAGTTTGATACTTTTGCTTCTTCTGAGGCTATTTTTGGGAGAAAGGTTTTGCAAACCGTGGTGCCTTCCATTTAGGTGACCTGATTTGCTCCCTCCCTTCATCCGTGTCCTAAAGCTTTGGTATTGGTTCCCACAAGTAAGGATGACGCCGTGGACCGGACACACCTATGTTGGAGAAAACAGAATTTATGTTTACCTGATAAATTACTTTCTCCAACGGTGTGTCCGGTCCACGGCCCGCCCTGGTTTTTTTAATCAGGTCTGATAATTTATTTTCTTTAACTACAGTCACCACGGTACCATATGGTTTCTCCTATGCAAATATTCCTCCTTAACGTCGGTCGAATGACTGGGGTAGGCGGAGCCTAGGAGGGATCATGTGACCAGCTTTGCTGGGCTCTTTGCCATTTCCTGTTGGGGAAGAGAATATCCCACAAGTAAGGATGACGCCGTGGACCGGACACACCGTTGGAGAAAGTAATTTATCAGGTAAACATAAATTCTGTTTTTTCTCGCCATTAAATGGACTTTTGAAAGATACCATTATTTTCATCATATCTCATAATTTACTATATTTTCTTTTATAAAATATTATGAAGAAATGGAAAAAGCACACTTTTTTTTTTTAACTTTAACCCCCAAAATCTGTTGCACATCTATAGCCACCAACAAGCAACCATACTAAATAGTTTCTAAGTTTTGTCCTGAGTTTAGAAATACCCAATGTTTACATGTTCTTTGTTTTTTTTGCAAGTTATAGGGCAATACATCCAAACTAGAGCTGCAACAACTAATCGTCATAATCGATAATAATCGATTATGAAAATAGTTGTCAACGAATCTCATAATCGATTAATCGGGTTGCAATTAGTTGGTCTGTGCACAAGACCAGCTGCTTCACTCCAATGAACTCCTGCATATGGTATTGTGTTTTATGGCTATTTCCTTAGCCTAAAGGACGTCTACAGACATCTACTTTTCACTTTTTCAGGACAGTATACTTTTACAACCAGCCCTTACTTATGTGCAACCCAGATATAATAGTCATCATTTGGATTGTTTATATTAAATTTGGTGATTTGGAACTATGCTTTGCATGATATAGTGCTAAGCTTGTTATTTACACCTTGCCCCTAGATTGATGGGAGTTATTTAAATTGATGTGCACTATTATCTGTTTGCACAATTATTAGCGTATTGCTTGCTATTGCTGATTATATGTACTGTAATAATAAATGTGTAAGGCTTTGTCCTGTTATTGATATACAGTCCTTAGCGCTTTTGATTTTGTTTTTTATTGTTTTTTTATATTTTTAAGAAATTGTGATATGTACCAGATTCAACCTTTATAAGTATATATTTGTTATTTTTAGAGCGGACTAGATATTTCTCCTAACCTTATATCTGGTTATTTACCATTGCATGCAGATATTAAAGATATTTTTATGTTAGAATAAAGTCAAGGGTTACTTTATTGAGAGGCCCCTTGCCAAGGTAGAAAACACTTAGCATTGGTGAAGAGCTAACAAAGATAAATATCCCACTTTGGTGAAATTGGTAAAACCCTACTTATACACCTCAACAGCCTTTTCTCTGCTGCAGGAAATATAGCTGCAAACAGAGAACCAGCCTTAGCCAGAAGCATGTGGACATGTTGAGATTTTTGCATTTCAATGCAAAGTTTCTGAAAGAGTGAATAACAGAATGTTATTAACAGTGATAGTCTAACTCTTTCTAGTTCTACCACTTTTCAAACTGTTTGTGGTTTTGTTTTGTTTAATTATAAAACTGTGCTCTGCTGCTTAAAAATGGAAGAAACAGTTGTGTTAATGTAAAGTTTTAGTCTGAAGTTTATATTTGTAACACTCATTATGTGGATTTTAATTTAAAACATAGAAAACTATTATTGATTCTCTTTTTATCCGATTAGTCGATTAATCGAAAAAATAATCGGCCGATTAATCGATTATGAAAATAATCGTTAGTTGCAGCCCTAATCCAAACCATTTTTTTATTCCTCAAAATTTGCGATAGTTACATTGGAACACTGATATCTGTCAGGAATCCCTGAATATCCCTTGACATGTGTGTGTATATATATATATATATATATATATATATATATATATATATATATATATATATATATATATATATATATATATATATATATATATATATATATATATATATATATATATATATATATTTTTTTTTAGAAGACAACCCAAAGTATTGATCTAAGCCCATTTTAGTATATTTCATGCCACCATTTTACCGCCAAATGTGATCAAATAAAAAAAATCATTCACTTTTTCACAAACTTTAGGTTTCTCACTGAAATTATTTACAAACAGCTTGTGCAATTATGGCACAAATGGTTGTAAATGCTTATCTGGGATCCCCTTTGTTCAGAAATAGCTGACTTATATGGCTTTGGCATTGCTTTTTCGTAATTAGAAGGCCGCTAAATGCCACTGCGCACCAATCGTGTATTATGCCCAGCAGTGAAGGGGTTAATTAGGGAGCTTGTAGGGTTTATTTTAGCTTTAGTGTAGTAGACAACCCAAAGTATTGATCTAGGCCCATTTTGGTATATTTGATGCCACTATTTCACCGCCAAATGCGATCAAATAAAAAAAAAAGTTCACTTTTCCACAAACATTTTCACAAACTTTAGGTTTCTCACAGAAATTATTTACAAACAGCTTGTGCAATTATGGCACAAATGGTTGTAAATGCTTCTCTGGGATCCCCTTTGTTCAGAAATACCAGACATATATAGCTTTGGCTTGGCTTTTTGGTAATTAGGCCGCTAAATGCCGCTGCGCACCACACGTGTATTATGTCCAGCAGTGAAGGGGTTAATTAGGGAGCTTGCAGGGTTAATTTTAGCTTTAGTGTAGAGATCAGCCTCCCACCTGACACATCCCACCCCCTGATCCCTCCCAGACAGCTCTCTTCCCTCCCCCACCCTCTAATTGTCCCCGCCATCTTAAGTACTGGCAGAAAGTCTGCCAGTGCTAAAAGAAGTGGGCTTTTTTTGTGTTTTTTTTTAAATAAACCATATTCTGCGGTGTAGGATCCCCCCTTAGCCCCCAACCTCCCTGATCCCCCCCCCCCCCCCCAACAGCTCTCTAACCCTTCCCCTCTATCTTATTGTGCGCCATCTTGGGTACTGGCAGTACCCAGTTTGCCATAAAATATGGTATTTTTTTTTAAATTTTTAAATATTTTTCTGTAGTGTAGCTGCCCCCCCTCAATAACTAACCCCCCACCCCTCCCAGATCCCTTAGATAAAAATTCCCCCCTCCTCTCTCCCACCTTATCTAAGCAAATTGTGCCATGTTGTAGCGCTCCCACGCACTCTTGCCCCCATGCACGCGCCTGTCCACGCTCCCGGCGACCCCGCACGTGATCCCGCTCCCCTCTGACGCACATCCCCTCCATCGATGGCCGCCCATCCGCCTCCCTGCAACGGCTCCCACTCACCAACGATCGTGACCATCGATGGCCACAGAGTGGTTCACTCTGCATCGGATGGCTAAAAATGTTGTTGCAGGATGCTTAATATCGAGGCATCACTACAATAACATGAAAGCATCTGGAGGCGATCAGGATCGCTTCCACCGCTTGAAAAACACTGACGTACAGGGTACATCCTTGGTCGTTAACGACCGGTTTTTGTAGGACGTACCCTGTACGTTGTTGGTCGTTAAGGGGTTAAAGTGATAGGAAATTCAAAATTAAAGTTGCATGATTTAGACAGCGCAAGTCATTTTAAAATATTTTTAAATTCACTTCTATTTTCAAATGTGCTTCATTCTCTTGATATCCCTTGTCGAAAAAGAATATGCACATATCCTACACTGGTGAGAGCTAGTTGCTGATTGGTGCCTACAAACATTTGTGTCTTGTGGTTGGCTAACTAGATGTGTTCAGCAAAGGATAATCAGACAATTAAGCAAATTTGATAATAGAAGTAAATTGGAAAGTTGTTTAAAATTTTATGTTCTATCCAAATCATGAAAGAACATTTTGGGGTTTCATGTGTCTTTAAAATTGAAATGATGTGTTTTCAGGTTGTTGTGTTTTTATTGTTAGTTATTTAAACCACACTGTTTCAATATAACTAATATTGAGAGCAGTAGTTCAGTAAAGCAGTTATGTCTAAGAAGGTAAATTATAGCCTCCCAGTGTATCTTTTTTAATCCTGGCCAGTAGATTATAAGATTATGGGATCATATCTTGTGCATATTCTCTGCAACCTGAAGTAATAATGTGACCTCAAATTAAAAGCTAATGTATAAATGATCAGCTACATTCTGAACTTACAATATACTGTAGTTGTTTTGAGCTCTGGTTTGACACAGTTACGTTATAACATTTGAATAATGTCTGGGCACCTAGAGTGGGGACATGTTTTAAGGGGGATTTCATTATCCAGCAGAGGGGTTATTGAAATTTAATTTTTAATTTTATTTCCCTTAATACTTTTAAAATCTATATTAAAGGTTTCTAGCTTTTAAAAAGATCTGGTCAATTTAGTTTAGTGCATATATGTAAATGGGCTTATTAGTTTATATATTTATGTATTTTGCTGCGGTAAACTATCCTGGAACTGGTAAACAAAGACTGAAGTCAAAATCAAACTTTCATGGTCATGTCATTTTTAAGTGAATGTTCATTTTACCTTTTTTAGCAAATTAACTTCATTCTGTTGCTTAAGGTGTGGAAAAGGATGCCTAGCTAGACTCAGGAGCAGCAACTGTGAGCTAGCTGGTGATTGATGGATACTCACATATATATATTGTTTGTCATTGGCTTACCAAGATGTTCAGTTAGCTCCCAGCTATTTCCTTCTAAATACAGGGAGAGTCAACAGCTGCGTTCATTACTTTTGGAAATACAGAACCTGGCCACCAGGAGGAGGCAAAGACACCCCAGCCAAAAGCTTAAATACCTCCCCAGCTTCCCTCATCCCCCAGTCATTCTTTGCCTTTTGTCACAGGAGGATGGCAGAGAGGTGTCGGAAGATTCAGAGTAGTGGAGGTTAGTACCCTTCAGTATGTTCCACAGCATAGCTGCCGGTAAGATTGTTTCATTACTTTACATACATGTTAACGATAGAAGACAGGGTCACAATGGGACTCCTTTATCTTTATGGAATCTAGGGTTAATATCTCCTGAGGGAGATTATTGAGCAGTGTTTTTTTTTTTAAATCATATTATATGATTTCGACTGTTTATGTGTAAGAACGTTTGGGCTCTTAGCCTGATACGGAACGTACAGGTTATTTTCATTTTGAAAAATGCACAGTTTCTTTATATTAGAGTGGCGTGCTTTTTCCTTAGCAGGGGAGGGCCTGCATGAGCATCATGTGACCAGGAATGGTCACGTTTTTGTTTTTCATCACTTGGCCGGATGTCTGAAGAGAGGAACTTCTTCTCTATCTGTCTGGATCATAGGAGGTGGTGAGTGCCCCAGCCATTGGGGGTATAAGGTGCCAGTTGCTTTTCCTTTCTATAAATTGTTATAGATGAGTTATGAAGGATTCTGATATTTTAGAGGGGGATCCCTCCGATACAGAATTTTATACCTGTGTATATTGTGAGGAGGCTGGGGTAATCCAGCCCCATATGCCGCAATAGAGTGTTCTCATCAAACAATGTTGAGATGTTAGACACCACTTAGCCAGCTGCCTCTGAGAACTCTTCATCCAGTGAGGTGTGTTCCCTTGATTCTGTTCCTAAATATGCAGTTTCCCTGAGCTCCGATCCACCTTCGCCTGTAATGGGTTTGTTTCCACCAGAGGTTACTTCGCAGTTCTGCGTGGCCATCTCTTCGGCCTTAGCGAGATTACCTATTCCTGCTACGCGCAAGAGAGGGGTTAGTCCGGGCTTTCCTGCCCAAGGACAATTTGGTGTCCGATCAGTCCTCTGGGGAAGCGATTCCTTTTGATGGCTTTGCAGGGAGAACCTGCAGGGTCAGAGTCTGCTGATTTGGGTCCTCCGTCTGTGGTGGGCTTAGAATTTAGATTTAGAATGGCATGCCTGCGTTTACTTCTGAGAGATGTTTTGGCGATGTTTCCCCTACTGCTCCGTCAGTTGAATCTCTGTTCTCTAAATCAGATAACGATCTTAACTAAGACGAGTGGAGGTTGTTGTTATTTCTCGTCGTCTTGTTTTACTTTTGTTTTAATCGTTTATTCTTTATCCCAGTTCTGAGCTCTATGAGGAGTTGTGTCGTATGACAGGCAGGACCTGTTTTTGTTTACACACTCCTTTTCTGCTTTTCAGCAGATAGTTTTTTTTTTTTTTGAGCTCTGGATTGTTTTAGAAACTCTTCCTAGAAAGACGTTTCGTCACAAGGGATTTTTAATACTATTGACTTTGATATCGAGATTGTTGAAGACTTCCAGTGAAAGCTTGTAGAGTTCTGCTCGGTGTGATAGTTCCCCCGATATTTTGAGGTATTTTTAAGCCTCGGAGCTTAATTTCTTTGTTTTTAATGCTCAGTAGTTCTATTTTTGCTGTTTTAAGCAGTTTTCTATTTCGTCCAGGAGTGTCCCGGATGTTTCTCATATCCGAGATGGCAGGCAGGTCCTGTTGTGGATACTAGTTAGGTCTATTCCTTCTTTCTACTTAGGAGAATTATTTTTTTCTGCTAGATCCTGGTCCAGGTACAGCAGGCCCATCTATCCTAATTGACAGGCTGGACCTGTGTAGGTATTATCTGGGTTGGGTGCTTGATTCAGGATCTTGATTCAGGATCTTATTGATATTTAAGTAAAGCTTATCAGTTCTTCTTTCACTGGAGAATGTAAGGTTCTCCCTTCCTTAGATGAAGGATGTTTTTTTCTGTTTCATCCTTTTTTGTGCGAATTAGGTTCATAGGAGCCACACTTTTCTTTAAACCTAGTTCTGATCCTTCTTCGGATCTGGGGTTTCAGATGGCAGTATCCTGCTTCCAGTTTTATGGGAGTTCCCTGGTTTCGCTTCTAGGTTTCTTACCTTCGCCTGATCTTTTAATCCTGAGATATTGCGAATTCCATTAGGTTATGCCCTCCAGTTCCCTTCTGGTCTTGGTGACCTGGGGGTGGAGAGTGTTAGACACAGCAGAGGCTGTGATTTTGGCATGGTGTTGGGAATCTGTCTTCAGACTTACTTGGAATTCCGGTGGATCCCATTGTTCCGTTTAGATCTCTCGGTTCTGATAATTTTTTCTCTGTTCTCCCGGGGCGGTTTTGTCCTTGTTGCTTCCTTGTCCATGGGGAGAGTGTGTCCTAGGGAGCCCGAGGGTAGGGAGTTTTCCTTCCATTCTTTCCTTGGTTCCTCATCAAGCATTCTTCGTACCACTTGGGACTTCTCTAGGGAGACCCTCTTCTAAAGGAGAGTTCCTTCTGCTGGTTGGGGGGGGGGGGGATCTCGTGTTTGGTGGTGGGCGAAAGTCCACGTCAGCTCATTACCAGCGATACTCTCTATGAGCGTACTCTTCAGTTCGGATGTCCCCTACATTCTTTCCCTGATCGACGGTTTGTGTCGGATGAAGAAGCCATTTTTCAGGTCTCATGGCGTCAGGTTAGCTCCACCGCTTCGGTAACAAACGGTGGATTTGATCCCAGGTGGGGCTCCGGCCTTTTCTTCCTGAATATGCTAGACATCTAGCATTCCTTAAAGGTTTTTCTTTTAACCTTCTTCTCTTTGGCCATGTCATTTTTTTGTGGTAGATGGTCGATCCTAGCAGACATCTGAGACAGTTTGCTCTGTTTATATCTGGATTTGTGTAGCAATTTAGGGTCTTCATCTCCATGGACCTTTTGTTTCAGGGATCGTCTGGAGCAGGTTTCTAGTGTTCATCGCATCCTGGACTCTCTGAATGACTGCATGGAATTGACCGCTTAGTCTTAACCAAGAGAGGTTTTTCTGATGAGGTGTGGATGCTCTTGTTCTAGCTCATAAGCCGGGGTATAGTTGCATCTATTATAAGGAGTGCTGGACCTACTTCTTCTGGTATGCTGAGCAGGATTTTCCTCCTGGCATAAGGACAGGTTTCTCCAGGATGCTCTGGGGAAGGGCCTTCTGTTAGCTCCCTATCTATTTTACTGCTCAAGAGGTTCTCAGAGCTTCCAGATGTCCAGTCTTGTTCAGGCTTTGATTAGTTTAGGCCTGTGTTTGGATCTAGTGCTCCTCCTTGGAGCTTTCATCTTGTTCTAAGTTTTGCAGAGGGCCCTGTTTGGGCATATGCATAGAGTTGACATTAAGATTTTCTGTCTTGGAAGGTTCCTTCGTTTCTACTGGCTATTGCTTCGACACACAGGGTTTCTGAGGTGGCTGTCTTGCAATGTGAGGTCCCTTACCCAGTTTTTCATGTGGCTAAGGCTATCCTCTCTGGGTTGGTTTTGTTCCTATGGTTGTTTTAGATTGCAACATCAATCAGAAGTTTGCGTTTCCTTCCTTGTGTCCTATTTCTTCTTCTAGAAGGAGTGGTTATTTCTTAACTTGGATATGATTCGGGCCTTGAAGTTCTGTCTTCAGGCTAAAAAGGAGTTTTTGTCAACCTTCTTCCTTGTTTGTGTCTATTCTGGGAGGCGTGAGGGGCAGGAGCCTCGTCCACTTCCTTGGTTTTTCTGGTTAAGGAGCATGTTCTTAGCTTATTGAGTCAGCGCACACTAACCTCCTCAGAGGTCTATGGCTCAGTTTGAGTACAGTGACTATTTTTTGTGTCTTTGACATGAGATCATATGGTTCTGATTGTTGGGTGACTTAGTCCTCTTAACATTCTTATTTTTTTCTTTTTTGCTTCTTCAAGGAAGCCTTGGGAGTTTGGGTTTCTGACAGGCTGTGGTACCCTCAGGTTGGGCCGCTTCTTATTTGTACCCTCCCGTTAGCATTCAGTGTCCTCTGTAGCTTGAGTATAATTTCCCACAAGTAATGAATGTAGCTGTGGACTCTCCCTGTATTTAGAAGGAAAACATAAATTATGACTGGCCAGATAATTTCCTAAGAGTCCACAGCTCCCGTCCATGCTCTCCTGTGGGCGGCCCTAAATTTAGTTGTTTTCTTCTGGCACTTTTTTCACCCTGATATTTCTCCTACTGTTCCTTGTTCCCTCGGTAGAATGACTGGGGGATGAGGGAAGCGGGGCAGGTATTTAAGCCTTTGGCTGGGGTGTCTTTGCCTTCTCCTGGTGGCCAGCTTCTGTATTCTCACAAGTAATGAATGCAGCTGTTGACTCTCCCTGTATCGAAGGATAGGAAATTATCTGGTAAGTCATAATTTATGTTTTTGCTTTTTCTATGTTTTTAACCCCTTTGGTTAACTGCTTATAAGTTTAAATTTCTTTAAGCTTCTGTAACCTTTTTTTCTTTGAGCATAATTTTAACAAGTTTATTTATTTTCCCTAGTGTTCATACAAACGGTAAAAAGGCTGGACTTTATAAGGAAAATTTACTTTTACGAGGATGCACTCTTAGAAATACTGAGGTTGTATCTGGAATTGTTGTTTATGCAGGTAAGAAGTGCAAAATAGTTGTAGCTAGGATATTATTATTAGTAGTAGTAGTGTGAAATAAATCCATTAATCTTTTTTTATGTATTTATTTTTGGTAGGCCATGAGACCAAAGCTTTGTTAAACAACAATGGACCACGTTACAAGCGTAGTAACCTGGAGAGACAGATGAATGTAGATGTATTTTGGTGTGTGCTAATTCTTGTAATCATGTGCCTGTTTTCTGCTGTTGGTAAGAAATTATGTTATACAATAACAACTGCCTGAAAAGATAATTGTGGCATTACTGACTTGATGGACATTTTGTATTTAGTTGAAATAATTTTTATTAACTCCTCTCCACCTCCTCCATGTACAGGGATCATATAGACATTTCATGTTTTTGGGTACATCAGATAACACAGTGCGATGGTTGCTTAACATAGATATGCTCATCTCTGAAAGTGTCCCATTATGTGAGATTTTTAACAGTTCATATGTCTCATCCCTTATTAGCATATATGAAGAGTTCAGTACTTAAATGCGGTTTTAATGTCTCAATACTATGTTCTTCATAGTCTTCTGTGGAGTTATTTTTCTTAATACATTCTCCCCCTGTTGAGGCTCTTCTTTATTCTCCTTTAGAATATTATTCTTTGTAGGGAGTAGAATAGTATGGGAGGTGTGCTTTCATAGTAGTTTCAATCTAACTTATTAAACTCTTGAACTTAAACAGACTAAACTAACAAATCAACAATATAAAAACATTCATAGAGTTGTATTCTACCACTGCATATTTTACATTCTCCTTATCTAAAGATTGCTTGCTCATCTAGGAGTGCTTCTGTCAAGGATCTAAGTATCCCCTTCAACCAATCACTTCCCTTCTCTTTCTGTTTAGATACAGGGTATATCTCCTTCCCCTCCCAGTTTCAAGCCTCTTTTACTGTTTATTGTTCTCCACTATCCAGTAGAACCAGACTTTTTGGAACCAAGGTTCCATGTCTAGCACATTTGCTGCTGATTCATACAATGAATATGTTACCCGGATTCTAGCTAGGACCTCAGCCCATGATGGTATTTCCGTCTTCCAATATTTTGCTATAGTAATTCTCGTTATAGTGCACAAAATCCTGATAAACACATTTATATGCGTATTAAATCTAGTTATGATCTCGTGCAGTAATGCCTGCGCTGGGGTGAGAAAAATCTGTTCATTCAATATCTTGCTCAGTAATTCAGATAATTTTTGCCATATGTTGCTTACTTTAGTGCATTCCCACCACATATGGAAATAGGTACCTGCTGTTTGACAGCCTCTGTAACAGTGATTATTGCTCCCCTTAACCATGTGGGCTGTTTTTGTTGGTGTCAGATACCATCTAAAAGACGTTTTCAATATGTTTTCCCTAAGATCTGCACTTATAAGTCCTTTACTAGCCTGAGAAAACATTTCGTCCCATTTATCTATCTCAATCTCTCTACCTAAATCTCGTTCCCATTGCAGCATCACTGAGGATTTTGTTCGTCTCTTACTCTCCTGAATAGAAATATATAGCCTAGAAATTGCCTTTTTAGGCCTATTGAGGGATGTGCACAGGTTTTCTAAAGTCGACTGTCGAGTTTGTGTCCCCTCTGTCCCTAGGTAATCCCGTATGGATGACATTGTTTGGAGATATAGGTACCAATGTAACTGGATGGGCTCAAGTTTTTGCTGGAGTTGATTATATGTCAGCAGCTTACCCTGTTGTTGTAAATCTGCAACTCTGTATAACCCCTTATTTTCCCATTTCATAACTCTACGTTTGAAATCGTCGTTTACTAAGTATTTCAGTGGTATCGTCAGTGAGTTCACAGGTATCAACCCTCCCATCTGTTTGGTAGTCATCCACTGTTGTCTGGTAAGCAGTGTGGTTTTATTTTGAAACATAGCACGAGATTCCCTAAGATCTCTGTCCCATAGGATTCCATCTGGTGTCTCTTGATTCAACATTTCTGCTTCTAGAGCAGGCCATAATATGTTTGTCTGTCGCCTCCCTAATATCGAGTTCTGGGCTAAGCGAGCTGCTGTATGATAGTCGTGTAAATTGGGGACTCCCATCCCTCCCAGTTGTCTATGTCTGTCTAAAATATGACGAGAGATCCTCGGGTATCTATTATCCCTCAAAAATCTATGTATGTCTTTCTGGAGATTGTCAAGGTCTGGGATATTGATTTTTATGGGAAGTACTCGAAACAAGTATAAAATTCTAGGCAGGATTGTCATCTTCACTGCAGATAGTCTGCCATACCATGAGAACCCCATCTTCCTCCATTTCCCTAAGTCAGATCGAATTGCCTTAAACAGGGGAACATAATTTCTCCAACATAGGTGTGTCCGGTCCACGGCGTCATCCTTACTTGTGGGATATTCTCTTCCCCAACAGGAAATGGCAAAGAGCCCAGCAAAGCTGGTCACATGATCCCTCCTAGGCTCCGCCTACCCCAGTCATTCTCTTTGCCGTTGTACAGGCAACATCTCCACGGAGATGGCTTAGAGTTTTTTAGTGTTTAACTGTAGTTTTCTCCAACATAGGTGTGTCCGGTCCACGGCGTCATCCTTACTTGTGGGATATTCTCTTCCCCAACAGGAAATGGCAAAGAGCCCAGCAAAGCTGGTCACATGATCCCTCCTAGGCTCCGCCTACCCCAGTCATTCTCTTTGCCGTTGTACAGGCAACATCTCCACGGAGATGGCTTAGAGTTTTTTAGTGTTTAACTGTAGTTTTTATTATTCAATCAAGAGTTTGTTATTTTAAAATAGTGCTGGTATGTACTATTTACTCAGAAACAGAAAAGAGATGAAGATTTCTGTTTGTATGAGGAAAATGATTTTAGCAACCGTTACTAAAATCCATGGCTGTTCCACACAGGACTGTTGAGAGGAATTAACTTCAGTTGGGGGAACAGTGAGCAGTCTCTTGCTGCTTGAGGTATGACACATTCTAACAAGACGATGTAATGCTGGAAGCTGTCATTTTCCCTATGGGATCCGGTAAGCCATGTTTATTAAGATAGTAAATAAGGGCTTCACAAGGGCTTATTAAGACTGTAGACTTTTTCTGGGCTAAATCGATTCATTATTAACACATATTTAGCCTTGAGGAATCATTTAATCTGGGTATTTTGATAAGATTATATCGGCAGGCACTGTTTTAGACACCTTATTCTTAGGGGCTTTCCCAAATCATAGGCAGAGCCTCATTTTCGCGCCGGTGTTGCGCACTTGTTTTTGAGAGGCATGACATGCAGTCGCATGTGTGAGGAGCTCTGATACATAGAAAAGACTTTCTGAAGGCGTCATTTGGTATCGTATTCCCCTTTGGGCTTGGTTGGGTCTCAGCAAAGCAGATACCAGGGACTGTAAAGGGGTTAAAGTTAAAAACGGCTCCGGTTCCGTTATTTTAAGGGTTAAAGCTTCCAAATTTGGTGTGCAATGCTTTTAAGGCTTTAAGACACTGTGGTGAAATTTTGGTGAATTTTGAACAATTCCTTCATATTTTTTCGCAATTGCAGTAATAAAGTGTGTTCAGTTTAAAATTTAAAGTGACAGTAACGGTTTTATTTTAAAACGTTTTTTGTACTTTGTTATCAAGTTTATGCCTGTTTAACATGTCTGAACTACCAGATAGACTGTGTTCTGAATGTGGGGAAGCCAGAGTTCCTTCTCATTTAAATGAATGTGATTTATGTGACAATGACAATGATGCCCAAGATGATTCCTCAAGTGAGGGGAGTAAGCATGGTACTGCATCATTCCCTCCTTCGTCTACACGAGTCTTGCCCACTCAGGAGGCCCCTAGTACATCTAGCGCGCCAATACTCCTTACTATGCAACAATTAACGGCTGTAATGGATAATTCTGTCAAAAACATTTTAGCCAAAATGCACACTTATCAGCGTAAGCGCGACTGCTCTGTTTTAGATACTGAAGAGCATGACGACGCTGATAATAATGGTTCTGAAGGGCCCCTAAACCAGTCTGATGGGGCCAGGGAGGTTTTGTCTGAGGGAGAAATTACTGATTCAGGGAACATTTCTCAACAAGCTGAACCTGATGTGATTACGTTTAAATTTAAGTTGGAACATCTCCGCATTCTGCTTAAGGAGGTATTATCCACTCTGGATGATTGTGACAAGTTGGTCATCCCAGAGAAACTATGTAAAATGGACAAGTTCCTAGAGGTCCCGGGGCTCCCAGAAGCTTTTCCTATACCCAAGCGGGTGGCGGACATTGTAAATAAAGAATGGGAAAGGCCCGGTATTCCTTTCGTCCCTCCCCCCATATTTAAAAAATTGTTTCCTATGGTCGACCCCAGAAAGGACTTATGGCAGACAGTCCCCAAGGTCGAGGGAGCGGTTTCCACTTTAAACAAACGCACCACTATACCCATAGAAGATAGTTGTGCTTTCAAAGATCCTATGGATAAAAAATTAGAAGGTTTACTTAAAAAGATGTTTGTTCAGCAGGGTTACCTTCTACAACCAATTTCATGCATTGTCCCTGTCGCTACAGCCGCGTGTTTCTGGTTCGATGAGCTGGTAAAGGCGGTCGATAGTGATTCTCCTCCTTATGAGGAGATTATGGACAGAATCAATGCTCTCAAATTGGCTAATTCTTTCACCCTAGACGCCACTTTGCAATTGGCTAGGTTAGCGGCTAAGAATTCTGGGTTTGCTATTGTGGCGCGCAGAGCGCTTTGGTTGAAATCTTGGTCAGCTGATGCGTCTTCCAAGAACAAGCTACTTAACATTCCTTTCAAGGGGAAAACGCTGTTTGGCCCTGACTTGAAAGAGATTATCTCTGATATCACTGGGGGTAAGGGCCACGCCCTTCCTCAGGATCGGCCTTTCAAGGCCAAAAATAAACCTAATTTTCGTCCCTTTCGTAGAAACGGACCAGCCCAAAGTGCTACGTCCTCTAAGCAAGAGGGTAATACTTCTCAAGCCAAGCCAGCTTGGAGACCAATGCAAGGCTGGAACAAGGGAAAGCAGGCCAAGAAACCTGCCACTGCTACCAAGACAGCATGAAATGTTGGCCCCCGATCCGGGACCGGATCTGGTGGGGGGCAGACTCTCTCTCTTCGCTCAGGCTTGGGCAAGAGATGTTCTGGATCCTTGGGCGCTAGAAATAGTCTCCCAAGGTTATCTTCTGGAATTCAAGGGGCTTCCCCCAAGGGGGAGGTTCCACAGGTCTCAGTTGTCTTCAGACCACATAAAAAGACAGGCATTCTTACGTTGTGTAGAAGACCTGTTAAAAATGGGAGTGATTCATCCTGTTCCATTAGGAGAACAAGGGATGGGGTTCTACTCCAATCTGTTCATAGTTCCCAAAAAAGAGGGAACGTTCAGACCAATCTTAGATCTCAAGATCTTAAACAAGTTTCTCAAGGTTCCATCGTTCAAAATGGAAACCATTCGAACAATTCTTCCTTCCATCCAGGAAGGTCAATTCATGACCACGGTGGATTTAAAGGATGCGTATCTACATATTCCTATCCACAAGGAACATCATCGGTTCCTAAGGTTCGCATTCCTGGACAAGCATTACCAGTTCGTGGCGCTTCCTTTCGGATTAGCCACTGCTCCAAGGATTTTCACAAAGGTACTAGGGTCCCTTCTAGCTGTGCTAAGACCAAGGGGCATTGCTGTAGTACCTTACTTGGACGACATTCTGATTCAAGCGTCGTCCCTTCCTCAAGCAAAGGCTCACACGGACATCGTCCTGGCCTTTCTCAGATCTCACGGATGGAAAGTGAACGTGGAAAAGAGTTCTCTATCTCCGTCAACAAGGGTTCCCTTCTTGGGAACAATAATAGACTCCTTAGAAATGAGGATTTTTCTGACAGAGGCCAGAAAAACAAAACTTCTAGACTCTTGTCGGATACTTCATTCCGTTCCTCTTCCTTCCATAGCGCAGTGCATGGAAGTGATAGGTTTGATGGTAGCGGCAATGGACATAGTTCCTTTTGCGCGCATTCATCTAAGACCATTACAACTGTGCATGCTCAGTCAGTGGAATGGGGACTATACAAACTTGTCTCCGAGGATTCAAGTAAATCAGAGGACCAGAGACTCACTCCGTTGGTGGCTGTCCCTGGACAACCTGTCACAAGGGATGACCTTCCGCAGACCAGAGTGGGTCATTGTCACGACCGACGCCAGTCTGATGGGCTGGGGCGCGGTCTGGGGATCCCTGAAAGCTCAGGGTCTTTGGTCTCGGGAAGAATCTCTTCTACCGATAAATATTCTGGAACTGAGAGCGATATTCAATGCTCTCAAGGCTTGGCCTCAGCTAGCGAGGGCCAAGTTCATACGGTTTCAATCAGACAACATGACAACTGTTGCGTACATCAACCATCAGGGGGGAACAAGGAGTTCCCTGGCGATGGAAGAAGTGACCAAAATCATTCTATGGGCGGAGTCTCACTCCTGCCACCTGTCTGCTATCCACATCCCAGGAGTGGAAAATTGGGAAGCGGATTTTCTGAGTCGTCAGACATTGCATCCGGGGGAGTGGGAACTCCATCCGGAAATCTTTGCCCAAGTCACTCAACTGTGGGGCATTCCAGACATGGATCTGATGGCCTCTCGTCAGAACTTCAAAGTTCCTTGCTACGGGTCCAGATCCAGGGATCCCAAGGCGGCTCTAGTGGATGCACTAGTAGCACCTTGGACCTTCAAACTAGCTTATGTATTCCCGCCGTTTCCTCTCATCCCCAGGCTGGTAGCCAGGATCAATCAGGAAAGGGCGTCGGTGATCTTGATAGCTCCTGCGTGGCCACGCAGGACTTGGTATGCAGATCTGGTGAATATGTCATCGGCTCCACCATGGAAGCTACCTTTGAGACGAGACCTTCTTGTTCAAGGTCCGTTCGAACATCCGAATCTGGTCTCACTCCAGCTGACTGCTTGGAGATTGAACGCTTGATCTTATCGAAGCGAGGGTTCTCAGATTCTGTTATCGATACTCTTGTTCAGGCCAGAAAGCCTGTAACTAGAAAGATTTACCACAAAATTTGGAAAAAATATATCTGTTGGTGTGAATCTAAAGGATTCCCTTGGGACAAGGTTAAGATTCCTAAGATTCTATCCTTCCTTCAAGAAGGATTGGAAAAAGGATTATCTGCAAGTTCCCTGAAGTGACAGATTTCTGCCTTGTCTGTGTTACTTCACAAAAAGCTGGCAGCTGTGCCAGATGTTCAAGCCTTTGTTCAGGCTCTGGTTAGAATCAAGCCTGTTTACAAACCTTTGACTCCTCCTTGGAGTCTCAACTTAGTTCTTTCAGTTCTTCAGGGGGTTCCGTTTGAACCCTTACATTCCGTTGATATTAAGTTATTATCTTGGAAAGTTTTGTTTTTGGTTGCAATTTCTTCTGCTAGAAGAGTTTCAGAATTATCTGCTCTGCAGTGTTCTCCTCCTTATCTGGTGTTCCATGCAGATAAGGTGGTTTTACGTACTAAACCTGGTTTTCTTCCAAAAGTTGTTTCTAACAAAAACATTAACCAGGAGATTATCGTACCTTCTCTGTGTCCGAAACCAGTTTCGAAGAAGGAACGTTTGTTGCACAATTTGGATGTTGTTCGCGCTCTAAAATTCTATTTAGATGCTACAAAGGATTTTAGACAAACATCTTCCTTGTTTGTTGTTTATTCCGGTAAAAGGAGAGGTCAAAAAGCAACTTCCACCTCTCTCTCTTTTTGGATTAAAAGCATCATCAGATTGGCTTACGAGACTGCCGGACGGCAGCCTCCCGAAAGAATCACAGCTCATTCCACTAGGGCTGTGGCTTCCACATGGGCCTTCAAGAACGAGGCTTCTGTTGATCAGATATGTAGGGCAGCGACTTGGTCTTCACTGCACACTTTTACCAAATTTTACAAGTTTGATACTTTTGCTTCTTCTGAGGCTATTTTTGGGAGAAAGGTTTTGCAAGCCGTGGTGCCTTCCATCTAGGTGACCTGATTTGCTCCCTCCCATCATCCGTGTCCTAAAGCTTTGGTATTGGTTCCCACAAGTAAGGATGACGCCGTGGACCGGACACACCTATGTTGGAGAAAACAGAATTTATGTTTACCTGATAAATTACTTTCTCCAACGGTGTGTCGGGCCCACGGCCCGCCCTGGTTTTTTAATCAGGTCTGATAATTTATTTTCTTTAACTACAGTCACCACGGTATCATATGGTTTCTCCTATGCAAATATTCCTCCTTAACGTCGGTCGAATGACTGGGGTAGGCGGAGCCTAGGAGGGATCATGTGACCAGCTTTGCTGGGCTCTTTGCCATTTCCTGTTGGGGAAGAGAATATCCCACAAGTAAGGATGACGCCGTGGACCGGACACACCGTTGGAGAAAGTAATTTATCAGGTAAACATAAATTCTGTTTTTTTTATTCAATCAAGAGTTTGTTATTTTAAAATAGTGCTGGTATGTACTATTTACTCTGAAACAGAAAAGAGATGAAGATTTCTGTTTGTAAGAGGAAAATGATTTTAGCAACCGTTACTAAAATCCATGGCTGTTCCACACAGGACTGTTGAGAGGAATTAACTTCAGTTGGGGGAACAGTGAGCAGTCTTTTGCTGCTTGAGGTATGACACATTCTAACAAGACGATGTAATGCTGGAAGCTGTCATTTTCCCTATGGGATCCGGTAAGCCATTTTTATTCAGACAGTAAATAAGGGCTTCACAAGGGCTTATTAAGACTGTAGACATTTTCTGGGCTAAATCGATTCATATATACACATATTTAGCCTTGAGGAATCATTTAATCTGGGTATTTTTGTAAAATAATATCGGCAGGCACTGTTTTAGACACCTTATTCTCTAGGGGCTTTCCCTAATCATAGGCAGAGCCTCATTTTCGCGCCGGTATTGCGCACTTGTTTTTGAGAAGCATGACATGCAGTCGCATGTGTGAGGAGCTCTGATACATAGAAAAGACTTTCTGAAGGCGTCATTTGGTATCGTATTCCCCTTTGGGCTTGGTTGGGTCTCAGCAAAGCAGATACCAGGGACTGTAAAGGGGTTAAAGATAAAAACGGCTCCGGTTCCGTTATTTTAAGGGTTAAAGCTTCCAAATTTGGTGTGCAATACTTTTAAGGCTTTAAGACACTGTGGTGAAATTTTGGTGAATTTTGAACAATTCCTTCATACTTTTTCGCAATTGCAGTAATAAAGTGTGTTCAGTTTAAAATTTAAAGTGACAGTAACGGTTTTATTTTAAAACGTTTTTTGTACTTTGTTATCAAGTTTATGCCTGTTTAACATGTCTGAACTACCAGATAGACTGTGTTCTGAATGTGGGGAAGCCAAGGTTCCTTCTCATTTAAATAGATGTGATTTATGTGACACTGAAAATGATGCCCAAGATGATTCCTCAAGTGAGGGGAGTAAGCATGGTACTGCATCATTCCCTCCTTCGTCTACACTAGTCTTGCCCACTCAGGAGGCCCCTAGTACATCTAGCGCGCCAATACTCCTTACTATGCAACAATTAACGGCTGTAATGGATAATTCTATCAAAAACATTTTAGCCAAAATGCCCACTTATCAGCGCAAGCGCGACTGCTCTGTTTTAGATACTGAAGAGCATGGGGACGCTGATGATAATGGTTCTGAAATGCCCCTACACCAGTCTGAGGGGGCCAGGGAGGTTTTGTCTGAGGGAGAAATTTCAGATTCAGGGAAAATTTCTCAACAAGCTGAACCCGATGTGATTACATTTAAATTTAAGTTGGAACATCTCCGCGCTCTGCTTAAGGAGGTATTATCCACTCTGGATGATTGTGAGAATTTGATCATCCCAGAGAAACTATGTAAAATGGACAAGTTCCTAGAGGTCCCGGGGCTCCCAGAAGCTTTTCCTATACCCAAGCGGGTGGCGGACATTGTAAATAAAGAATGGGAAAGGCCCGGTATACCTTTCGTCCCTCCCCCCATATTTAAAAAATTGTTTCCTATGGTCGACCCCAGAAAGGACTTATGGCAGACAGTCCCCAAGGTCGAGGGAGCGGTTTCTACTTTAAACAAACGCACCACTATACCCATAGAAGATAGTTGTGCTTTCAAAGATCCTATGGATAAAAAATTAGAAGGTTTGCTTAAAAAGATGTTTGTTCAGCAAGGTTACCTTCTACAACCAATTTCATGCATTGTCCCTGTCACTACAGCCGCGTGTTTCTGGTTCGATGAGCTAGTAAAGGCGATCGATAGTGATTCTCCTCCTTATGAGGAGATTATGGACAGAATCCGTGCTCTCAAATTGGCCAATTCTTTCACCCTAGACGCCACTTTGCAATTGGCTAGGTTAGCGGCGAAAAATTCTGGGTTTGCTATTGTGGCGCGCAGAGCGCTTTGGTTGAAATCTTGGTCAGCGGATGCGTCTTCCAAGAACAAACTACTTAACATTCCTTTCAAGGGGAAAACGCTGTTTGGCCCTGACTTGAAAGAGATTATCTCTGATATCACTGGGGGTAAGGGCCACGCCCTTCCTCAGGATAGGTCTTTCAAGGCCAAAAATAAACCTAATTTTCGTCCCTTTCGTAGAAACGGACCAGCCCCAAGTGCTACGTCCTCTAAGCAAGAGGGTAATACTTCTCAAGCCAAGCCAGCCTGGAGACCAATGCAAGGCTGGAACAAGGGAAAGCAGGCCAAGAAACCTGCCACTGCTACCAAGACAGCATGAAATGTTGGCCCCCGATCCGGGACCGGATCTGGTGGGGGGCAGACTCTCTCTCTTTGCTCAGGCTTGGGCAAGAGATGTTCTGGATCCTTGGGCACTAGAAATAGTCTCCCAAGGTTATCTTCTGGAATTCAAGGGGCTTCCCCCAAGGGGGAGGTTCCACAGGTCTCAATTGTCTTCAGACCATATAAAGAGACAGGCATTCTTACATTGTGTAGAAGACCTGTTAAAAATGGGAGTGATTCATCCTGTTCCATTAGGAGAACAAGGGATGGGGTTCTACTCCAATCTGTTCATAGTTCCCAAAAAAGAGGGAACGTTCAGACCAATCTTAGATCTCAAGATCTTAAACAAGTTTCTCAAGGTTCCATCGTTCAAAATGGAAACCATTCGAACAATTCTTCCTTCCATCCAGGAAGGTCAATTCATGACCACGGTGGATTTAAAGGATGCGTATCTACATATTCCTATCCACAAGGAACATCATCGGTTCCTAAGGTTCGCATTCCTGGACAAGCATTACCAGTTCGTGGCGCTTCCTTTCGGATTAGCCACTGCTCCAAGGATTTTCACAAAGGTACTAGGGTCCCTTCTAGCGGTACTAAGACCAAGGGGCATTGCAGTAGTTCCTTACTTGGACGACATTCTGATTCAAGCGTCGTCCCTTCCTCAAGCAAAGGCTCACACGGACATAGTCCTGGCCTTTCTCAGATCTCACGGATGGAAAGTGAACGTGGAAAAGAGTTCTCTATCTCCGTCGACAAGGGTTCCCTTCTTGGGAACAATAATAGACTCCTTAGAAATGAGGATTTTTCTGACAGAGGCCAGAAAAACAAAACTTCTAAACTCTTGTCAAACACTTCATTCCGTTCCTCTTCCTTCCATAGCGCAGTGCATGGAAGTAATAGGTTTGATGGTAGCGGCAATGGACATAGTTCCTTTTGCGCGCATTCATCTAAGACCATTACAACTGTGCATGCTCAGTCAGTGGAATGGGGACTATACAGACTTGTCTCCGAAGATACAAGTAAATCAGAGGACCAGAGACTCACTCCGTTGGTGGCTGTCCCTGGACAACCTGTCACAAGGGATGACCTTCCGCAGACCAGAGTGGGTCATTGTCACGACCGACGCCAGTCTGATGGGCTGGGGCGCGGTCTGGGGACCCCTGAAAGCTCAGGGTCTTTGGTCTCGGGAAGAATCTCTTCTACCGATAAATATTCTGGAACTGAGAGCGATATTCAATGCTCTCAAGGCTTGGCCTCAGCTAGCAAAGGCCAAGTTCATACGGTTTCAATCAGACAACATGACGACTGTTGCGTACATCAACCATCAGGGGGGAACAAGGAGTTCCCTGGCGATGGAAGAAGTGACCAAAATCATTCAATGGGCGGAGACTCACTCCTGCCACCTATCTGCAATCCACATCCCAGGAGTGGAAAATTGGGAAGCGGATTTTCTGAGTCGTCAGACATTACATCCGGGGGAGTGGGAACTCCATCCGGAAATCTTTGCCCAAATTACTCAACTGTGGGGCATTCCAGACATGGATCTGATGGCCTCTCGTCAGAACTTCAAAGTTCCTTGCTACGGGTCCAGATCCAGGGATCCCAAGGCGACTCTAGTAGATGCACTAGTAGCACCTTGGACCTTCAAACTAGCTTATGTATTCCCGCCGTTTCCTCTCATCCCCAGGCTGGTAGCCAGGATCAATCAAGAGAGGGCGTCGGTGATCTTGATAGCTCCTGCGTGGCCACGCAGGACTTGGTATGCAGATCTGGTGAATATGTCATCGGCTCCACCATGGAAGCTACCTTTGAGACGAGACCTTCTTGTTCAAGGTCCGTTCGAACATCCGAATCTGATCTCACTCCAGCTGACTGCTTGGAGATTGAACGCTTGATCTTATCAAAACGAGGGTTCTCAGATTCTGTTATTGATACTCTTGTTCAGGCCAGAAAGCCTGTAACTAGAAAAATTTACCACAAAATATGGAAAAAATATATCTGTTGGTGTGAATCTAAAGGATTCCCTTGGGACAAGGTAAAGATTCCTAAGATTCTATCCTTTCTTCAAGAAGGATTGGAGAAAGGATTATCTGCAAGTTCCTTGAAGGGACAGATTTCTGCCTTGTCTGTGTTACTTCACAAAAAGCTGGCAGCTGTGCCAGATGTTCAAGCCTTTGTTCAGGCTCTGGTTAGAATCAAGCCTGTTTACAAACCTTTGACTCCTCCTTGGAGTCTCAACTTAGTTCTTTCAGTTCTTCAGGGGGTTCCGTTTGAACCCTTACATTCCGTTGATATTAAGTTATTATCTTGGAAAGTTTTGTTTTTGGTTGCAATTTCTTCTGCTAGAAGAGTTTCAGAATTATCTGCTCTGCAGTGTTCTCCTCCTTATCTGGTGTTCCATGCAGATAAGGTGGTTTTACGTACTAAACCTGGTTTTCTTCCAAAAGTTGTTTCTAACAAAAACATTAACCAGGAGATAGTCATACCTTCTTTGTGTCCGAAACCAGTTTCGAAGAAGGAACGTTTGTTGCACAATTTGGATGTTGTTCGCGCTCTAAAATTCTATTTAGATGCTACAAAGGATTTTAGACAAACATCTTCCTTGTTTGTTGTTTATTCTGGTAAAAGGAGAGGTCAAAAAGCAACTTCTACCTCTCTCTCTTTTTGGATTAAAAGCATCATCAGATTGGCTTATGTGACTGCCGGACGGCAGCCTCCTGAAAGAATCACAGCTCATTCCACTAGGGCTGTGGCTTCCACATGGGCCTTCAAGAACGAGGCTTCTGTTGATCAGATATGTAGGGCAGCGACTTGGTCTTCACTGCACACTTTTACCAAATTTTACAAGTTTGATACTTTTGCTTCTTCTGAGGCTATTTTTGGGAGAAAGGTTTTGCAAGCCGTGGTGCCTTCCATTTAGGTGACCTGATTTGCTCCCTCCCTTCATCCGTGTCCTAAAGCTTTGGTATTGGTTCCCACAAGTAAGGATGACGCCGTGGACCGGACACACCTATGTTGGAGAAAACAGAATTTATGTTTACCTGATAAATTACTTTCTCCAACGGTGTGTCCGGTCCACGGCCCGCCCTGGTTTTTTAATCAGGTCTGATAATTTCTTTTCTTTAACTACAGTCACCACGGTATCATATGGTTTCTCCTATGCAAATATTCCTCCTTAACGTCGGTCGAATGACTGGGGTAGGCGGAGCCTAGGAGGGATCATGTGACCAGCTTTGCTGGGCTCTTTGCCATTTCCTGTTGGGGAAGAGAATATCCCACAAGTAAGGATGACGCCGTGGACCGGACACACCGTTGGAGAAAGTAATTTATCAGGTAAACATAAATTCTGTTTTGTAGTATACAGTTTAGAGGAGTGTGTAGTTAATTTGATCCCCAAATATTTTAACCCTCCCAGCGCCCATTGAAAATCGAAATTAGCTTCTATCAGCTTTATTGTGTGGTTTGGAATAGATAGAGGGAGTGCCTCACACTTATCAGCGTTTATTTTATAGCCCGAAATCTGGGAAAACAAATCTAGTGCCTGGTATAAAAAGGGCAAAGATTTCAATGGGTTCGTAATCGTAAGTAACACATCGTCAGCAAATAGGGCAATTTTATGACTTATCTTCCCTATCTCCACCCCTGATATGTTTGGGCAATTTCGTATGTATGCTGCTAGTGGTTCCATGCACAATGCAAAGATTAAAGGTGAAAGCGGGCATCCTTGTCGTGTGCCACTGAGTATGTGTATTTCTTTAGATTGGTGTCCTATCGCTCTAACCTGGGCTGTTGGTGTAGAGTATAACCCTCTAATAGCTTGCAAGAATCTCCCATTAAAACCCATTGCTTTGAGCACCGCCATCATGTATTTCCAATCTACTCTGTCGAATGCCTTCTCCGCATCCAATGACAGGATCAGAGAAGGCATTCCTTTCTCTTGCAGATAATCTATTACCGACACCATTTTGCGAATATTATCCGGGGCTTCCCTATCTTTGATAAATCCAACCTGGTCTGCATGTATAATGGAGGGCAAAATATGTTTTAATCTATTGGCCAATATTTTTGTAACTATTTTGAGATCTTGATTGATAAGGGAGATCGGCCTATAACTAGCACAAAATTTGGGATCTTTCCCTTGTTTCGGTATGACTACTATCCTAGCACGAAGCAGGTCCTTAGGTATATCTCCTCCCTCCATAATATGATTTGCGAATACCACTAGGTGGGGCACCAGAATCTCCTTAAATGCTTTATA
Organism: Bombina bombina; assembly: GCF_027579735.1. NCBI lineage: Eukaryota > Metazoa > Chordata > Amphibia > Anura > Bombinatoridae > Bombina > Bombina bombina. Next base: position 797,405,328 of record NC_069501.1, on the reverse strand, counting down.
GTGTTCCCCTGGGAAACCATCAGGACCTGGGGCTTTACCTGGCTTAAGTTCCTTAATGGCTGCCAGCACCTCCACCGTTGTGATTTTGGCGTTTAGAACATCCCTATCGTCTTCCGTTATTGGGGTTAGTTTTGCCTTTGTGATAAAGGAATCGAATATCTCTCGTATGGAGGAATTATGTTGCACTTTTAAACCATCATAAAGTTCGCTATAAAACCTGGCAAATGTATCCACAATCTCCTGAGGGTGGGAGGTTATCTGTCCATTGGACCTCTGTATCTGTGGTATAGCCAGAGCCTTGTAGTTATCTCTAATTTTCTTCGCTAAGTACTTGTCTGGTTTATTAGAAAAAATGTAATAGTTTGTTTTTAATTTATGTGCAGCTCTTAGAGATTGCTCATTTAATAGTGAGTATAATTTCTGTTTTACATTATTAAGTTGCGTCAGTGTGGCCCTCGATTGAGTCTGTTTATGTAATGTTTCTAGAGATTTAATCTCTGCCTCAATTTGCTTTATGTAAGCCTCCCTTTGTTTCTTGTACTGGGCCTTCTCCTTAATAAGAATCCCTCTCAGCACCGCTTTATGTGCCGCCCAAGGTGTGATTGGATTAACTGTGGAATCTGTGTTGATCCTCCAATATTCTTCTAAGTGTCTAAGTATGTTATTTTTTACTAGCTGGTTTTTCGTGCAGGATGGGTCATATGTCCATGTCTTTATTCTATGTGGGTCTGAAAGATGTCCTAATTTTAATTGCGTAATGGAGTGGTCAGGCCATACGCACGGATGTATGTCTATGGTTTGTATTACCGGCTGCAGAATCTGACTTGTAAACACATAGTCTATTTTACTGTAGCTATTATGGGCTGATGAGTAGAAGGTCGTTTCTCTAGATCCCCCATTCAATGCCATCCAAGTGTCGTGTAGAGTGTGTTGCTCAAGTATACCTAGTATATTTTTAGCAATCTTTTGTTGCCTATGTTTTTTATTTGATGACAGGGTAATACCTTTTTTTATTAATGCCTGGAGATCAATGTTGAAATCTCCCCCCAACAGTATTCGCATTCTCGACCAGCTGGTCAACAAATGTGAAACATTTTCAAAGAATTTATCTTGCTGTTCATTGGGAGCGTATACATTGCACAAGAGCACGTCTATGTCCTCTATCTTACCCAGCACTAAAAGATATCTGCCTTCCCCATCTGATATAGTCTCTTTGTGTAAGAATGGTATGGATGCGTGTATCAGAATAGAAACTCCTCTCTTTTTGGAGTCTAAGGTGGAGTGAAATTGTTGTGGATATTCTCTTGCCCAATATTTAGGTATGGTTTTTTTAAGAAAGTGGGTTTCCTGTAAGTATATGATAGTTGCCCTTAACCTTCTATAGTTAGTCATAGCCGTCCTTCTTTTGATGTCTGTGTTAAGACCTCTCGCATTATGCGAGATTAACACTATCCTAGGGAGCGCTATTGTCTCTAATATGTGTAAGTGTCTGTCTCTTACCCTTTACCGTCCACACCATTGTGGTATGTAATAGTCTGTTGTCATAAGGGTTACCCTCACTTCTCTCCCTGTGTTCTAGGAATTTTTGGTTCTCCTGCCATCTCCATTGTTTCCCTGAAGCTACCTCCTCTGATGAGTGAATATGCAATGTACAATGTCTTACAACTCTATATAACATATATATGAACAAACATATAATAAACAATAACTGATACTGACATATTTTTAAAAAAACATTTGTCAAAACAAACATAAATAGTGGTAGGCCGGTGGTCCCACCAGAAACCATAGCATATAATCCCTTTTTTGAGTGGAATAATAATATCATTCTTTTAAAGAGGGTCCAAACAATAAACCTCATTGCTGGATCAGAGATTAACCAGTTCGGGTAAACCCCAAATTTGTCATAAAAAAAACCAAAAATACTCTTTTCCATCTCATGTGCGGTTCATCCGATAGTTTCAGGTTTTCGTTTTCTTCTTAGTGACTTTCTTCCACTTTGATCTTTGAGGTTTTGGACGGACTTGAGATGAGTCAAGCAGATGCGTTGTTGTTCCTCCAGTTGTAGTGTCTGGGGGTTCTAGGTCAAGAGATCTACATATATTAGGGATCTCTTCTACTGTCTTGATAGACAGCAGTCTTCCATTCCGCACCACTTGTAGTGCAAAAGGAAAGCCCCACCTGTATGGAATCTGATTTTTCCTCAGAAGTGGAGTAAGAGGTCGTAGTGTATTTCTTCGTTGTAGCGTTTTAACGCAGAGGTCTTGAAAAAATTGGATGATATTCCCCTGAAATTTGAAGGTGGGGTTTTGTCTGGCTGCTAGAAGTATTTTTTCTCTGTCTGGGAACCGTAGCAATTTGATGATAACATCTCTTGGTGGCTGATCCGATTTGGGTTTGGGTCTAAGAGCCCTATGTGCTCTTTCTATTGGGTAGTCCGAGTCATTGGGTGTTCCCAGAATAGCATGGAACATTTGTTGGAGATAAGTGTGAAGCTCTTCAGCCGTTATAGTTTCGGGTATCCCTTTAAGCCTGATATTGGATCTTCTGCTTCTGTTTTCCATGTCTTCTATTTTCTCTTCTAATTCCGTTATTGTTTGTTGTTGTGTGACTAATGTTTCTGAGATTGCTGCAACTTCCTCTCCCATCTCCTCTGTGGTTGTTTCTAGGGAGTCTACCCGATTTCCCAATTCCGTATCTCGTTTTTAATCTCAGTGAGACTGCCAGTAATTGTCGCTTGGAAGCTGTCCATTTTCTCCCACAGTTTTTCAAAATTGGATGAGATGTCCTGTTTAGAGACTAGGGACCGGAGATCTGCTCTGGTTACAGGTATCATATCATTAGAGTCTACGTCATCTTCAGACTCCAGGTCTTCTTCTATTTCAGCTGTGGGGTGGTCTTGACTTTTAGTTGTTTTAGTCGTTTTGAAGAAGGTGTCCATTGATATGGATTTCGCCCCTTTATCAATTTTGGGGCCTTTTCTGGTAGACATGGTCAATTTCGAAACTAAGGAAGATATATTGCTGTATGGGTAAATATAGTAATCAGCTATATTAAAGTATAGAGTCAGACTCCCTCTTCTGTTCTTCTCAGGTGTGGGCAAAAAGCAGAATATCTTCAGCTACTGTACTATAGTAAGGCTTTTTATTAATCTCCTCTGAAGTATATATATAGATCCCCACTCTCTCAGTGTAAATGGGGAATAGGTGATCACATTCCAAACCTCTGCTTCTTATCTTGTTATACACCTATAAATTCAAATCCCAACATTCATCTGCTTTTCTATCAAGATCATCACCCACTTTGTCGCTATCTCCCTCATTTGTAATTGAGAAACATATTAATCAGTTTCTGTGGCACTCAGCAGAGTATGAGGGGCTTGCTGTGCTAATGGTAGGGAAAAAAAAGAGAAATCTTTAGTCCTTCATATCATCAGATTTCTGGTAGGCCATCCAGTTGTATCAGCCGGCCATTTAGCTACTCATTTCCATTCATTTTTACCATTGAGCTGGATCAAAGCATATAATGACACTTCAAATCAAACTGTTTGAGTCTCTTCTACTGTCTCTTGTCCCCAGGGCATGTGTCCACACTGGACAGAGTCGGAGAGGGAAAGTGGGATATGACCTGCTGAGCAAAGTCAGCAGGAAATGAAGGGGACAGAGGCCAGCAAAGTTTTGTTTCCTAGCTTTGTATTAGGATATCCCAGCAAATGTTGAATCCTGCCACCAGTTAGTCTCTTATGCAGTCAGCCCAGTGTTTTACAACTAAGCCTGTCAGTACTGCAGTTCTAGCATGTAGCATTCAGTTACACCTCTGTCCAGTGGCTAAAGGGCACTGCTTATGGTTTTAATGAATAGTGTCAATATAGATAATTATTACACTCCCCCAGCGTGATTTTCTTTTTACCTGCTTAGGGTAGCTGTATGGATTCTCCGGAAGCTCTCTATCTTAAGTTGCTCCCTTTTGTTGTGCTTCCAGCACCCGGTCCGCAATCAAGATGGCGCTTTTTCGCGCCAGTAATCTCTTCTGTTATGCAGCGTTAATCTGCCGGTCGCTCTCTGCTTCAAACAGCACCGGGTGTAAGTATCAGTAACAGCCGGTTGCGCGATCTGTTTCAGGGTCAGTCCTCCTGCTCGCCTTGTATGTTATGCGGTCTCTATCTCCGGCCGTAAAAGGCACCACCGGAGCTGCCTTTAAGTCCTGTTGCCCTTAAGTAGATTGAGACGGCTCCGGAGCGGAGCCCCGACCCTCCGGAGTCGTATATCTTTTTCTGGCTTGTGAGTCCCTGACAGGCAGTTAGGTTGTCATCAAGGATCCGATGAGGGATTAAACTGCCCGGGGCCTCAGGGCCTCAATGCCTCAGACACAGCGTCTCTCTTTATAGTTGCCGTTATCTGCTATCAGTGCTGTCGGTCAGAGCACCCCAGTATCTCTCTTCAATCAGTATCTCCCCAGTATCTCTCTTCAATAATCTCTTAGGATATCCAGTCAATTTAGATAAAAATATGTTTAATTTATATAACTTGCACAGGAGCCTCTGCAAGATGCTGTTACTCCGTTCAGTAGCTAGCTCCTCCTCGGACATTTTGTATTTAAAGGGACACTGAACCCCAATTTTTTCTTTCGTAATTCAGATAAGCATGCAATTTTAAGCAACTTTATTTCTCCAACATAGGTGTGTCCGGTCCACGGCGTCATCCTTACTTGTGGGATATTCTCTTCCCCAACAGGAAATGGCAAAGAGCCCAGCAAAGCTGGTCACATGATCCCTCCTAGGCTCCGCCTACCCCAGTCATTCTCTTTGCCGTTGTACAGGCAACATCTCCACGGAGATGGCTTAGAGTTTTTTAGTGTTTAACTGTAGTTTTTATTATTCAATCAAGAGTTTGTTATTTTAAAATAGTGCTGGTATGTACTATTTACTCAGAAACAGAAAAGAGATGAAGATTTCTGTTTGTATGAGGAAAATGATTTTAGCAACCGTCACTAAAATCCATGGCTGTTCCACACAGGACTGTTGAGAGCAATTAACTTCAGTTGGGGGAACAGTGAGCAGTCTCTTGCTGCTTGAGGTATGACACATTCTAACAAGACGATGTAATGCTGGAAGCTGTCATTTTCCCTATGGGATCCGGTAAGCCATGTTTATTACGATCGTAAATAAGGGCTTCACAAGGGCTTATTAAGACTGTAGACTTTTTCTGGGCTAAATCGATTCATTATTAACACATATTTAGCCTTGAGGAATCATTTTATTTGGGTATTTTGATATAATAATATCGGCAGGCACTGTTTTAGACACCTTATTCTTTAGGGGCTTTCCCAAAGCATAGGCAGAGCCTCATTTTCGCGCCGGTGTTGCGCACTTGTTTTTGAGAGGCATGGCATGCAGTCGCATGTGAGAGGAGCTCTGATACTTAGAAAAGACTTTCTGAAGGCGTCATTTGGTATCGTATTCCCCTTTGGGCTTGGTTGGGTCTCAGCAAAGCAGATACCAGGGACTGTAAAGGGGTTAAAGTTCAAAACGGCTCCGGTTCCGTTATTTTAAGGGTTAAAGCTTCCAAATTTGGTGTGCAATACTTTTAAGGGTTTAAGACACTGTGATGAAAATTTGGTGAATTTTGAACAATTCCTTCATGTTTTTTCGCAATTGCAGTAATAAAGTGTGTTCAGTTTAAAATTTAAAGTGACAGTAACGGTTTTATTTTAAAACGTTTTTTGTACTTTGTTATCAAGTTTATGCCTGTTTAACATGTCTGAACTACCAGATAGACTGTGTTCTGAATGTGGGGAAGCCAGAATTCCTATTCATTTAAATAAATGTGATTTATGTGACAATGACAATGATGCCCAAGATGATTCCTCAAGTGAGGGGAGTAAGCATGGTACTGCATCATTCCCTCCTTCGTCTACACGAGTCTTGCCCACTCAGGAGGCCCCTAGTACATCTAGCGCGCCAATACTCCTTACTATGCAACAATTAACGGCTGTAATGGATAATTCTGTCAAAAACATTTTAGCCAAAATGAACACTTATCAGCGTAAGCGCGACTGCTCTGTTTTAGATACCGAAGAGCATGACGACGCTGATAATAATGTTTCTGAAGGGCCCCTAACCCAGTCTGATGGGGCCAGGGAGGTTTTGTCTGAGGGAGAAATTACTGATTCAGGGAACATTTCTCAACAAGCTGAACCTGATGTGATTACATTTAAATTTAAGTTGGAACATCTCCGCATTCTGCTTAAGGAGGTATTATCCACTCTGGATGATTGTGACAAGTTGGTCATCCCAGAGAAACTATGTAAAATGGACAAGTTCCCAGAGGTGCCGGGGCTCCCAGAAGCTTTTCCTATACCCAAGCGGGTGGCGGACATTGTTAATAAAGAATGGGAAAGGCCCGGTATTCCTTTCGTCCCTCCCCCCATATTTAAAAAATTGTTTCCTATGGTCGACCCCAGAAAGGACTTATGGCAGACAGTCCCCAAGGTCGAGGGAGCGGTTTCCACTTTAAACAAACGCACCACTATACCCATAGAGGATAGTTGTGCTTTCAAAGATCCTATGGATAAAAAATTAGAAGGTTTGCTTAAAAAGATGTTTGTTCAGCAGGGTTACCTTCTACAACCAATTTCATGCGTTGTCCCTGTCGCTACAGCCGCATGTTTCTGGTTCGATGAGCTGATAAAGGCGGTCGATAGTGATTCTCCTCCTTATGAGGAGATTATGGACAGAATCAATGCTCTCAAATTGGCTAATTCTTTTACCCTAGACGCCACTTTGCAATTGGCTAGGTTAGCGGCTAAGAATTCTGGGTTTGCTATTGTGGCGCGCAGAGCGCTTTGGTTGAAATCTTGGTCGGCTGATGCGTCTTCCAAGAACAAGCTACTTAACATTCCTTTCAAGGGGAAAACGCTGTTTGGCCCTGACTTGAAAGAGATTATCTCTGATATCACTGGGGGTAAGGGCCACGCCCTTCCTCAGGATCGGCCTTTCAAGGCAAAAAATAAACCTAATTTTCGTCCCTTTCGTAGAAACGGACCAGCCCAAAGTGCTACGTCCTCTAAGCAAGAGGGTAATACTTCTCAAGCCAAGCCAGCTTGGAGACCAATGCAAGGCTGGAACAAGGGAAAGCAGGCCAAGAAACCTGCCACTGCTACCAAGACAGCATGAAATGTTGGCCCCCGATCCGGGACCGGATCTGGTTGGGGGCAGACTCTCTCTCTTCGCTCAGGCTTGGGCAAGAGATGTTCTGGATCCTTGGGCGCTAGAAATAGTCTCCCAAGGTTATCTTCTGGAATTCAAGGGGCTTCCCCCAAGGGGGAGGTTCCACAGGTCTCAGTTGTCTTCAGACCACATAAAAAGACAGGCATTCTTACATTGTGTAGAAGACCTGTTAAAAATGGGAGTGATTCATCCTGTTCCATTAAGAGAACAAGGGATGGGGTTCTACTCCAATCTGTTCATAGTTCCCAAAAAAGAGGGAACGTTCAGACCAATCTTAGATCTCAAGATCTTAAACAAGTTTCTCAAGGTTCCATCGTTCAAGATGGAAACCATTCGAACTATTCTTCCTTCCATCCAGGAAGGTCAATTCATGACCACGGTGGATTTAAAGGATGCGTATCTACATATTCCTATCCACAAGGAACATCATCGGTTCCTAAGGTTCGCATTCCTGGACAAGCATTACCAGTTCGTGGCGCTTAGCCACTGCTCCAAGGATTTTCACAAAGGTACTAGGGTCCCTTCTAGCTGTGCTAAGACCAAGGGGCATTGCTGTAGTACCTTACTTGGACGACATTCTGATTCAAGCGTCGTCCCTTCCTCAAGCAAAGGCTCACACGGACATAGTCCTGGCCTTTCTCAGATCTCACGGATGGAAAGTGAACGTGGAAAAGAGTTCTCTATCTCCGTCAACAAGGGTTCCCTTCTTGGGAACAATAATAGACTCCTTAGAAATGAGGATATTTCTGACAGAGGCCAGAAAAACAAAGCTTCTAGACTCTTGTCGGATACTTCATTCCGTTCCTCTTCCTTCCATAGCTCAGTGCATGGAAGTGATCGGGTTGATGGTAGCGGCAATGGACATAGTTCCTTTTGCGCGCATTCATCTAAGACCATTACAACTGTGCATGCTCAGTCAGTGGAATGGGGATTATACAGACTTGTCTCCGAAGATACAAGTAAATCAGAGGACCAGAGACTCATTCCGTTGGTGGCTGTCCCTGGACAACCTGTCACAAGGGATGACATTCCGCAGACCAGAGTGGGTCATTGTCACGACCGACGCCAGTCTGATGGGCTGGGGCGCGGTCTGGGGATCCCTGAAAGCTCAGGGTCTTTGGTCTCGGGAAGAATCTCTTCTACCGATAAATATTCTGGAACTGAGAGCGATATTCAATGCTCTCAAGGCTTGGCCTCAGCTAGCGAGGGCCAAGTTCATACGGTTTCAATCAGACAACATGACAACTGTTGCGTACATCAACCATCAGGGGGGAACAAGGAGTTCCCTAGCGATGGAAGAAGTGACCAAAATCATTCTATGGGCGGAGTCTCACTCCTGCCACCTGTCCGCTATCCACATCCCAGGAGTGGAAAATTGGGAAGCGGATTTTCTGAGTCGTCAGACATTGCATCCGGGGGAGTGGGAACTCCATCCGGAAATCTTTGCCCAAGTCACTCAGCTGTGGGGCATTCCAGACATGGATCTGATGGCCTCTCGTCAGAACTTCAAAGTTCCTTGCTACGGGTCCAGATCCAGGGATCCCAAGGCGGCTCTAGTGGATGCACTAGTAGCACCTTGGACCTTCAAACTAGCTTATGTGTTCCCGCCGTTTCCTCTCATCCCCAGGCTGGTAGCCAGGATCAATCAGGAGAGGGCGTCGGTGATCTTGATAGCTCCTGCGTGGCCACGCAGGACTTGGTATGCAGATCTGGTGAATATGTCATCGGCTCCACCTTGGAAGCTACCTTTGAGACGAGACCTTCTTGTTCAGGGTCCGTTCGAACATCCGAACCTGGTTTCACTCCAGCTGACTGCTTGGAGATTGAACGCTTGATCTTATCGAAGCGAGGGTTCTCAGATTCTGTTATCGATACTCTTGTTCAGGCCAGAAAGCCTGTAACTAGAAAGATTTACCACAAAATTTGGAAAGAATATATCTGTTGGTGTGAATCTAAAGGATTCCCTTGGGACAAGGTTAAGATTCCTAAGATTCTATCCTTCCTTCAAGAAGGATTGGAAAAAGGATTATCTGCAAGTTCCCTGAAGGGACAGATTTCTGCCTTGTCTGTGTTACTTCACAAAAAACTGGCAGCTGTGCCAGATGTTCAAGCCTTTGTTCAGGCTCTGGTTAGAATTAAGCCTGTTTACAAACCTTTGACTCCTCCTTGGAGTCTCAATTTAGTTCTTTCAGTTCTTCAGGGGGTTCCGTTTGAACCCTTACATTCCGTTGATATTAAGTTATTATCTTGGAAAGTTTTGTTTTTAGTTGCAATTTCTTCTGCTAGAAGAGTTTCAGAATTATCTGCTCTGCAGTGTTCTCCTCCTTATCTGGTGTTCCATGCAGATAAGGTGGTTTTACGTACTAAACCTGGTTTTCTTCCAAAAGTTGTTTGTAACAAAAACATTAACCAGGAGATTATCGTACCTTCTCTGTGTCCGAAACCAGTTTCAAAGAAGGAACGTTTGTTGCACAATTTGGATGTTGTTCGCGCTCTAAAATTCTATTTAGATGCTACAAAGGATTTTAGACAAACATCTTCCTTGTTTGTTGTTTATTCCGGTAAAAGGAGAGGTCAAAAAGCAACTTCTACCTCTCTCTCTTTTTGGATTAAAAGCATCATCAGATTGGCTTACGAGACTGCCGGACGGCAGCCTCCCGAAAGAATCACAGCTCATTCCACTAGGGCTGTGGCTTCCACATGGGCCTTCAAGAACGAGGCTTCTGTTGATCAGATATGTAGGGCAGCGACTTGGTCTTCACTGCACACTTTTACCAAATTTTACAAGTTTGATACTTTTGCTTCTTCTGAGGCTATTTTTGGGAGAAAGGTTTTGCAAACCGTGGTGCCTTCCATTTAGGTGACCTGATTTGCTCCCTCCCTTCATCCGTGTCCTAAAGCTTTGGTATTGGTTCCCACAAGTAAGGATGACGCCGTGGACCGGACACACCTATGTTGGAGAAAACAGAATTTATGTTTACCTGATAAATTACTTTCTCCAACGGTGTGTCCGGTCCACGGCCCGCCCTGGTTTTTTTTTAATCAGGTCTGATAATTTATTTTCTTTAACTACAGTCACCACGGTACCATATGGTTTCTCCTATGCAAATATTCCTCCTTAACGTCGGTCGAATGACTGGGGTAGGCGGAGCCTAGGAGGGATCATGTGACCAGCTTTGCTGGGCTCTTTGCCATTTCCTGTTGGGGAAGAGAATATCCCACAAGTAAGGATGACGCCGTGGACCGGACACACCGTTGGAGAAAGTAATTTATCAGGTAAACATAAATTCTGTTTTTCTCCTATTATCAATTTTTCTTTGTTCTCTTGCTATCTTTATTTGAAAAAGAAGGCATCTAAGCTAAGGAGCCAGACAATTTCTGGTTCAGACCCCCCTGGAAAGCACTTGTTTATTGGTGGGTGAATTTATCCACCAATCAGCAAGCGCAACCTAAGTTGTTCACCAAAAAATGGGCCGGCATATAAACTTACATTCTTGCTTTTCAAATAAAGATACCAAGAAAATGAAGAAAATTTGATATTAGGAATAAATTAGAAAGTTGCTTAAAATTGCATGCTCTATCTGAATCACAAAATTAAAAAAATTGGTTCAGTCTCCCATTAATGTATTCGGATTTTTATGTCTTCTTATAGTTTGTAATAAGTACATTCTGCTTAATAAAGTTGGAAACTTTTTTTTTTTTTTAAAGATTACTACTGCCTGTTTGCATGATGTCAAACTAGTTTCTGTATACTGTTGACTTAACAGCAAGCTTCAGGATAAGCTGTTTCTGCCCTGTTTTTAAGTGAGGCAATGATGGTTTCAGTCCTAAAATGCTTTGGGTTCAAACTGAAGTTTAACTTTACATCATGTTTATTCATCATTGGTGATTCTTTGGAATTACTATTTTTATTTTTTTATTAATTCTGTAATTCACCCAGTAAATATGTCTGCTTGTTTGTCTGTTTTTCAACAAGATTTTCAAATTATTCTCATTTCCTAGGTGTATGTTCCAAAATCTTTCTTAATATGCCTTAGAATGGCAGCAATTGTTTATTGGTTTGCTCCTTGTGCCACATATATTTTATTAACCTGTCCTAGAGACCTGAACAGTGTATTCCTGTCAACAATTTATAAGGTGTGTTACAACATAGATTCACCTTATACATCTTGTGGCCACTAAAGTTTAATCCGCCAAGGATATATTAGACATCATAAACCACTGCTAGCTGGTTCAAAAAAATAGCATTTTCCTTTTTTTGAAAAGCCAATGTTTTGTATAATATTTTCAGTATGATAATTCAGTTCTCAATACAGACATAGTTTTACTTTTGTTGTAAAATCAAATTAGCCACTGTGCCTGAACATCTAGCATGTAGTTAATTCTTCATAATTTTTAGATTATTCTACATCTACATATAAACTCATTTATTGGGATTGTGACTAATATATACTACAATGTGTTTTTTTTTCTTTCTATTAACACAGGGCATGCCCTCTGGGTTTGGCAGTATGGAGAGAAAAGACCAGTATTTGATGTCCTGGGATCTGATGGGAAAAATGTGAATCCAATAGTTTCTTCAGTATATTTATTTTTTACTATGATAATAGTTTTTCAGGTACAGTAAAATACACCTTACTATTACTACTGCCATCCTTTAAAGCTACCATAATCTAGTATTAATTCTGCCAATACACAGAATATATTTTTATTTTTTCCCATTGCCTTTCACTGAAATTTAATTAAAGACTACAGGGCAAAAGACGTGGTATAAATTCTATTCCTTTTTTTCGGTGTCTTTCTTAAGTTGGTGAGAGTCCATGATTCCTTGCTGTTTGGAATGAATCACTTGGCCACCAGGAAGACGCAAAGACACTCTACAGCAAGAGCTTTAAATATCCCTCCTACTTCCTTTTCCCTCCCAGTATTTTCTTTGCCTAGTCAAGGAGGCAGGGGAAGATAGAGGTGCTCTGTATTTACTTCAAGATTACATGGATTTTATCCCAATTTCTTTTGCAAGATGTACCGAGTCCACGGATTCATCCTAACTTGTGGTATATTGTCCTTCCTGACAGGAAGTGGCAAAGAGAGCACCACAGCAGAGCTGTCTATATAGCTCCCCCCTTAACTCCACCCCCCAGTCATTCTCTTTGCTGGCTCTAAGCAGGAAGGGTAAAGAGAAGAGGTGTTAAACTGTTAGTTTTTATTTTATCTTCAATCAAGAGTTTGTTATTTTAAATGGTACCGGTGTTGTACTATTTACTCTCAGGCAGGACATAGATGAAGATATCTGCCTGGAGGATGATGATCTTAGCATTTGTAACTAAGGTCCACTGCTGTTTACACATGAGCTGAGGAGTACAGGAAAACTTCAGTGTGAGGAACGATTTCTTGCTATACAGCAATGAGGTATGTTCAGTCATTTTTTTCTGCAGAGACTGTTAACTCAGAAAGGCTGACAGTATCCCCATTAGGGGAAGGGTAAGCAGTAATCCTAGTTTAATAAGGGGCATTACTAGCTTACATAATGGGCTAATTTCTTGGGCACTCAGTTTGATGTTATATTTGCAAACGTTTGTGTGTCTGGGAGTAAAACGTTTTTTATTTTATGATTGGACATCTGTTGAGGGTTCATTTGGCTTATTTAAGGGTTTTTATAACCCACATGGCCTACAAACAGGGCTTTATGGATTTGGTTTAGGCCCCAGTACCGTTTTTGAAAATTGTGTTTTTTTCATTAAATAAAGTGTTTTCCAAGCCAGCTTGTCTCATTACTAGCCTGTTTAACATGTCTGACATTGAGGGAACTCATTGTTCAATTTGTTTAGAAGCCATTGTGGAACCCCCTCTTAGAATGTGTCCCACTTGTATTGATATGTCTAACTTGCAGACAGCATATTTTGAGTTTGGCAATGGATGATTCTCAGACAGAAGGAAATCAGGTTTTGCCATCCCAAGTGTCGCAACCAATAACGCCCACACAAGCGACGCCAAGTACTTCTAGTGCGTCTAATTTTTTCACCTTGCAAGATATGGCCTCAGTTATGAATACTACCCTTATAGAGGTTTTATCTAAACTGCCAGGGTTGCAAGGGATGCGCAGTAGCTCTGGGTTAAGAACAAATGCTGAGCCTTCTGACGCTTTAGTTGCCGAATCCGATACTCCCTCACAATGTTCTGAGGTAGGGATGAGGGATTTGCTATCTGAGGGAGAGATCTCTGATTCAGGAAGGTTACTCCCTCAGACAGATTCAGATATGACGGCATTTAAGTTTAAGCTAGAACACCCCCGTTTATTGCTCAGGGAGGTTTTAGCGACTGGATGATTGTGACCCTATTGTAGCTCCAGAGAAATTGTGTAAAATGGACAAATATCTAGAGGTTCCTGTTTACACTGATGTTTTTCCAATCCCTAAGAGGATTTCGGACATTGTTACTAAGGAGTGGGATAGACCAGGTATTCCGTTCGCTCCCCCTCCTGTTTTTAAGAAAATGTTTCCCATATCTGACACCATGAGGGACTCATTGCAGACGGTCCCTAAGGTGGAGGGAGCTATTTCTACTCTGGCTAAGCGTACAACTATACCTATTGAAGACAGTTGTGCTTTCATTGATACTATGGATAAAAAATTAGAGGGTCTCCTAAAGAAAATTTTTGTTCATCAAGGTTTTCTTCTTCAACCTATAGCGTGCATTGTTCCTGTAACCACTGCAGCTGCCTTTTGGTTTGAGGCTCTAGAAGAGGCGCTTCAAGTGGAGACCCCACTAGATGATATTCTGGACAGAATTAAGGCTCTTAAGCTAGCTAATTCTTTTATTACAGACGCCGCTTTTCATCTCGCTAAGTTAGCGGCAAAGAATTCAGGTTTTGCCATTTTAGCGCGTAGAGCGTTATGGCTTAAGTCCTGGTCGGCTGATGTGTCATCTAAATCTAAGCTTTTGACCATGCCTTTCAAAGGTAAGACCCTATTCGGGCCTGCTCTGAAAGAGATAATTTCAGACATCACTGGGGGGAAGGGTCATGCCCTCCCTCAAGATAAGTTGAATAAGACGAGGACCGAACAAAATAATTTGCGTTCCTTTCAAAATTTCAAGGGTGGTCCCGCTTCCTCTTCCCCTGCTGCAAAGCAAGAGGGGAACTTTGCTCAATCCAAACCAACCTGGAGACCTAATCAGGCTTGGAACAAGGGTAAACAGGCCAAAAAGCCTGCTGCTGCCACTAAGACAGCATGAAGGGGTAGCCCCCGATCCGGGACCGGATCTAGTAGGGAGCAGACTCTCTCTCTTTGCTCAGGCCTGGGCAAGAGACGTTCAGGACTCCTGGGCTGTAGAAATTGTAACCCAGGTGGATCTCCTAGATTTCCAGGATTCTCCTCCAAAGGGGAGATTCCATCTTTCTCAATTGTCTGTAAACCAGACAAAAAGAGAGGCGTTCTTACGCTGTGTAGAAGACCTTTTTACCATGGGAGTGATCTGCCCAGTTCCGAAAGCAGAACAGGGGCAAGGTTTCTACTCCAATCTGTTTGTGGTTTACAAAAGAGAGGGAACCCTCAGACCAATTCTAGATCTCAAGATCCTAAACCAATTCCTAAGAGTTCCATCCTTCAAGATGGAGACCATTCGGACTATTTTACCAATGATCCAGGAGGGTCAATATATGACCACCATGGATTTAAAGGATGCATATCTACACATTCCTATACACAAAGATCATCACCAATTCCTAAGGTTTGTCTTTCTGGACAGGCATTACCAGTTTGTGGCTCTTCCCTTCGGGTTGGCCACGGCACCAAGAATCTTCACAAAAGTGCTAGGGTCCCTGCTGGCAGTCCTAAGGCCGACTTTCCAACTAGCCAAGTCTCACACAGACTTAGTGTTGGCCTTTCTAAGATCTCATGGGTGGAAGGTGAACGTGAAAAAGAGTTCTCTTATTCCTCTCACAAGAGTTCCATTCCTGGGAACTCTGATAGATTCGGTGGACATGAAGATTTTAAGATTTTTCTGACGGAGGTCAGGAAATCAAAGATTATAAGCACCTGCCGAGCTCTTCATTCCATTCCTCGGCCGTCAGTGGCTCAGTGTATGGAGGTAATCGGACTTATGGTAGCGGCAATGGACATAGTTCCGTTTGCTCGCTTGGATCTCAGACCACTGCAACTATGCATGCTCAAACAGTGGAATGGGGATTATGCAGATTTATCTCCTCAGATAAATCTGGATCAAGAGACCAGAGACTCTCTTCTTTGGTGGTTGTCACAGGATCACCTGTCCAGGGGAATGTGTTTCCGCAGGCCATCGTGGGTTATAGTGACGACGGACGCCAGCCTACTGGGCTGGGGTGCAGTCTGGAATTCCCTGAAAGCGCAGGGTTTGTGGACTCAGGAAGAGACCCTCCTCCCGATAAATATTCTGGAATTAAGAGCGATATTCAATGCTCTTCAGGTGTGGCCTCAGCTGGCTTCGGCCGGTTTCATCAGGTTTCAGTCGGACAACATCACGACTGTAGCTTATATCAATCATCAGGGGGGAACAAGGAGTTCCTTGGCGATGATAGAAGTTTCCAGGATAATACGATGGGCAGAGACACACTCTTGCCATCTATCAGCGACCTATATCCCAGGAGTAGAGAACTGGGAGGCAGATTTTCTAAGTCGTCAGACTTTTCATCCAGAGGTGTTTGCTCAACTGGTTCAGCTATGGGGCACACCAGAATTGGATCTGATGGCGTCTCGTCAGAACGCCAAGCTTCCTTGTTACGGATCCAGGTCCAGGGATCCCCAGGCAGTACTGATAGCTGCTCTAGCAGTACCCTGGTCGTTCAACCTGACTTACGTGTTTCCACCTTTCCCTTTCCTTCCGCGTCTGATTGCCAGATTCAAACAGGAGAGGGCTTCAGTGATTTTGATAGCACCTGCGTGGCTACGCAGGACTTGGTATGCAGACCTGGTGGACATGTCATCTCTGCCACCATGGACTCTGCCACTGCGACGGGACTTTCTGATTCAAGGTCCGTTCAAGCATCCAAATCTAATTTCTCTGCAACTAACTGCTTGGAGATTGAACGCTTGATTTTATCAAAGCGGGGATTCTCCGAATCGGTCATAGATACCTTGATTTAGGCTCGAATGCCTGTCACCAGGAAAATCTATCATTAGATATGGCGTAAATATCTTTTCTCTTAAGTGTATCCAGTCCACGGATCATCCATTACTTATGGGATATTCTCCTTCCCAACAGGAAGTTGCAAGAGGATCACCCACAGCAGAGCTGCTATATAGCTCCTCCCCTAACTGTCATATCCAGTCATTCTCTTGCAAGCCTCAACCAAGATGGAGGTCGTAAGAGGAGTGTGGTGTTTTATACTTAGTTTATTCTTCAATCAAAAGTTTGTTATTTTTAAATGGTGCCGGAGTGTACTGTTTATCTCAGGCAGTATTTAGAAGAAGAATCTGCCTGCGTTTTCTATGATCTTAGCAGAAGTAACTAAGATCCATGTCTGTTCTCACATATTCTGAGGAGTGAGGTAACTTCAGAGAGGGAATGGCGTGCAGGTTTTCCTGCAATAAGGTATGTGCAGTTAATATTTTTCTAGGGATGGAATTTGCTAGAAAATGCTGCTGATACCGAACTAATGTAAGTAAAGCCTTAAATGCAGTAACAGCTACTGGTATCAGGCTTATTAATAGAGATGCATACTCTTATAAAAATGTAATATAAAACGTTTGCTGGCATGTTTAATCGTTTTTATATGTATTTGGTGATGAAACTTATTGGGGCCTAGTTTTTTCCACATGGCTGGCTTGAATTTGGCCTAGAAACAGTTTCCTTAGGCTTTCCACTGTTGTAATATGAGTGGGAGGGGCCTATTTTGCCGTTTTTTTGCACAGCAAAAATTACAGACACAGACATCCAGCTTCTTCCTGCATGATCCAGGACATCTCTGGAGGGCTCAAAAGGATTCAAAGTCGTTTTTGAGGGAGGTAAAAAGCCACAGTAGAGCTGTGGCAGTTGTTGTGACTATTTGAAAAAAAAAAAAAACGTTTGTCTTTTATTATTTTTTGGGTATTAAGGGGTTAATCATCCATTTGCAAGTGGGTGCAATGCTCTGCTAACTTGTTACATACACTGTAAAAATTTTGTTAGTGTAACTGCCTTTTTTCACTGTTATTTCAAATTTTGACAGAATTTGTGTTTCTTAAAGGTGCAGTAACGTTTTTTTATATTGCTTGTAAACTTGTTTAAAGTGTTTTCCAAGCTTGCTAGTCTCATTGCTAGTCTGTTTAAACATGTGACACAGAGGAAACTACTTGTTCATTATGTTTGAAAGCCATGGTGGAGCCCCATAGGAGAATGTGTACTAAATGTATTGATTTCACCTTAAACAGTAAAGATCAGTCTTTAACTATAAAAGAAATATCACCAGAAGATTCTGGCGAGGGGGAAGTTATGCCGACTAACTCTCCCCACGTGTCAGACCCTTCGCCTCCTGCTCAGGGGATGCACGCTAATATGGTGCCAATTACATCAGGGACGCCCATAGCGATTACCTTGCAGGACATGGCTGCAATCATCAATAATACCCTGTCAGAGGTATTATCCAGGTTGCCTGAATTAAGAGGCAAGCGCGATTGCTCTGGGGTTAGGAGAAATACAGAGCGCGCAGATGCTGTAAGGGCCATGTCTGATACTGCGTCACAATATGCAGATCATGAGGACGGAGAGCTTCAGTCTGTGGGTGACATCTCTGATTCGGGGAATCCTGATTCAGAGATTTCTAATTTTAAATTTAAGCTTGAGAACCTCCGTGTGTTGCTTGGGGAGGTATTAGCTGCTCTGAATGACTGTAACACAGTTGCAGTACCAGAGAAATTGTGTAGGCTGGATAAATACTATGCGGTACCGGTGTGTACTGATGTTTTTCCTATACCTAAAAGGCTTACAGAAATCATTAGCAAGGAGTGGGATAGACCGGGTGTGCCTTTTTCCCCACCTCCTATATTTAGAAAAATGTTTCCAATAGACGCCACTACACAGGACTTATGGCAGACGGTCCCTAAGGTGGAGGGAGCAGTTTCTACTTTAGCAAAGCGTACTACTATCCCGGTTGAGGACAGTTGTGCTTTTTCAGATCCAATGGATAAAAAATTGGAGGGTTACCTTAAGAAAATGTTTATTCAACAAGGTTTTATTTTACAGCCCCTTGCATGCATTGCGCCTGTCACGGCCGCGGCGGCATTCTGGTTTGAGGCCCTGGAAGAGGCCATCCATACAGCTCCATTGACTGAAATTATTGACAAGCTTAGAACACTTAAGCTAGCTAACTCATTTGTTTCTGATGCCATTGTTCATTTGACTAAACTAACGGCTAAGAATTCCGGATTCGCCATCCAAGCGCGTAGGGCGCTATGGCTTAAATCCTGGTCAGCTGACGTGACTTCGAAGTCTAAATTACTCAACATTCCTTTCAAGGGGCAGACCTTATTCGGGCCTGGTTTGAAGGAAATTATTGCTGACATTACTGGAGGTAAGGGTCACACCCTTCCTCAGGACAGGGCCAAAGCAAAGGCCAAACAGTCTAATTTTCGTGCCTTTCGAAATTTCAAGGCAGGTGCAGCATCAACTTCCTCCGCTTCAAAACAAGAGGGAACTTTTGCTCAATCTAAGCAGGCCTGGAAACCTAACCAGTCCTGGAACAAAGGCAAGCAGGCCAGAAAGCCTGCTGCTGCCTCTAAGACAGCATGAAGGAACGGCCCCCTATCCGACGACGGATCTAGTAGGGGGCAGACTTTCTCTCTTCGCCCAGGCATGGGCAATAGATGTTCAGGATCCCTGGGCGTTGGAGATCATATCTCAGGGATATCTTCTGGACTTCAAAGCTTCCCCTCCACAAGGGAGATTTCATCTTTCAAGGCTATCTGCAAATCAGATAAAGAAAGAAGCATTCCTACGCTGTGTGCAAGACCTCCTAGTTATGGGAGTGATCCATCCAGTTCCGCGGACGGAACAAGGACAGGGTTTTTATTCGAATCTGTTTGTGGTTCCCAAAAAAGAGGGAACCTTCAGACCAATTTTGGATCTAAAGATCTTAAACAAATTCCTCAGAGTTCCATCTTTCAAAATGGAAACTATTCGGACCATCCTACCCATGATCCAAGAAGGTCAGTACATGACCACAGTGGACTTAAAGGATGCCTACCTTCACATACCGATTCACAAAGATCATCATCGGTTTCTAAGGTTTGCCTTTCTAGACAGGCATTACCAATTTGTAGCTCTTCCCTTCGGGTTGGCTACAGCCCCGAGAATCTTTACAAAGGTTCTGGGCTCACTTCTGGCGGTTCTAAGACCACGAGGCATAGCGATGGCTCCGTGTCTAGACGACATCCTGATACAGGCGTCAAGCTTTCAAGTTGCCAAGTCTCATACAGAGATAGTTCTGGCATTTCTGAGGTCGCACGGGTGGAAAGTGAACGAGGAAAAGAGTTCTCTATCCCCACTCACAAGTGTCTCCTTCTTAGGGACTCTTATAGATTCTGTAGAAATGAAAATTTACCTGACGGAGTCCAGGTTATCAAAACTTCTAAATGCTTGCCGTGTTCTTCACTCCATTCCGCGCCCTTCGGTAGCTCAGTGTATAGAGGTAATCGGCTTAATGGTAGCGGCAATGGACATAGTGCCATTTGCACGCCTTCATCTCAGACCGCTGCAATTATGCATGCTGAGTCAGTGGAATGGGGATTACACAGATTTGTCCCCTCTGCTAAATCTGGATCAAGAGACCAGAGATTCTCTTCTCTGGTGGTTGTCTCGGGTACACCTGTCCAAGGGTATGACCTTTCGCAGGCCAGATTGGACAATTGTAACAACAGATGCCAGCCTTCTAGGTTGGGGTGCAGTCTGGAATTCCCTGAAGGCACAGGGATCGTGGACTCAGGAGGAGAAACTCCTTCCAATAAATATTCTGGAGTTAAGAGCGATATTCAATGCTCTTCTGGCTTGGCCTCAGTTAGCAACACTGAGGTTTATCAGATTTCAGTCGGACAACATCACGACTGTGGCTTACATCAACCATCAAGGGGGAACCAGGAGTTCCCTAGCGATGATAGAAGTCTCAAATATAATTTGCTGGGCAGAGTACCACTCTTGCCACCTGTCAGCAATCCATATCCCAAGCGTGGAGAACTGAGAGGCGGATTTTCTAAGTCGTCAGACTTTCCATCCGGGGGAGTGGGAACTCCATCCGGAGGTGTTTGCTCAGTTGATTCATCGTTGGGGCAAACCAGAGTTGGATCTCATGACGTCTCGCCAGAACGCCAAGCTTCCTTGTTACGGATCCAGGTCCAGGGACCCAGAAGCGACGCTGATAGATGCTCTAGCAGCGCCTTGGTTCTTCAACCTGGCTTATGTGTTTCCACCGTTTCCTCTGCTCCCTCGACTGATTGCCAAAATCAAACAGGAGAGAGCATCAGTGATTCTGATAGCACCTGCGTGGCCACGCAGGACTTGGTATGCAGACCTAGTGGGCATGTCATCCTTTCCACCATGGACTCTGCCTCTAAGACAGGACCTTCTGATACAAGGTCCTTTCAATCATCCAAATCTAATTTCTCTGAGACTGACTGCATGGAGATTGAACGCTTGATTCTATCAAAGCGTGGCTTCTCCGAGTCAGTCATTGATACTTTAATACAGGCACGAAAGCCTGTTACCAGGAAAATCTACCACAAGATATGGAGTAAATATCTTTATTGGTGTGAACCCAAGAATTACTCATGGAGTAAGGTTAGGATTCCTAGAATATTGTCTTTTCTCCAAGAGGGCTTGGACAAAGGATTATCAGCTAGTTCCTTAAAGGGACAGATTTCTGCTCTGTCTATTCTTTTGCACAAGCGTCTGGCAGAGGTTCCAGACGTCCAGGCATTTTGCCAGGCTTTGGTTAGAATTAAGCCTGTGTTTAAACCTGTTGCTCCCCCGTGGAGCTTAAACTTGGTTCTTAAAGTTCTTCAAGGAGTTCCGTTGGAACCCCTTCATTCCATTGATATTAAACTTTTATCTTGGAAAGTTCTGTTTTTGATGGCTATTTCCTCGGCTCGGAGAGTCTCTGAGCTATCTGCCTTACAATGTGATTCTCCTTATCTGATTTTTCATGCAGATAAGGTAGTCCTGCGTACCAAACCTGGGTTTTTACCTAAGGTGGTTTCTAACAAGAATATCAATCAAGAGATTGTTGTTCCATCATTGTGTCCTAATCCTTCAAAAAAGGAACGTCTTTTACATAATCGGGACGTAGTCCGTGCCTTGAAGTTTTACTTACAAGCTACTAAAGATTTTCGTCAAACATCTACCCTGTTTGTTGTTTACTCTGGACAGAGGAGAGGTCAAAAAGCTTCGGCAAACTCTTTCCTTTTGGCTTCAGAGCATAATACTCCTAGCCTATGAGACTGCTGGACAGCAGCCCCCTGAAAGGATTACAGCTCATTCTACTAGAGCTGTGGCTTCCACCTGGGCCTTTAAAAATGAGGCCTCCGTTGAACAGATTTGCAAGGCTGCAACTTGGTCTTCGCTTCACACTTTTTCCAAATTTTCCAAATTTGATACTTTTGCTTCTTCGGAGGCTGTTTTTGGGAGAAAGGTTCTTCAGGCAGTGGTTCCTTCCGCTTAATCCTGCCTTGTCCCTCCCATCATCCGTGTACTTTAACTTTGGTATTGGTATCCCATAAGTAATGGATGATCCGTGGACTGGATACACTTAACAAGAGAAAACATAATTTATGCTTACCTGATAAATTTATTTCTCTTGTAGTGTATCCAGTCCACGGCCCGCCCTGTCCTTTTCAGGCAGGTCTAAATTTTAATTAAACTACAGTCACCACTGCACCCTATGGTTTCTCCTTTCTCTGTTTGTTTTCGGTCGAATGACTGGATATGACAGTTAGGGGAGGAGCTATATAGCAGCTCTGCTGTGGGTGATCCTCTTGCAACTTCCTATTGGGAAGGAGAATATCCCATAAGTAATGGATGATCCGTGGACTGGATACACTACAAGAGAAATAAATTTATCAGGTAAGCATAAATTATGTTTTTTGGTGCAAATCCAAAGGCTACTCATGGAGTAAGATCAGGATTCCAAGGGTTTTGTCCTTTCTTCAAGAAGGATTGGAGAAATGATTGTCAGCTAGTTCCTTAAAGGGACAGATATCTGCTTTGTCTATCCTATTACACAAGCATCTGGCTGATGTCCCAGACGTTCAAGCTTTTTGTCAGGCTTTAGTTAGAATCAAACCTGTGTTTAAACCTGTTGCTCCTCCATAGAGTCTAAATTTAGTTCTGTTTTTAGTTGCTATCTGTTCAGTTCGAAGAGTTTCTGACCTATCTGCATTACAGTGTGACTCGCCTTATCTTGTTTTCCATGCTGATAAGGTGGTTTTGCTTACCAAACCTGGGTTCCTCCCTAAGGTTGTTTCTAACAGGAATATCAATCAGGAAATTGTTGTTCCTTCTCTGTGTCCTAATCCTTCTTCTAAGAAGGAACGTCTGTTGCACCACTTGGACATGGTTCGTGCATTGAAGTTTTATTTGCAGGCAACCAAAGATTTTCGCCAATCATCTTCTTTATTTGTTGTCTATGCTGGAAAGCGTAGGGGTCAAAAGGCTACGGCTACCTCTTTCCTTTTGGCTGAAAAGCATTATCCGTTTGGCTTATGAGACTGCTGGACAGCAGCCTCCTGAAAGAATTACAGCTCACTCCACTAAAGTGGTGGCTTCCACATGGGCTTTTAAAAATGATCCTTCTGTTGAACAGATTTGTAAGGCTGCGACTTGGTCTTCGCTTCATACCTTTTCCAAATTTTCCAAATTTGATACTTTTGCTTCTTCGGAGGCTATTTTTGGGAGAAAGGTTTTGCAGGCAGTGGTGCCTTCCGTTTAGTTTCCTGTTTTGTCCCTCCCTTCATCCGTGTCCTATAGCTTTGGTATTGGTATCCCACAAGTTAGGATGAATCCGTGGACTCGGTACATCTTGCAAAAGAAAACAAAATTGAAGCTTACCTGATAAATTTATTTTTTTGCGATGTACCGAGTCCACGGCCCGCCCTGTCTATTCAAGACAGATAGTATTTTTTTTATGTAAACTTCAGTCACCTCTGCACCTTATAGTTTCTCCTTTTCTTCCTTGGCCTTCGGTTGAATGACTGGGGGTTGGAGTTAAGGGGGGAGCTATATAGACAGCTCTGCTGTGGTGCTCTCTTTGCCACTTCCTGTCAGGAAGGACAATATCCCACAAGTTAGGATGAATCCGTGGACTCGGTACATCGCAAAAGAAAGAAATTTATCAGGTAAGCATAAATTTAGGTTTTTTTCATAAATGTATAGCTCCTGGAAGAGATTGACATAGAAGAGTACTGGCTGTGCAATGTAAATCTTTTCTATGGCGTTGTGGTCACAAGCCTGCCACAGGTGTCGCTGGGACAGTTCCTTTAGCCTCCTCCTGTTGGCCATGACAATGTACTGCCATTTTGGTAATTATAGTGGACGGGGCATTTACTGGGTAAGTACCTGATCTTCACACACAGTCTGCAAGCTATCAGTATGTACACGTCAGTTTATATTATAGCCGGTTTAAGCAGAACAGTTTCAGTCAGAGCTCACAAATACACTTTTGTCACACACTATTTTTAATATTAGATAGATTTAGCTTAATATTTGCTAAAATTTTAGCCCAGTGGTCAGTAAAATCAGCCAGGTGGTGCACCAGCTAAAATGATCCTGTGGAGAACACTGATCTATATATCCCCATGTCACATTTAGTAGGCACTTAAATCAAACAACCGTTTTCTGTTATTGAGCTCAAATTGATACTTTACATTTTCACCATGGCAAGATTGTTTTTGAACTGTTTTAAACAACTGAAAGTTTGTTGTTTTAGATTTACTTAATACTTTATGCTCTGCTGTTCTTTCTGTATAAAGACATTTTAGCTGTGTCTCTTGGTCCACCTTTTTGTCTCTATTATTGGGTGCACTATAGGTAAAATATTATTATACTGTGCTATTTCGTCCATTATTTATATGTGGCAGGGTGCACTATAAATATAAAATATTATAGATACTTACTGATCTACTGTGCTATAACAATTTACACAGCCAGTGTATAATATGGTGGCGTTACTGCTGTTTCCCCATTTGAGATTTTCTCCAAGTATACTTTCTATATGCTTGTTAAGGGCTAGATATACATTTCATGCAGTCTTGGGGGCAATAGATTTGTCATTCACCACATTGTTCTTTATATAATTAGATATAGTACTTTTGTCATTAAGGATATATTCTTAAATTTGTGTTTTTTCCCTGTGTGTCCAACTACCTTTATTCTGTATTTATGATTAGGAACTGCTTCATCTGGGATTTACCTTTTAGAGGTTGGTGCCACAGATTTGTTTCTCCATCAGACAAGTGCATACTTTGCAGATTGGTTTCTGTATGTCCTGCTCAACTTTGCAGTTCATGCTTATGGTTCTGTGTTACAATCCAAATTGCCTTATTCTACTGCTGTTCCATCAGCATGCCCCACCACAAGTGTATTCTACCCAGGGTGGCATTACTGACTTTTTTTCGGGTTTCAAAAATCATTGGAGATGAGGTTTCTACAAATGTGTCTTTAAAAGGCCTATTCAGATTCTTGATTCTGACGGTCCTCTTCTGAGGGTCAACTACCTACTATCGAGTTATCCTCAAATTCGGATCAGGAACCTGAGGAATTGTCCTTTCATTTCATGCTGGAGAATTTACGTGCTCTGTTTAAGGAAGTCTTTAAGATGTTAGGGGTTCAAGACCCTGGACCTTCTGAGGATAAACCTTTACAACAACTGGACTTTATATTCAACTCCAAATCAAGGCCACTGGCAGTCTTTTCTGGTTCCTGGCCTTGTTAAGGATATTATTTCTAAGGAATGGGAAAAACCTGTAGTTTTGCTAAATTTATCTGAAAGCCGAATTCAGCATGGAACATGTCCAAGCAGAGCAAGGAGTTTGTTACCAATTCTAAGTCTGCATGTAGGTATGACCCCCGATCCAGAGGTGTGTCTGTTAGTAAGTAGGTAGATTAAGCCTGTTTCAGATGGCCTGGGGTCAGTCCATCCAGTAAAGCGTACAGCTTTTTTTTTTCAGTTTGAAATTTTTTAATATATTTTCACATGGATGACATCCTAATACTTTGGGATGGTAATTATGGTGAAGTGGAAAAGGCTGTGGCAAAACTGAATGAGAATAGTTAAAATATTTTCATTGAGTATCAAGCAAGTAGTGAAGAAATTGGATTCCTAGATCGTAAATTCAGAAATATTAATGGATCTAACAGTCTCCTTCATGCAACTAGCCATCACCCTGAAAATCTGAAGGGCAGCATACCGGTGGGACAGTTCCTACAGTTAAAGAGGAACTGCTCCACCGAAGCCACATTTGAAAGACAGGCTAAAGACTTGGCTAAAAGATTGAGAGAGGGAATATTCTTATTAGAAGATCAGAAGAGCTTAGATCCGAGCACACATGAAAAAAGGCAAGCCTTTTATATGGTCAAAAAAGAAAGTCTGAAAAAGATTAATATCAGGGTAGATTAATAACCCAGTATGACAGTCACTGGGGAAAAATAAAAATATATACTGCATAAACATAACATATATTGCTTGCTGACAAAATCATTTCTGAGGATCATTTCTGAGGTCCCCCTTATAACTGCCAGAAGAGCCCCTATTTTAAGGGATAAACAGGCAGAGCGGGCAGAGAATTGAGAGACAGACTGAGGTAACCTAGAAATAATGTAAAAAAACAAGGAAATTGATAGTCTGGTGGCAAGACTTCTTAGAATATAATAATGCCAGTAATACATGCCCAAAATTGATTGATATTGGACACCTAGTGAACAAAGGGAGAGGTGGAAACCTGGACAGGTGGCTTTTGCTGCATGAAACTAGGTGGCTGTACAGATCGCAAACATTCAGCAAAATTACAAGTTGTGTGGTACGGCTATACTGCTAGCGGTTTAGCCTTTACGCAACTCTCCATTCCGCACTCAAAAAAAAAAAATTTCTTTGCGCCTATATTACAGGTTGTGCAGTCTGGCTATAACGCTGAGACCAGTAGTTATGGATTTTGCGAAACAAAAATGTTTCACAAAACTCATAACTAACATGTATTTGTTACAAAGTACACTAACCCCTAAACTACCGGCCCCCACATCGCTAACACCTAAAGTTATTAACCCCTAAACTGCCGGCCCCCCACATCGCTACTATTATAATAAACCTATTTACCCCTAAACCGCTGATCCCCACATCGCTACTAATAAAATAAACCTATTAACCCCTAAACCGCCACCCCCCATAACACAATAAACCTAATTAAACTATTAACCCCTAAACCGCCACCCCCATAATGCAAATAACTAATTTAATCACTAAGCCCCCTAACCTAACACCCCCTAAATTAACCCCAATTACATAAAATAAAAAATACTAAATTAAAATTAAAAAATCCTAACATTACTTAAAAAAACAACCCTAAGATTAAAATAAATAATCTAAAATTAGATAAAAATAAACCAAATTATATTAAAAAAAAATATATACTTAATCTAATACCCCTATAAAAATAAAAAGCCCCCCAAATAGAAACACACCCTAATCTGACAATAAGATACCAATAGCCCTTAAAAGGGCCTTTTGTACAAATTAACCCCCTAACAGTAAACCCTCCAACCCACCAAACCCCCAAAAATAAAAAAAAACTAACACTAAAAATACCTAAGCTACCCATTGCCCCATAAGAGGCATTTGTATGGGCATTGCCCTTAAAAGGACACTCGGCTCTTTTGCAGCCCATTAAATTAAAAATATCCCTAATCTAAAAAAAAATCCCACCCCCCCAAAGAAAGCATGATTTGAATAGCCAATAGGATTTCAGTAGCTCTCATCCTATTGGCTGATTTGAATTTTTCAGCCAATAGGTATGCAAGGTACCCCAAATATAAAACGGGTACCTTGCATTCAAGCTTCAGTGTGCAGCAGCGATCACGCTGGATGACTCAGTGGCCCCCGGTCCTGTTCCGTAGCCACCTTCGCTCCGCGCTGCCTTCGCCCTGGATGAAGATAGATGTCGATGCCTGGAAGAAGAACTTCACCGCCGGACTTCAGAAATGGTGAGTACCTATTTTTAGGATTTTTTATTTTAATTTTAACTTAGTATTTTTTTATAGTAGTAGCGATGTTGGGGGGGCGGTGGTTTAGGGGTTAATATGTTTATTATAGTAGGTGATGTGGGGGCTCGGTGATTTAGGGGTTAATGGGTTTATTATAGTAGTAGCGTTGTGGGGGCCAGCGGTTTAGGGGTTAATAGGTTTATTATAGTAGTAGTGATGTGGGGGACCGGGGGTTTAGGGGTTAATAACTTTATTTAGGTGTTAGCGAATGGGGGTGAAGACAGTTTAGGGATTAATAGTTTTATTATAGTAGTAGCGATGTGGGGGGCCGGCGGTTTAGGGTTTATTTAGGTGTTAGCGATGCAGTGGTTTAGGTGTTAATAACTTTATTTAGTGTCGTAATGTTGGGGGCGGCGGATTAGGGGTATATAGGCTAGGGGTTTATGTTAGGGTGTCAGGTTTTTACATAACTTTTCCTCATAGACATCAATGGGGATTGCGTTACGACGATCGGCATTCCACAATCGCAGGTGTTAGTTGTTTTTTTCTAACACTTTCTCTCCATTGATATCTGAGGGGAAAGGCGAACACGTCAAGTCAGGCCTTGGGATTTGTGCGGTATGGAGCTTAACGCACAGCACAAGAAGGTTTTTCAGTAACTTGTAATGGCAGCGCTATGGAGAATGCGATACCGCTAATTTTTTTGCGTTATTTACTGGTTTAGTGCACAACTTGTAATTTTGCCGATTACCACCTATCGGTCTCAATGAGAAAATTAAATATGCCTGCTTTTTATAATATGCTTATAAGTATAGAACAGCTTTCCCCTTTACTATGAAAAAAGATATGTGAAAAAGAATATATTCACAATATAATCTTATACCACATCTTAAAGAACAGTATGCGCTGGTTTGGTCACAGAAGCGTGAGGAAAATGCCATGCTTGTGGAAAAACACATCATTTAAAACTACAAAGACAAAGATATCTGTGTAAATAATATTTTGCTAGTTGGGTTACGTGTGATTAAAGGGACAGTCTACACCAGAATTATTATTGTTTAAAAAGTTGGATAATCCCTTTATTACTTATTCCCCAGTTTTGCCTTACCAACACTGTTATATTAATATACTTTTTACCTCTGTGATTACCTTGTATCTATGCCTCTGCAGATTGCCACCTTATTTCAGTTCTTTTGACAGACTT
This sequence comes from Bombina bombina, assembly GCF_027579735.1. Taxonomy (NCBI): domain Eukaryota; kingdom Metazoa; phylum Chordata; class Amphibia; order Anura; family Bombinatoridae; genus Bombina; species Bombina bombina. The sequence continues at coordinate 797,376,706 of NC_069501.1, read as the reverse complement.
GCATTTTAGCCAAACTTCTAGGTTGCTGACTCCTAGGTAACTTCACGCGCACAAGCACAATGTTATCCATATAAAAAAACATGAACCTAACGCCCTCTAGTTGTGAAAAACTGTCAAAATGCATTCAGATAAGAGGTGACCTTCAAAGGCTTAGAAATTATCATATGTGCCTACCTAGATTTTGTTTTCAACAAAGAATACCAAGAGAACAAAGCAAAATTGGTTATAAAAGTAAATGGGTATGTTGTTGAAAATTACATATCCTATCTGAATCATGAAAGTTTATTTTTGACTAGACTGTCCCTTTAAGTAATATGGTCACTTTAAACTACCTGTAACATAGATATAACTTGATTATAAAAAGAAAAGCCGGGTTTGCAACACAGTATCTAACAAAGCCCTGGCCAACCCCCAAGTGGGAAGGCCAGAACAGGTCATTTGGCAACAAGCCTGACAGATATGCACAGTGACTGAATGGCACATGTATGTGTAAGGCAATAAGTATCCTATGGATGTATTAGAGGAAGAGGCTGAATGAGGTGAGTTGATTTGGCTTCATAACAAAAGGAGATCACACGGCACCTGGGAGAGAGGTGAAAGGGCTTTGGCTTACAGAGAAGCCTGTGTACAGCAGAAACTTGAAAGGGTATTGGAAAGCGTGGTAACCAACACAGCACTAATACAGTAAGTTGGAATACAAAGCACTACTGCACATTATTATCTGCAAATCCAGGACTGCCCACATTGAGGTATCTCCTTTTTACTTGCGTGCTTACTTGAAGCATACATTTTGTATCAAACTCTCCCAGCATCTCACAGTCCTTTATCCTATTATCTGGAGCGTGAGGATGCACTAAGGGCTCCATACTAATTGGACATTTTTCAGACTGGTATTAAAGAGTTTTAAAAATATTGCTATGAAAATGTCCAGACTTGACAGTGTCGATGCCCTGCCTTTTTAAATAGGTTTTATTTAATATGCTATTTTTGTATCATATGTGGTTGATGTTTTTATATAAATCTCAAGTAAACTAAATAAAAATATTTTTGTAGCTTTAGTGCGGCTTTTATCACTCTTTAGCATTTGACAGTTTTGTATCAAATTCTTTCTCTTTTCTATAGAAGTATATAATTTAAGTTGTGACTGCCTGCACATTGCCTAATTATATAAAGCCAGTAATAGACAAATTTCACTCTGTTCATTTTCCCAAAGAAAGAAGGAACTTTCAGACTGATTCTAGATCTGAAAGCCTTAAAAAGTTCCTGAGGTTACCTTCTTTCAAGATCGAGACTATCCAAACCATTCTTTCCTTAGTGCTCCAGTGTCAGTTGATGTCAACTATAGTCTTAAAGGATACCTACCTTCTCATTCATATTCAATGAGCGCTGCCGACAGCTCCCAAGTTTTTCACAAAGGTTCTGGGCACGTTAATGTCGGTTGTCAGGGCACAGGAAATTGCGATGGCCTCATACCTTGACAATATTATGTTAAAGTTCCATCTATACCTTTAGCGACTGTGCACCTGGAGAAGCTACTGCAGTTTCTTCGCAGTCATGATGGGAAAAAAGTTCCTTATCCTCTTCCACAAGTGTTTCTTTCCTAGGAGTTATTATAGACTGTTTATATGAGGCTGTTTCTATGAACAATGTAAGCTAAAGTTGAAATCAGCTTACCACTAGTTACAGTCCCTGTCCCAGGCTTTGTTAGCTCGGTGTATGGAGGTCATGGTTCTCATGGTGGCGACATCAAACTCCATTCCTTTTGTGGGAATCCAGTTAATGTCCTTTAAAGCTTTGCATGCTAAGTCAGTGTAATGGAGACCTCTCCAGTCTGTCTTAAACAATTATGTTGGGTCAGGTAGTCAGGCAGTCTCTCTCTTGGTGGACATCCCCCCCCATTTCAGTATCAGGGAATTATATTTTCTTGTCCATTTTCAGAAATAATTACAACGGATGACAGTTTGACAATATAAGGAGCAATCTAGGGTTCTCTGAAATCTCAAGGAGTTTGGTCTCCTTAGGAGGCAAGACTACCTATAATTGTCTAGGAGCCCCGTGCAATCTTCAGAGACCTTATGGCTTGGCTTCTTCTTTTCTTCGATTCATTAAATTTGTTTTCAATTGGACTATATTGAGGAATTGACCTACTTCAATCATCAAGGTGGTATATGCATTTCTCTAGTGGTGAAAGAGGTATCTCGGATTTTGAGTTTGGCAGAGACTCTTCACTGCATTATTTCAGCTATTCTTATTTCCCGAGTCAACCACTGGGAAGCACACTATTTGAGTTGTCAAACCTTACCTTTATGGGGCTGGTCCCTCAATCAGAACATTTTCAACCAGTCCTATATCGTTGGAGTTTCCAAAAATAGATAAATGGCATCTTATCTGTACCACAAGCTTCACAGATATGGGTTGAGTTTGAGAGATCCTCAGGCAGAGCTGACAGATTCAATAGCAGTGCCTTGGTCTTATCAGTTGGTTTATCTTTTACTGTGGATAATTTGTCTGGATCAAGTAGGAGCAAATCTGAGCAATATTAATCGCTCCCGCTTGTCTTCTGAGGATGTGGAATGTGGATCTTGTCCAGATGTCCATAGCCCATTTGTGGGATTGTCCCCTTCTGCCAGTCTTACTCTGAGAGTCCTTTGCTTTATTGAATCTTTAATCCCTAAGGTTGACTGCTTGGAGATAGAAAATTTACGCGGTAAGGTAAAAAAGCAGCGTTACAGGTCCTAACGCTGCTTTTTTTACGTCCGATGCTATTACGAGTCTTGCAGGTATAGGTATACCGCACACTTTTTTGGCCTTACGTAAAGTTTGTAAAGCCTTTTTTCTATGGGACTTCCATAGCGCTGGTATTACGAGTTTGTCCTGGGAGGCCAAAAAGTGAGCGGTACAGCCTCTACCGACAAGATTCCTAACACATTTTAAAGTCCGTAGTTATGAGTTTTACACTACAAAGCTGTAGCAAAAAACTCATAACTAAAATGCTAAAAAGTACACTAACACCCATAAACTACCTATTAACCCCTAAACCGAGGCCCACCCGCATTGCAAACACTATAATACAATTTTTAACCACTAAACTGCCGCCTCGGACATCACCACCACTATAATAAACATATTAACCCTTAAACCGCCGCACTCCCGCCTCGCAAACACTAGTTAAATATTAACCCCTAATCTGCCGCTCCTAACAAAGCCGCCACCTACATTATACTTATTAACACCTAATCTGCTGCCCCAACATCGCCGACACCTACATTATATTTATTAACCCCAATCTCCCTCCACCAATGTCGCCGCAACCTACCTACATTTATTAACCCCCTAATCTGCCGCCCCACGTTGCTGACACTATTCTAAATTTATTAACCCCTAAACATAAGTCTAACCCTAACCCCCCCTAACTTAAATATAATTTAAATAAATCTTAATAAAATTCCTATCAACTAAATTATAACTATTTAAAACTAAATACTTACCTGTAAAATAAACCCTAAGCTAGCTACAATATAACTAATAGTTACATTGTAGCTAGCTTAGGTTTTATTTTTATTTTACAGGCAAGTTTGTATTTATTTTAACTAGGTAGATATAGGTATAGTTACTAAATAGTTATTAACTATTTAATAACTACCTAGCTAAAATAAATACAAATTTACCTGTAAAATAAAACCTAACCTAAGTTACACTAACACTACACTACAATTAAATAAATTCCCTACATTAAATACAATTAAAAAAAATAAAATTAAATTGGCTAAATCACAAAAAACAAACACTAAATTACAGAAAATAAAAAACAAATTCCAAGATCTTTAAACTAATTACACCTATTCTAATAGCCCTATCAAAATAAAAAAAGCCCCCCAAAATAAAAAAAACCCTAGCCTAAACTACCAATAGCCCTTAAAAGGGCCTTTTGCGGGGCATTGCTCCAAAGAAATAAGCTCTTTTACCTGTAAAAGAAAATACAAACAACCCCCCCAACAGTAAACCTCACCACCCACACAACCAACCCCCCAAATAAAACCCTAACTAAAAAAAACTAAGCTCCCATTGCCCTGAAAAGGGCATTTGGATGGGCATTGCCCTTAAAAGGGCATTTAGCTGCCCAAAGCCCTAACCTAAAAACAAAACCCACCCAATACACCCTTAAAAAATCCTAACACTAACCCCCGAAAATTCACTTACTGGTAGAAGTCTTCATTCAAGTCCTTAACGAAGCCGGCAGAAGTGGTCCTCCAGACGGCAGAAGTCTTCAACCAGACGTCATCTTCTATCTTTATCCTTCCGAAGCGGAGCGGCTCCATCTTCAAGACATCCGGCGCGGAGCATCCTCTTCAATTGACGTCGTCTTCTTCTGAATGAATAGCTCTTTAAGTGACGTCATACAAGATGGCGTCCCTTAGATTGCGATTGGCTGATCGGAATTAAGGTAGAAAAATTCCTATTGGCTGATCCAATCAGCCAATAGGATTGAACTTCAATCCTATTGGCTGATCCAATCAGCCAATAGGATTTTTTTCTACCTTAATTCCTATTGGCTGATCCAATCAGCCAATAGGATTTTTTTCTAGATAATTCCTATTGGCTGATAGAATTCTATCAGCCAATCGGAATCTAATGGACGCCATCTTGGATGATGTCATTTAAAGGTACATTCATTCCGAAGAAGACGTCGATTGAAGAGGATGCTCCCCGCCGGATGTCTTGAAGATGGAGCCGCTCCGCGTCGGAAGGATGAAGACTTCTGCCCGTCTGGTGGACCACTTCTGCCGGCTTCGTTGAGGACATCTTGCTGCTTGGACGAAGACTTTTCCCGGTAAGTGAATCTTTTATTGTTGAGGGGGTTGGTTGTATTTTCTTTTACAGGTTTACAGGGCTATTAGAATAGGTGTAATTAGTTTAAAGATCTTGTAATTTGTTTTTTATTTTCTGTAATTTAGTGTTTGGTTTTTTTTGTGATTTAACTAATTTAATTTAATTTATTTAACTGTATTTAATGTAGGGAATTTATTTAATTGTAGTGTAGTGTTAGGTTTTATTGTAACTTGGGTTAGGTTTTATTTTACAGGTAAATTTGTATTTATTTTAGCTAGGTAGTTATTAAATAGTTAGGGTTAGACTTAGGTTTAGGGGTTAATAAATTTAGAATAGTGGCAGCGACGTTGGGGGCGGCAAATTAGGGGTTAATAAATGTAGGTAGGTTGCGGCGACATTGGGGGAGGGAGATTAGGGGTTAATAAGTATAATGTAGGTGGCGGCGATGTTGGGGGCAGCAGATTAGGGGTTAATAAGTATAATGTAGGTGGCGGTGATGTTAGGGAATGCAGATTAGGGGTTAATAAGTTTAAGGATAGGGGTGTTTAGACTCGGGGTTCATGTTAGGGTGTTAGGTGTAAACATAAAATGTGTTTCCCTATAGGAATCAATGGGGCTGCGTTACTGAGCTTTACTCTGCTTTTTGGCAGGTGTTAGACGTTTTCTCAGCCGGCTCTCCACATTGATGTCTATGGTGAAATCGTGCACGAGCATGTACGACCAGCTCACCGCTGACTTAAGCAGCGCTGGTATTGGAGTGCGGTAATACCAGCGCTGTAGGGAAGTGAGCGGTGAGAAAAAATGCACGTTAGCACCGCACAGCTCATAACGCAAGACTCGTAATCTAGCCGTTAGTTCTTTCTGAAACAAAAACTCAAACAGACTCAATTAAAGGGACTCTGTTACAGCCTTGCAAGCCTCTCACCAGGACGTTCTTCCACATGATTTGGAAGATGTATTTATCTTGGTGTTCTGATATGGGATTTTCGTATCATTCTGTTTGAATTCCTTGTATTTTCAATTCCTTCAGGGCAGCTTAGCTAACTCTGTTATTACATCGGAAACTTGATTGTCTTCCTGATATTCAGGAATTTTATTCAATTTGTATTGGAGTGGTCATCAACATTTTCTCTTTAATGTGGCTTGAATTTTGTTCTCAGAGTTTTGCAGTATCCACCTTTTTTAACCAATGCATAATCTGGATATTCCATAAATGAAGACAAATGGCTGCACATCAGTGAAAAATAAGTCACAAATCTATTGTATCTTTGTTAAAAAAAATTGATAACCTGCATGGAGCAAATAGTGGTCTGATGCATTTCGCGCCTCCTTGTAACACTTATTCACCAGTCTGAGTAAGCATACCTAAGGGGGCACGAAACACATCAGACAACTATTTGCTCCATGCCTGTATCAAGTTGTTGGGTTTTTTTTAACGAAGATATAATACATTTGTGACACTTATATTTTTCACTTATGTGCAACCATTTGTCTTCAATTATTTTTTATTTTTTTTGAAGCAGCGTGGTTCTCTGCTTATCCCGGCTAGCACTTTGCCTGTATACACAGATTGTTTGGAGGATGATGTCATTATCAGCGGCTTACATTGGTTTTGGCTGTGGAAGTTTTGTGAATAATCTGGATATTCAACCAGAGGCGTAACTAGAAACCGAGAAAAGACCCTATTTAGGTATTACCCCAACTTAGTAGAAGTCACTAGGCTGTCACGATACACAATATATAATCTATAGCGTTCAGTTTGCTTCTAGTGCCGTCCTTTTTCTTCTTTTTTTAGCATAACTAGAAACCACGGGGCCCAGGTGTAAAAATCTAAGAAGAGCCACCCCCCCCCCTCAAAAAAATAAATAAAAGTGAATTAGATACATATATTTTTTTATTTTTTTTTTAAATATTTAACACAGAAAAAAAAGTGAATCAGATTACATGTCTGCAAAAGGCGGTACCCTGTGCCCACAGTCTGTGAGATGGTCTGACCCCCTTTTACTGTATATAGTGACACTGTTTAACCCACCAGTACTGTATATAGTGAGTCAGTGACGCAGTCTGTAATCTGCCGGTGAGATGGTTGGCCTGACCCTACCCGCCCCAGTACTTTATAAAGGGACCACAGTAGTCTGTGACATAGTCCAGCCCCCCGTACTGTATATAGTGGTACTGTATAGTGACACTGTTTACCCCCTCCCCCCATGCTGTAGTAACAAGGCCTGCAATTTGCTGGTTTCACAAACATACACACATACATGCATAAATACACACACAGTCACATACATACATACATACACACACACACATACACGCACACACACATAAACACCAATGGGTAAAACAGAAAGACTAACCCCTGTAGTCAGAGATACTAGTGAAGCATCATGTCATAATCGCATGATATCAGTGCAGGCAGTGGCAGGTCAACGTTTTTTATTAAAAAAAAAGAAAAAGTCGCAATTGTGTACTCTGCACCCCCTGTAGTTTTGTCCCTATATTCAACTGTTATCTTGGAAGGTCTTGTTTTTATTAACTATCTCCTTGGCTAGAAGAGTGTCAGAATATTCTGCTCGTTCTTGTGTTCCACCTTATTTGGTATTTCGCCAGGACAAGGCTGTATATTCTGGCTGTGATCCTGGTAAATAGGTCTGCCTTTCTGTATTTTTACCACCCGGTTTCCTTGTAGACTCCACAGTTTGGGTATTGGTTCCCAACAGTAAGGAATCATGGACTCTCATCAACTTAAGAAAGAAAACATAATTTATGCTTACCTGATGAAAAATGAATTTCTTTCTAGTTGGTGAGAGTCCACAAACCCACCCAAGTTTTTTCTTAGTGGCGGCAGTTCTAGTTTGCACCTCTTTACCCTACTATCCTCCTTACTACTTCATCCTATGCTTGGCTATATGAAATACTGGGACGGAACAGGAAGTAGGAGGGATATTAACCCCTTAAGGACCAGCGACGTAGCCTTTTTTTGGGACTTGATTGTTTTATAGCACGGTCTTGCCACCAGCGTTGAGACTGCTCTATTCCACAAAGCCTGCTGGAGGGAGGGCATTAATAGTGTGTTCTTGCTAGACTTGTGCTATTATGTCCGGAAAAAACCCTTAACGACCAGTGACATACAGGGTACATTGTGGTCATTAAGGGGTTAAAGTTCTTGCCGTAGGGTGTCTTTGACTCTTCCTGGTAGCCAGATGAATAATTACCAACAATAAGAAAGGAATTTATCAGGTAAGCATAAATTTTTTTTTTATTTTTTTTTTTATTTTTCTTAAACTAGTTGTCACATAATGGTGATCTTAAAAACTTAGTTTTGCAACACGGACATACAGCTACACCCATTGTAATTACTACATTGATACAGTGGTAGAGGAATTGAGTCTGCTAAAAACAAACCAATGGTGTAAAATGTGAGCAAGGACTGAATACCTATAATGCAGAGTGAAGAATAGGGCTATAATATTTAAAGGGACATTTTACTCTGCAATAATTCTTATTTATCATTCATGCAGCTGTGAGAAAAAAAGGTGTACCTGGATATTTTTTTTTGTTTAAAACTATGATAAGTTTACCAGAGTTACTGCTCTGTGAGCAGTTACCATTGCGCTACTAATTTTTTTACTTTCATCTGCATGGCCAACAAACAGCCAATCAACATTAGCAAGTGCTGAGATTTTGTGGAATTTTACTATAATCTTGAGGCTTTTCACCAAGATTTAATTGTAAACATCCTTTTAATAGGGAAATAAAGGGACTGTGCCTGTACTTGCCAGATGTATAATCTTTATGTATACCTTGTAAGCCCCAGGTCAAAAATCTGAATTGGGTGCTTAAAATCATTCTACAATGGGATGTGGATACTAAGGAGATGTTTTTTTCTTAGAGATGTCCATATTATCTAGTCAGCATTTTACAGTTATGCTGCATCACTTTCAAGTGTTTAGCTAATCTCTCTAATTAGCCAGTCTTATCTTTACCTCTCAGGATGAAGGTGAAGAATTGAGGTGCTCCAGATTCTTTTTTGAGAGGGGTCCTCTGACCGGTTTGAGGCCCATGTTCCCCTAAGAGAGCTGCTACAGAAAGACAGAGGGGATAATGGAGTATAGGGTAGTGATACTGTTACAATTACTCCCAGTAAAGGAGTTAGTCACATGCCTGCAACAGGTCACAGGGGCCATTTCCTTAGAATCCTTCTGTTGAGTCTTCGTGATACTCCTTACAGTGATCCTCTGCTGTGACGTACACAGCACTAGATGGAAGCTGTCATTTCAGTGGAGTGGGTGTAGTTCAGGTGAGTACTTTATCACACTTTACACTCACGTGACCCACCGGCTATTAGTAGGTACAGCACATCGTAGCCAGGGGACAAATCTTCACACAGTTTACACCACCTCCTTTGCTTAGTCTTTTAGTAAATGAGGTATTTGACAGAGTGCTGGGCAACCTTACAGTCTTTGACATTTTTTTTTCTCTTATGTTTCACATTTTTTATTGTTGCTTATACTTTTAAAGCTTTACTTGCTTTCACTAGGGCTATGCAGACACACTCTCATTTTTATTTTACTTATATTGCGCACGTAAACATTGTTTCACTGCTTAGTTTTTCCATAGCGCGTTACCAAGTTGCACTGCTGAGTCAGTGTTCCGATCTTTAAGTAGCAAGTTTTTTGGTACCGCTGTGGTTAAAGACTTTTGCTGTGCTATGTGACTGCCCTTCCATTCTAAAGGGAAAGAAAAGTTAAAATTGTTATGTGAGTGGGTGCATTTCAATTAGAAATAGAAGCATTTTTGTAATATACTTCCATTAGCAAAAATGCTTCTATTAAAGGGATAGGAAAGTCAAAATTAAACTTGCATGATTCCGATAGAGCATGTAATTTCAAGCGACTTTTAAATTCACTTCTATTTTCAAATGAGCTTGTTGAAAAAGAATACACACATATCCTACACTATTGGGAGCGCTGCTAATTGGTGCGTGCACACATTTGTCTTTTCTGATTGGCTGACTAGATGTGTTCATCTTGCTGCCAGTAGTGCAATGCTGTTCCTTCAGCAAAGGATAACAAGAGAATGAAGCAATTTTGATAATGGAAGTAAATTGAAAAGTTGTTTAAAATTGTATGTTCTATCCAAATCATGAAAGAAAATGTGGGTGTTTTCTGTCCCTTTAACCCTTTGAGTGCTAAGCACTTTCCCACCTGGGTGCTAAGCTTTTTTAAGGTTTTATTTTATTTTTTAACTTTTGTAGGGGGTTTTTCATATCCCCAAGACTTGCACTGTTGGAAAAGCTAGGCGATTACCTTTCTAACGGTGGGTCTTGGGGGCCTGTAGCTGCTTAGATGCCTGAGATACAGGCTTCTAAGCAGCATGCCCCCTGCTCCTATACTTAACATTGTTAAGTCTAAATAAAGTTGCGCAGTAACGTCCTTACGTAAATGCGTGTGACGTCACCACGCATAACATGAAGCCCCGGCGATGCCTGTCACTATGCAGGCCAGATCGCCGGTGTAGGAGTGGGTGGGAGCCCCCAGATCTCCCTCAAGGTGGGAGAGTGCTAGCGACGGCTCTGAGCCGTCGTTAGCACTCAAGGGATTAAAAGTTATTACTGTTTTCTGTGGCATACACACATATCCTGTGAGGGCCACTGCACAAGTGTTTAAGCACCATGCCTTGTCAAACTGGCTGCTCTTGTCTCTAAAGGAATCTGTCCGTTTTGTTCTTTACAAGGGAGTCCGTTAGATTTTGCTCCAGGTTTTAAAGATTTTGCACTTTCCACTAAAACATTGGTGACTCCTCCATGTAAGCTCAAGAGATCTAAGTCTGATAATCATCCTACTTTGGATTTGTCCTCCCATTCTAGTTCTCTAAAGGCTAGATCTGCTAAGAATCTTCCCAAGGATTCAGATTCTGAATTCTGAGATATGTCTGAAGGTGAATATATTTCTGATGGTCAAGAGTGTATAACTGAACAGGACTCAGATTTATCCTCTTTCATGTTTGAATTGGAACACCTTTGTACCTTACTAAAGAAAGCTTTATTTACGTTAGGAATTCTAGATCCTAAACCAGTCGAAGAAAAGTCAGTTAAGCAATTGGATCTTATTTCTTTCATAAGGTGGTGATAGTCCACAAGCCTTAACATATGGGATTACATTCCTCTTCATCAGTAGGCAGGCAAAAATTACCCAATATACCAAGAGCTCCCTGAGTCTATATTTTTGGCTTCACAGGATAATGGAAAATGGTGAGGTGCTGATTTCTCTTTGTGGAAAGGGGTCCTTAAACTGCTGTGAGGCCTATTATCCCCCTCAGAGGACCGAGAATTACCACAGGCAGTGAAAGTAATTCTCCTGAGGGAGTTTTTCACTAGCTTGCCACAGATGTTGCTGGGAATAGTCTTTTAGCCTCCTGTTGGCCCCAATGTGGTACATCCTATATAAAATCCCTAGTTAGTGTAATCTAATTAGGATGGGCATTTCTGCTGGATGCAGGATATATACAGCTTTGGTAATCAAAGTAGAGTAAGAGCTGGATAGGTAAGTATATGTTTTTACACTCACATCCCATAGACTTCTTAGTAGGTATAATTTTTATTGTATAGCAGCGACATGCCTTACTAAGTGCAGTAGCATGTAAGGGACTATATATATATATATATATATATATATATATATATATATATATATATATATATATATATATATATATATATATATATATATATATATATATATATATATATATATATATAATATGGGAAAAAGTCCACAAGTCCACAGCTGCATTCATTACTTATGGGAAATAAGAACCTGGCCAGCAGGAGGAGGCAAAGACCCACCAGCCAAAGGCTTAAATACTCCTCCCACTTCCCCTATCCCCCAGTCATTCTTTGCCTTTCGTCCCAGGAGGTTGGCAGAGAAGTGTCAGAAGTTTGTTTTATTTTTTTATTTATACTTTTATTTATTTAATATGTCTCTTATGGATGGTGCTACCCTTCGACAGGGGACAGGAGTTTAAGTAGTCCTGTTAGTCTCTGGTGGAGGTCCTGGGCGAAAGTTAGAGTCCGGAGATGCAGTGGGAGCTTCCCCTGCAACATCATCCCGACTCGTTATAACAGCTCCTTTCAACAATTGGCATTGTCTAACTTCGCTTCGCTACCTGCTGTCTTCTCTCAAGTCCATGACGGAGGCGCTGCTACTATTTGTCACACTTGAAGGGCCGTGTTCCTGTTCCACGGCATAGATTCCGGTAAGATTGTTTCATTTTATTACATTGTCTGTAATGTGATTTATTATGACAGTATAGTATGGGCCTCACTGAGGCACCTTCAGTACAGAGCTTGGAATCAAGGGATATTTCCTTCTTAGGGTGGATTGGTGAACGGGGAAGGGGTCTCTTATCATGTTTCTTATATGATTCAACCTGCATTGGGTATGTGTGTACGGGCTCTGAAGCTGAGACATGTAGCGTTACTCTATGCGGTGCATAGTGTTTTTTTTCAGGGCTTGTGATTGCACGGCCTAAGGCAAAAAGTCTTCGGGTTATGGGTATATGCCTGTTTGTTTAGACTTGCTTATACTTTTATGTGGGCCTAGTTTTGTCGCCTTTCGGTGGCACGCTTTTTGGATTTCGCGGGGCATCTGCTGACCGTGCGTGTTTATGCTTGGGCGGATTTCTTCCCCTTCCACTTTTCTGACCGAGTGATGCCGGAGGAAAGAGTCTGCTCCGCTGAGATCTGGTCATAGGAGGTGGTGAGTGCCCCAGCCATTGTGTGTCAGGTGCAAGTCTTGTTTTGTTTTTTTTTTTAAATATTGTGCGTTTTATATTAGTCCTAGCCATGGAGGATTCTGATGCCGGGACTATTGTCTTGTCTTATCAGATTATGAGTCGTCCTTGGACGAGGATTGTCGTTTGGCCCCGTTGTCGCAAGTCTACCACTCTTGTCTCTTGTGCCTGCATGGTTTGCCGGGTCCCTCGGGCTCGGGGGACCTTGGGTCTGCTGAGCCATCGTCCTTCGGGGGCTCTGTTCCTCAGGAGGCGCCTTCCCAGTCGCACACTCCTTTTGCTTTTGCAGGTGACCCTGACTTTGATGTCTCCTTCGCACAGGGTGGATTGTTTTCCCCGGAGATGGCGGGACATTTTCGTTTTAATATTTTATTGGCGCTGATTCATCTGCAAGATTCCGAGGTTTCCTTGCAGTTATGTGCTTACCTATCCTGGGTGTTCAGACCGTGAATGTCAATATAATAATCCCCCCGGGGGTGATTGTTCCCCCATGTTGTTTCTTTCATTATATGATTGTGTGGCTTCGTGTCCTACTATGTTTTTTTTATTTATTACGGGATCCTTTCGTCCGGGGATGTCAGGAGTGCTTGGGCTGGCCGTGTTAGTCTGCTCCAGAGACATGGGCCGGTGGAGTTCCACCGCGTCCCTTCACATCCCCTGCCTGAGGGGTGAGGTCCTTGCTGCTGAGTGCGGTTCTGGCCTTTTGGGCTGCCCTTGGCGGTTCTTCTAGAGACTAGGTGCCATCGGGTGGCTAGTATAGGTCTGGTCATGCTGAGGTGGCTACTTCTACCTCCGCTTCAGAGAGCTTTTGATGCTCTGATGGGATCTTGGATGTTGCAGCTCACCCTTGTTTTCTCTGGTGTTGTCACTGGTGTTTCGGTCATTTCGGCCGCCCCTTAGGGGTCAGGAATCGAGGTGAGCTTGGTCCTCGGAATCCCGTGCCTTGTGACTGCTGGTCCGGGGTTTTTCTTCTTGGACTCGGGATGCTTGTTTTATCGCAGTATATATCCTGTGTCCTTCTGTGCTTGCTGTTTGAGGTCTTCCTTTTCCTCAACGTGTTAATCTGCCAGCGTGTTGGTCCGGTTTGGGGCATGGGGTCTCGGGTAGTGGAATCTGACCCCTTCTTCTTGGATCTCAGCGTAAGTTTGGGAGGGAAGTTTAGGGTTCTGATAGTCCAAGTTCTGGCTATCTCTTCTTGTCCCTGTTATCCCCTTGGGTGTTAGGGGCTGGGTCAGGATGGGTTCCATGTTCTCCTTGGGGAGCTTGGAACTGTTCGCGGATTGGGTACCTGTGGGGAGGTCTGGCTTCTGGGCCTTCCTTTCTTAGAGGTTATTGGCTCTATTGTCCCCCTCAGGTCTAGTATTTGACTCTAGCTTGCTTGACCTCTCCCTTTCTTGTCTCTGCATTTTGCAGACCTTTGCTCAGCACATGGTGGGTGCATGTTAGTTGCCTTGCTGCTGTGGTGGGGGCTTGAGAGGCTGTCTCTCATAGACCTTATTCCTTTTTTGTTGGGCTCTGGATGGTCTGTCTTGACTTTTCTCCTATGGCCTGTGGCAGACTCCCCTTGCGGGGGGTGCCTTTTGGGTCTGTCTCCTCCCTGCTCTTTAGGGCGTTCAGTGCCTGTGCATTCATCGGTAGATGGTTTAGGTGTCTTTGGACACGTCCTACGGTCTTTTCATCTGGGGGACTCTGGTTCCCCGTGGAAGGAAGGGTTCCGTTGGTATTTAGTGTTTCTCTGAGAATCCATCTTATTAGCTCAGATGCTCGACTTAGATCTACCCATCTATGGATCTTTCAGTTCGAAGTTCAATTCCAACTGGTTTAAATACATTTATGTTGCCTTGTGGGCTTGCCCTTTTGGATTCCTGTTCTGGTCATTTTTTCTTCAACACGTGCCTGGTTGTTTTTCTCTCCCTCTCCTTATGCAGGGGTGGGGCTTTATTGTCAGCTGGAAGAGCCTGTTGGTTAGCTTTGCTACCTAGCGAGCGGTAGGTTTGCAGTTTGACTCTGCTGATGCTATTGCACCTTGGTCGATAGCACACTTTAAGGGTCCGTTAGAGGAGTTTCTTTGCTCCCTCTGGAGGAGTGGGATCCTTAGGGATTCCTCGGTTGTCGAAAGGATTGGTTCTCGGATGAGTTTCGGCTGCTCTGCGGCCTATAGTGGTGGTGTGTTGGTCTACACCATCTAGGTTGCGAAGGAGCATGTTTTGTGTTCCTTCAGGTAGCGGCTGTGCTTCCTCTCTCACGCCTTTTAGCTTGATCATCTTTTTATTGAGCTTCTTCGGCTGCGGTAGTTTTTCCAACTTGTGAGGCATCCTCAGTCTATTGTGGCCTGGGGATGGGTCTTGGCTGTGGTAAGGGATTTTCCCTTTGCGATCCTGATCGGTGGGATCCTGATCGGTGGTTGCCGCTTGTCCACGCTGTGTAGCGGTTTCTGTGTCCGTCGGTTCTTGGGATCCTTTGTTTCTCTATGGTCATTTTCCTGTTTTCTGCTGCTGTCTCTTTTTATCCTGACATATGTTCAGGTGAGCCTAGGGAGCGGATCTTGGTTGTCTTCTTGAAGCCACACAATGCAAGCTCTCAATCCAACAAACTGGGAACAAGTGAAGGATGCACAGGCTTATGTAATCACCCTGTTGGGGGGGTCTTTGCGTTGTTTTTTTTTACAGGTAAAAAAGCTAATATCTTTGGGGCAATACCCCACAAAAGGCCCTTTTAAAGGCCATTGGTAGTTTATTGTAGGCTAGGGCTTTTTATTTTGGGGGCTTTTTTTATTTTGATAGGGCTGTTAGATTAGGTGTAATTCTTTTTTATTTTTGATAATTTGTTTATTTTTCGTAATTTAGTGTTTTGTTTTGTAATTAGATACTTTGTAATTTTTAGAGTAGCGTTATGATTTTTTAATGTGTAGTTTATTTTTATTTAATTGGTAGTTAGTTTAATTTTAGTTTAATAATTATAATAGTTTGTTTAAAATTATTTTTTTAAAATTTGACAGGTAAGTTTTAATTTAAGATAGGGAAATTGTAATTTTAATATAAAGTTAGGGGGTCGTTAGGTTTAGGGGTTAATAGTTTTAGTATATTCCGTTGGGGGCTTTCGGTTTAGGGGTTAATAGTTTATTTTGTTGTGGGGGGCTTGTGGTTTAGGGGTTAATAGGTTTATTATAGCGGCAGTGTGGGTGGACGGCAGATTATGGGTTAATATTTAAATAGTGTTTGCAATGCGGGAGGGCGGCGGTTTAGGGGTTAATAGGTTTATTATATTGGTGCTGATGTGTAGAGGAATAGGGGTTAATACATTTTATTAGTGGCGGCGATGTCAAGAGCGGCAGATTAGGGGTTAATAAATGTATTATAGTGTTTGCGATGCGGGAGGGCCTCGGTTTAGGCGTTAATAGGTAGTTTATGGGTGTTAGTGTACTTTTTAACACTTTAGTTATGAGATTTATGCTATAGCTTTGTAACGTAAAACTCATAACTGCTGACTTTAAATGGCGGTACTGATCTTGTCGTTTTAGGCTGTAACGCTCGCTTTTTAGCCAGAACGCAAATCTCGTAATACCAGCGCTATGGGAATCCCATGAAAAAATATAATTTTTACGAGTGCGGTACTGACGTTGCGTTACAGGCTAAAAGGTGTGCGGTACAGCTATACCGACAAGACTTGTAATGGCTGCAGTGCTGTTTTAATGCTGAAAATGCCATATTTTCAGCGTTACGAGCCACAACACAAAACTCTTAATCTAGGTTATTGTGCACCACTGGTAATCTAGCCCATAGTAAGGTAAAGTCTGGGATTAAAAAAAAACGCATGCCCTTATTAATCAGAATGTCACTTTTAAGTATAAGTTAAAAAAAAAAAAGACCCTACGCTAGCTCTTTGTATCAAGTGAGATAAAATAATTTTACACATCTTATTTATATGAGTATTTAATTTTGACTGATATATACTCTTCTAATCTTTATTTATAGGTCCTCATTCCTGTCTCTCTCTATGTTTCTATTGAAATTGTTAAAATCTGCCAAGTGTACCTTATTCACCAAGATAAAGACTTGTACGATGAAGAAACAGATTCCCGTCTACAGTGTCGAGCACTAAACATTACAGAAGACTTGGGACAGATAAAGTACATCTTCTCAGACAAAACTGGAACACTCACTGAAAACAAAATGGTTTTCCGAAGGTGCACTGTCTCTGGAGTAGAGTATTCCCATGATGCTAATGGTGAGTTTTCGAAAATAGTTTTTAGTCAGTCATCTAGAAACAGTATTTGGGCACATCTAGTAACATGTAGTAACATCTTAAGTTTATAATAAATAGAAATAAATATCTATATTTATATATATATCTTTATTTGACTTTAACTATGACTTGTACATTCATCATTTTCATTCAATGCGGAATTAGGTGGACTTTTGTGATATTTAGATCTTTTTGGAGCCGAATTTCTTCTTGTGAAAGTGAAGCACACTTAATGTACCCACCAATCAGCAATAGCTACCCAAGTGCTGAACCAAAAATGGGCTGGCTCCTACACTTACATTCCTGCTTTTTCAAATAAAGATACCAAGAGAATGAAGAAAAATTGAGAATAGGAGTTACCTAAAAAGTTGCTTAAAATTGCATGCTCTGAACCAAGAAAGAAAATTGGGTTCCATATCCCTTTTAGGGACATAAAACCCCAATTTCTCCAACATAGGTGTGTCCGGTCCACGGCGTCATCCTTACTTGTGGGATATTCTCTTCCCCAACAGGAAATGGCAAAGAGCCCAGCAAAGCTGGTCACATGATCCCTCCTAGGCTCCGCCTACCCCAGTCATTCTCTTTGCCGTTGTACAGGCAACATCTCCACGGAGATGGCTTAGAGTTTTTTAGTGTTTAACTGTAGTTTTTATTATTCAATCAAGAGTTTGTTATTTTAAAATAGTGCTGGTATGTACTATTTACTCAGAAACAGAAAAGAGATGAAGATTTCTGTTTGTATGAGGAAAATGATTTTAGCAACCGTCACTAAAATCCATGGCTGTTCCACACAGGACTGTTGAGAGCAATTAACTTCAGTTGGGGGAACAGTGAGCAGTCTCTTGCTGCTTGAGGTATGACACATTCTAACAAGACGATGTAATGCTGGAAGCTGTCATTTTCCCTATGGGATCCGGTAAGCCATGTTTATTACGATCGTAAATAAGGGCTTCACAAGGGCTTATTAAGACTGTAGACTTTTTCTGGGCTAAATCGATTCATTATTAACACATATTTAGCCTTGAGGAATCATTTTATTTGGGTATTTTGATATAATAATATCGGCAGGCACTGTTTTAGACACCTTATTCTTTAGGGGCTTTCCCAAAGCATAGGCAGAGCCTCATTTTCGCGCCAGTGTTGCGCACTTGTTTTTGAGAGGCATGGCATGCAGTCGCATGTGAGAGGAGCTCTGATACTTAGAAAAGACTTTCTGAAGGCGTCATTTGGTATCGTATTCCCCTTTGGGCTTGGTTGGGTCTCAGCAAAGCAGATACCAGGGACTGTAAAGGGGTTAAAGTTCAAAACGGCTCCGGTTCCGTTATTTTAAGGGTTAAAGCTTCCAAATTTGGTGTGCAATACTTTTAAGGTTTTAAGACACTGTGGTGAAAATTTGGTGAATTTTGAACAATTCCTTCATGTTTTTTCGCAATTGCAGTAATAAAGTGTGTTCAGTTTAAAATTTAAAGTGACAGTAACGGTTTTATTTTAAAACGTTTTTTGTACTTTGTTATCAAGTTTATGCCTGTTTAACATGTCTGAACTACCAGATAGACTGTGTTCTGAATGTGGGGAAGCCAGAATTCCTATTCATTTAAATAAATGTGATTTATGTGACAATGACAATGATGCCCAAGATGATTCCTCAAGTGAGGGGAGTAAGCATGGTACTGCATCATTCCCTCCTTCGTCTACACGAGTCTTGCCCACTCAGGAGGCCCCTAGTACATCTAGCGCGCCAATACTCCTTACTATGCAACAATTAACGGCTGTAATGGATAATTCTGTCAAAAACATTTTAGCCAAAATGAACACTTATCAGCGTAAGCGCGACTGCTCTAGATACCGAAGAGCATGACGACGCTGATAATAATGTTTCTGAAGGGCCCCTAACCCAGTCTGATGGGGCCAGGGAGGTTTTGTCTGAGGGAGAAATTACTGATTCAGGGAACATTTCTCAACAAGCTGAACCTGATGTGATTACATTTAAATTTAAGTTGGAACATCTCCGCATTCTGCTTAAGGAGGTATTATCCACTCTGGATGATTGTGACAAGTTGGTCATCCCAGAGAAACTATGTAAAATGGACAAGTTCCTAGAGGTGCCGGGGCTCCCAGAAGCTTTTCCTATACCCAAGCGGGTGGCGGACATTGTTAATAAAGAATGGGAAAGGCCCGGTATTCCTTTCGTCCCTCCCCCCATATTTAAAAAATTGTTTCCTATGGTCGACCCCAGAAAGGACTTATGGCAGACAGTCCCCAAGGTCGAGGGAGCGGTTTCCACTTTAAACAAACGCACCACTATACCCATAGAGGATAGTTGTGCTTTCAAAGATCCTATGGATAAAAAATTAGAAGGTTTGCTTAAAAAGATGTTTGTTCAGCAGGGTTACCTTCTACAACCAATTTCATGCGTTGTCCCTGTCGCTACAGCCGCATGTTTCTGGTTCGATGAGCTGATAAAGGCGGTCGATAGTGATTCTCCTCCTTATGAGGAGATTATGGACAGAATCAATGCTCTCAAATTGGCTAATTCTTTTACCCTAGACGCCACTTTGCAATTGGCTAGGTTAGCGGCTAAGAATTCTGGGTTTGCTATTGTGGCGCGCAGAGCGCTTTGGTTGAAATCTTGGTCGGCTGATGCGTCTTCCAAGAACAAGCTACTTAACATTCCTTTCAAGGGGAAAACGCTGTTTGGCCCTGACTTGAAAGAGATTATCTCTGATATCACTGGGGGTAAGGGCCACGCCCTTCCTCAGGATCGGCCTTTCAAGGCAAAAAATAAACCTAATTTTCGTCCCTTTCGTAGAAACGGACCAGCCCAAAGTGCTACGTCCTCTAAGCAAGAGGGTAATACTTCTCAAGCCAAGCCAGCTTGGAGACCAATGCAAGGCTGGAACAAGGGAAAGCAGGCCAAGAAACCTGCCACTGCTACCAAGACAGCATGAAATGTTGGCCCCCGATCCGGGACCGGATCTGGTGGGGGGCAGACTCTCTCTCTTCGCTCAGGCTTGGGCAAGAGATGTTCTGGATCCTTGGGCGCTAGAAATAGTCTCCCAAGGTTATCTTCTGGAATTCAAGGGGCTTCCCCCAAGGGGGAGGTTCCACAGGTCTCAGTTGTCTTCAGACCACATAAAAAGACAGGCATTCTTACATTGTGTAGAAGACCTGTTAAAAATGGGAGTGATTCATCCTGTTCCATTAAGAGAACAAGGGATGGGGTTCTACTCCAATCTGTTCATAGTTCCCAAAAAAGAGGGAACGTTCAGACCAATCTTAGATCTCAAGATCTTAAACAAGTTTCTCAAGGTTCCATCGTTCAAGATGGAAACCATTCGAACTATTCTTCCTTCCATCCAGGAAGGTCAATTCATGACCACGGTGGATTTAAAGGATGCGTATCTACATATTCCTATCCACAAGGAACATCATCGGTTCCTAAGGTTCGCATTCCTGGACAAGCATTACCAGTTCGTGGCGCTTCCTTTCGGATTAGCCACTGCTCCAAGGATTTTCACAAAGGTACTAGGGTCCCTTCTAGCTGTGCTAAGACCAAGGGGCATTGCTGTAGTACCTTACTTGGACGACATTCTGATTCAAGCGTCGTCCCTTCCTCAAGCAAAGGCTCACACGGACATAGTCCTGGCCTTTCTCAGATCTCACGGATGGAAAGTGAACGTGGAAAAGAGTTCTCTATCTCCGTCAACAAGGGTTCCCTTCTTGGGAACAATAATAGACTCCTTAGAAATGAGGATATTTCTGACAGAGGCCAGAAAAACAAAGCTTCTAGACTCTTGTCGGATACTTAATTCCGTTCCTCTTCCTTCCATAGCTCAGTGCATGGAAGTGATCGGGTTGATGGTAGCGGCAATGGACATAGTTCCTTTTGCGCGCATTCATCTAAGACCATTACAACTGTGCATGCTCAGTCAGTGGAATGGGGATTATACAGACTTGTCTCCGAAGATACAAGTAAATCAGAGGACCAGAGACTCATTCCGTTGGTGGCTGTCCCTGGACAACCTGTCACAAGGGATGACATTCCGCAGACCAGAGTGGGTCATTGTCACGACCGACGCCAGTCTGATGGGCTGGGGCGCGGTCTGGGGATCCCTGAAAGCTCAGGGTCTTTGGTCTCGGGAAGAATCTCTTCTACCGATTAAATATTCTGGAACTGAGAGCGATATTCAATGCTCTCAAGGCTTGGCCTCAGCTAGCGAGGGCCAAGTTCATACGGTTTCAATCAGACAACATGACAACTGTTGCGTACATCAACCATCAGGGGGGAACAAGGAGTTCCCTAGCGATGGAAGAAGTGACCAAAATCATTCTATGGGCGGAGTCTCACTCCTGCCACCTGTCCGCTATCCACATCCCAGGAGTGGAAAATTGGGAAGCGGATTTTCTGAGTCGTCAGACATTGCATCCGGGGGAGTGGGAACTCCATCCGGAAATCTTTGCCCAAGTCACTCAGCTGTGGGGCATTCCAGACATGGATCTGATGGCCTCTCGTCAGAACTTCAAAGTTCCTTGCTTCGGGTCCAGATCCAGGGATCCCAAGGCGGCTCTAGTGGATGCACTAGTAGCACCTTGGACCTTCAAACTAGCTTATGTGTTCCCGCCGTTTCCTCTCATCCCCAGGCTGGTAGCCAGGATCAATCAGGAGAGGGCGTCGGTGATCTTGATAGCTCCTGCGTGGCCACGCAGGACTTGGTATGCAGATCTGGTGAATATGTCATCGGCTCCACCTTGGAAGCTACCTTTGAGACGAGACCTTCTTGTTCAGGGTCCGTTCGAACATCCGAACCTGGTTTCACTCCAGCTGACTGCTTGGAGATTGAACGCTTGATCTTATCGAAGCGAGGGTTCTCAGATTCTGTTATCGATACTCTTGTTCAGGCCAGAAAGCCTGTAACTAGAAAGATTTACCACAAAATTTGGAAAAAATATATCTGTTGGTGTGAATCTAAAGGATTCCCTTGGGACAAGGTTAAGATTCCTAAGATTCTATCCTTCCTTCAAGAAGGATTGGAAAAAGGATTATCTGCAAGTTCCCTGAAGGGACAGATTTCTGCCTTGTCTGTGTTACTTCACAAAAAACTGGCAGCTGTGCCAGATGTTCAAGCCTTTGTTCAGGCTCTGGTTAGAATTAAGCCTGTTTACAAACCTTTGACTCCTCCTTGGAGTCTCAATTTAGTTCTTTCAGTTCTTCAGGGGGTTCCGTTTGAACCCTTACATTCCGTTGATATTAAGTTATTATCTTGGAAAGTTTTGTTTTTAGTTGCAATTTCTTCTGCTAGAAGAGTTTCAGAATTATCTGCTCTGCAGTGTTCTCCTCCTTATCTGGTGTTCCATGCAGATAAGGTGGTTTTACGTACTAAACCTGGTTTTCTTCCAAAAGTTGTTTCTAACAAAAACATTAACCAGGAGATTATCGTACCTTCTCTGTGTCCGAAACCAGTTTCAAAGAAGGAACGTTTGTTGCACAATTTGGATGTTGTTCGCGCTCTAAAATTCTATTTAGATGCTACAAAGGATTTTAGACAAACATCTTCCTTGTTTGTTGTTTATTCCGGTAAAAGGAGAGGTCAAAAAGCAACTTCTACCTCTCTCTCTTTTTGGATTAAAAGCATCATCAGATTGGCTTACGAGACTGCCGGACGGCAGCCTCCCGAAAGAATCACAGCTCATTCCACTAGGGCTGTGGCTTCCACATGGGCCTTCAAGAACGAGGCTTCTGTTGATCAGATATGTAGGGCAGCGACTTGGTCTTCACTGCACACTTTTACCAAATTTTACAAGTTTGATACTTTTGCTTCTTCTGAGGCTATTTTTGGGAGAAAGGTTTTGCAAGCCGTGGTGCCTTCCATTTAGGTGACCTGATTTGCTCCCTCCCTTCATCCGTGTCCTAAAGCTTTGGTATTGGTTCCCACAAGTAAGGATGACGCCGTGGACCGGACACACCTATGTTGGAGAAAACAGAATTTATGTTTACCTGATAAATTACTTTCTCCAACGGTGTGTCCGGTCCACGGCCCGCCCTGGTTTTTTTTTAATCAGGTCTGATAATTTATTTTCTTTAACTACAGTCACCACGGTACCATATGGTTTCTCCTATGCAAATATTCCTCCTTAACGTCGGTCGAATGACTGGGGTAGGCGGAGCCTAGGAGGGATCATGTGACCAGCTTTGCTGGGCTCTTTGCCATTTCCTGTTGGGGAAGAGAATATCCCACAAGTAAGGATGACGCCGTGGACCGGACACACCGTTGGAGAAAGTAATTTATCAGGTAAACATAAATTCTGTTTTTTTTCATTCATGATTCAAATAGAAAATGCCATTTTAAATAACTTTCCAAATTATTTCTATTGTCTTATTTGTTTCGTTTGCTTTGTATCTCTTGTTGAAAAGTATACCTAGGTAGACTCAGAGGGGCCTACTTAACAAAGGTCTGTCCGACAGACCTCGCTGAGCTGCTGGTGCAACGCCGCCCCCTGCAGATTTGCAGCCAATCGACCCCCAGCAGGGGCGTGTTAATCGACCTGATCGTTCGCGATCGGGTTTAATTTGTGGCGATGTCTGTCCGCCTTCTCAGAACTTGATAAATGGGCCCCAGAAGCTGCTGCATCTTGCCTTTTGGCTTTCAGCTTACTCCCAGTAGTGGTTTGCGGCTCCTTCAATGAAAGATACCAAGAGAATGACGCAAATTGGATAATAGAAGTAAACTGGAAATTTTTTAAAATTGTATTCTCTATTTGACTAATGAAAGAAAAATCCCTTGTACCTTTACCTATTTTGACAGAGGCTAAACATGTTTTTTTAGGCACAAACACATCCTGCGGTGTATGATACAATCGTAGAAATGCAAGAGAAGTATCTTACAGACATAAATTATGAATACATTAGTTTTCCATTCACATTAGCAATGCAATTTGTGGGACACATACAGAACGATGTACCTGAGCAGTCCTGATATCACAAAGCAATGCCATCTGTGAAAATAATGTTTCAGCTGTTGGTTTTCTCATGCACACTTCACTGCCCCATGAGATGGGCATCTGTTTTACTTTTCTTTAGCTGCCAGAATAGGGTTGTGCTTGCTCAGAGCATTATTATTATTAGACTTTGCTGTTGCAGCAATAAATAATACTGCAAAAAAACAGAGAAGAGACACATTAGTTTGTTACCCATCTGTCTAGTTGTCACCTGCTTTTAATTCCTTCATGAATTATTCCCTTCATCTAATTACTGATGTAGTTTCTCTCAGTAAAACCTCCGTTTCATTGCATGGGTTTTTAGTGTCAGAACTGACAGTTTGTTCCACTACCTTGCATTGACTGAAATAATCATTAAACCACAAAAGCCTGGAAGATCAATAGTTGGCTTACTATTACTGATAATTTAGAGCCAAAGTATTTTATTTTGAACATAGAACCATGATGTTCTAAGGGGTCAAATCTGTATTTAAATGCTGTATTATGACACATGACAGGCATTCTCTTCATTTAATGAGATTTGTCAACATGTGTTCTTTCAAACCTCTCCAGTCACAAAAACAAATCACTTGGTGAAGAGCGTGTTTGTCAGTTTACACAGGTTATTTCAATTTAACTGAGGTTCAATGAGAAAAAAAATCTTGAGCAGATGTTTTGAAACTACTTCAAAATGCAAATGTGTATCGGTTAACAAAGATTCATAAAATTATTTTAATGAATTGCTATATTGATAGCTTGGTTATGAAAATGAATATAGGCAGATGAAATTGTAAAATCATATGCAAAAACTGCAATTGATGGAACGTATCATACCAGATGTGGCTTTCTGCCTTCTAAATTCATTTAATTGGCTCACATTCTCTGTGCTTTTTGTTAAACCCACGAAGACCGAACTACATTAGTAGAAAGAACCACACAGGTCCTTGAGGATTTGCTGGCAACAACAGCGATATGGATTTTTTAAGACTTGTACAATTGGTGGATGAGTCAGTGATCTTGCATATCTCTTGCCTTATTGTATTCACTAAGAAGAAGCAGCCGAGAAACACGTTGTTATCCCGTTGGGGGCTTGCCTTTGTTATTGAAGGGACATGAAAACTATACATTTTCTTTCATGATTCAGACAGAGCATACAGTTTTAAACAACTTTCCAATTTACTTCTATTATTGAATTTGCTTAATTTTCTTGTTATTTGTTGAAGGAGAAGCATTGCACTACTACTAACTGAATACACTGGGTGAGCCAATGACAACTGTCATATGTGCAGCCACCAATCAACAGATTTCTCCCGGTAGTGCATTGCTGCCCCTGAGCCTACCTATGTTTGTTTTTAACAAAGGATAGACAGAGTACAAAGCAAATTAGAAAATAGATTCAATTGCAAGCGCTATCTGATTCATGAAAAATTAATTTTGGCTTTATTCTCAGTATTTTCTTCGAAGCTTTATTGAGAATGATATCGAGTACTACAAACATTAAAAACCAACATACACTCTCTCGTGTATACAAAGTAATGTAAACATCTGCAAACATACTAATATTACAATGTCACATACAAGAATTTGTCAAGTCATACATTAAGGTTTTAAAATGGCTCTCTTGCTGTAATATTATCTTTGCAATTTCAAGCAAAATTTTTTTATTTAACTTTACTATCCTTTTAATGGGTGGGGGGCAGAACATTCAAGGCATAGAAAGGCATCAATATATAATCATTTCAGAAATATCCTCAGTGAAGCTTTAGCGATGCCTTGGAAGATGGTGAGTTCTAAACATGACGACAGCCACACTTGAAGACTTTAATCAAGGGCATCCATACTACAGTCTAAACCCATGCAACTCTGTCTGAAGATCTATTAGACAAACAGTATAGACACACAGAAGATTGCCCCTTCTGCGTACAAGACATAATTTGGCTTAGACCATGAATATGTACTGTATATGAGCATGAAAAATAACAAGAGGAAAATGTGTTTTATTTAAAGAACAAAACTTAAAGGGACATGAAACCCAATTGTTTCTCTTGTTCAGACAAAGCATACAATCTTAAATAAAGTTTCCAATTGCACAAACAATTCCTGTTTTAGTTAAAGCACAACAAACTTTTTATTTCTTTTCCGGTTTGGTATATAGGGTTGAAGCGGTTTTCCAATTTTAAAAGTTATTCCATCTAATGGATTACCATGACTTGAAAACCAAAGCAAAAAAAAAAAAATCACCTGAGCTTGAATATAATTTTTTTCTCATAAAAATTCTGTTGGTTTTGAATTTGGTCATTGTCTCCCAAATTCCTTTTGCATATTTCATCAATGCTCATCCCCATATTGCTATATTTATTTTAATGTACAGTGACAGCCAGTTAATACGTTTTAATTAATGTTTTTTAATCGACTTATATTTTCAAGTTTTGTTTTTTTTTTTCTTCTTCC